>NW_024412395.1:86071788-86167482 GCF_014898765.1 Herpailurus yagouaroundi | reverse complement strand
GGGGGGGGGGGAGGGAAGTTTTAAGTTTCTTTTTATTATTGTTTCGGATTCCGACCCGGGTAGAGAATTATTCCTCCCCCAGGATAATAAAAGCCTCTGGTACATAACCAGGAAGCCCGAGGCAAAATACACCCAGCAGAAAGATACAGTTTACTCTCTCCTGTTGGCATCTATTTCTTCACCACTTGGGCAGAGAAGTCTAGCAGGAAGAATAAATTGTGACTAGCTGAACATACGGGAGTTCTGGTTTATACTCAGTGACTTCCAGTTTACCTGGACAATAGGGAGATTTGTTACTCGACCTTTATTTCATATTCCTCCATTGAGAGCTCCTGGTTTTATGCAAATCCGCTAGAGTTCACCAGTTCATGCCCCATTTCAGATCCTACCGGACAATCTCGGGCAGCTGCCGGTCTGGGGAAAATTCCAACAGCTTTTATCCAGATGCTCCCAGACACACTGATATGTGAACCACTTTCAGTGACTTCCATGTTCTCCCGGGATGGTCTGTTGTTCTGAAGCTGAAGAGCTGCTATTAGCACAGTAATTTTTTCAAATGAACATTGAGCTAAATTATCTCGAATGTATGAAGGAACATCTCTCACTGTGTTACGGAAAATTGCCTCCCACATTACAAGACTATACAAAGCACATATTAATTTGGGGCCCAAGGACATCCAAATTGCCTTAGCTTCTGGGCTGTATTGTGATGACACTCTCTCAGTAATATCAGGTTCCAAGGACACCACAAGGTGCACACCGTTAGGAAAATAAACCAGAAGCTTTCTCCATTAGGATCCCCGCATGCATCCCCAAGCCCAGCTGGGGGCATTTTGTTCTGAGATTCAAGCCTTTTGCAGAGGAAATGAATTCCGATTGCATAGGCAGGGAAGTGGATTTGAATTCTAAACTGGGTCAACTTCCCCAGAGGGCTTTCTCATTCTGGAGGGAGTCCTGGAGGGAGGCAACAGAGGAAGCAGCCATCGGGCAGCCCCAGCGACCCGGAGCCCCAGCGACCCCGTAGCACCCCTACGACAGGTACCTCAGGAATTAACTCCAGCAGGTGCACATTCAAATCCAGGCCAAGGTGAGAGGGGAACGTGCAGGCTGGGCCCTGGCTGATAAAGTGCCAGTGCTGCCGTGAGCATTGTCCGCATGTGGCCTGGCCGGCAGCGAGCCCTGAAAACTACGCCTGCCTGCATCGCCCCCCCAGCATCCAGTCAGCTCACATGCAGCCCCCCACGGGATGTCTCAAAGATAAAAATAAACATCTTTTAAAATAAAAATTGTGAGGGGCGCTTGGGTGGCTCAGTCGGTTGAGCGGCCGACTTCTGCTCAGGTCACGATCTCGCGGTTCGTGAGTTCGAGCCCCGCGTCAGGCTGTGTGCTGACAACTCAGAGCCTGGAACCTGCTTCAGATTCTGTGTCCCCCTCTCTCTCCGCCCCACCCCTGCTTGTGCTATGTCTCTCTCTGTCTTTCAAAAATGACTAAACATTTAAATTTTTTTTCATAAAAATTGTTAGATTTTTGCCTCGTTTGTCCCACCCTTGCCTTGTCTTTCATTTTCTACTTTTCTGAGGAAATATCACAAAGCCAATCACAGACATCATGACAGTCTATCTCCGCGTGCTTTAAGTACACGTCTAAACAAGATGTGTGTTCTTTTCCGGGTGGTCACAATGCCATTACACACCTAACAAAATGAGCAATGGCTCCTTGTTTTCACCCGATACGGTTTCAGATCAAACTCATCTTATTATGTCCAACACATCTTTTGTTGTTTTGTTTGCCCAAACGGTAAAGCTCTTTCTTACAAAGTAAAAATAAGATTATGCGGTGCCCCCCCACCCCCGTCCCCAGAGCTTGATAAACTGCAAAAGGCTGTGCAGCTTCTGCGGCCTCCCTCCCGCCGTCTTTAAGGCACACCTGTCCCACTCTTCCTGCAGAGGACAGGACTCTCCAGGCCGGGTAGTCCCAGTGGCCTCTCAGTCAAAGTCTCCTCCCTCTTGGGACCCGCGGCCCCGAGCTGGGCCAGCGGGAGCGTGAACTTGAGGGCAGCTGAGCACGCACAAGACTACGAGACTTCGATCGACCGCTGAAGGGGCCTGTCGGTTCCTCCGCCTCCCTCGGAGCCGCCCTGAGCTCTGCTCTGCCCAAGACCTGGGGGTCGGGGGTTATGCCTTATATCCTATCAACTATGCAACAGCGACTTCTCTTCAAGTGACCCAGAGCTGCTCCCCGACGCAACGCCCTTCCCACGCAGGGAACCGTCTGAGCACAATTCCTTCCCTTTCTCTGCCTTCGCCATCGTACCCCGACCGAGTACCCAACAGCACTGCCACGTGAGGACGCAAGAGTGAACCCACCGGCGGAGGGCGCCATCCCTGGCCTCTGTACCCAGGCGACAGCCCCCGTGTGATGACAGCAGCTCACTAAGGGTGCTGAGGAACCGACTAACTGAAACGATGGGCTCATAGGAAAGGGTTGGTTCCTACAGGACTGGGTGGAAAGACAACCCTTTATTGCAGGCACGGCCAAGGGTTCCATCTGGGGTTCCCTGGCGCGCGCTGAGACCCAAGCCATTGGCTCCTGCTCTGACACTCTGGTCCTCTCCGGTGGCTCCTCAAACCTCGTCTGTCACCCTCGATGCCCTCACCAGAAAGACCAGAACTCAAAGGCCCTCTATTCGGTTCTCCCCTTGGATGAGCCTTTCACTCGAAAGCATAAGAAATATTCATGAAATAAAATTAAAAGGTACAAAAACCTGTGAGAGAGAAGGGCTCTCTGGCGGAGTCCTCCCAAATAAAAGACTCAGCCCAAGTATTTTCTTGAAAATGCTGCTGTTTGCAATGTGGTTAGTTGGGCACGTTGCTGACCTTTTTTTTTTTCCCCCACCAGATACAAATGGCTATTTTATCAGATTGTTATTTTAAAGCAGGAAGAAGCCTAAGATTATTTATGATGATCAAAGCTTGCCAACTTTAATTTTGCCTTAATAAAACTCCTGATCTCAGGCCACAAAAAGAGATAATGGAAGGAAGGGATTCCCTGCGGCAACGTTAACATCACCCCCGGAGCACCTGTTGTCAACCTGCCCCCCTCACCCCCCCAGCAGCAGCAGCAGCAGCTGGAAATGTTAGAAATGCACGTTCTCAGGCTCCAGACCTGGGTAGGGGCGGGGTAGGGCCCAGGGATCTGTGTTTTAGCAACCTTCAACCCCAGGGATTCTGATGCAGGCTGAAGTCTGAGACCCAAGGGGGCATAGAGGAGGTCTGCGGATAATTCGGCCCTCCCCGCCTCCTCAAGACAGCAAGCCTTTCTGGAGCCTCCTGGAGGCAGAGTGCTGCGTTAGACGCTGGGGATGCACAGACCACACAGGTACAGCCTCCACCCTCCGGAGCCGCCGAGTGACCGGGAAAGGCCAGCATGGCCGCACATAGGGCCTGTTAACCCGCAGTGTTATCGCAACAGTGAGATGTATTCCTGACCCCTGCGCTCGGATGCTGGGTGACCTTGGGTTAGACCCTGAAACTCTTAGCGAGGCTACGAGGCCTCGGTTGCCCCGCTGCCTCCTCTGTGGAGATAAAAATAGTCTTCAAGTTATGGGGCCGTTGTGAGGGTTAGGTGAAATCATGTGGATAAGGCACTTAGCACCGGGCCTGGCACACAGGGGAGGGAACTGGATGCCAGGTGCTGTTGTTTTCAGGGAGCAGAGGGAGAGCCTGAAAGAGGATGTGGGTCAACTCCACCTGGCCAGGCAGAGTTTCCGGTGGAGGGCACGTTTGAGGCTGGTCTGGGAAGGTGAGTCAGCGTGTGTAAAGGAAGGGTGTGGGCTGGAGGCAGGTGGCTCTGAGCCTCCTGCAGACTCCGGGTGGCATTCAGGGGCTTCCCACGGCTTCTCCAGCGGGCCCCAAGAGTCCCATGGCATTATTTGGCTACCATTTTGTTCCTGTCTACAATCCTGCCCAGCTCCACTTATGGACCAGCGTAAAGGTGGTCCTTCTACAGCTCCTGGACTTTGTGAGAGTCTGCTGCACCCCACGGCAAGGGATTCAGCCTTCTCCCTTTCCGGCTGCACCCCCCCCCCCCCGGCCTCACTGAGAAACGTGGTGGAAATGGGGACACCACCACGCACCAGCCTCAGCGCCCGCCTTTCCACCCTCCTGTGGAGAGTTTTCCTCAGAGCCTTTCCTCACCAGGGTCTCCCACTTTTCTATCAATTAGCAGAAACACCAGAAGGGTGGATGTAGAGGTCAGCGGGCGTCACTCAGGTTCCCGTCCCACAGGGTCAACCGGAGGGGCCCTCACCTCCTCCCACCCCCCGCCACTGCCACCATCACCAGGACCCTGAAGTTGTCTGAGGCAAAGTCAGCTTTTTTTTTTTTTCCCAAAACTATTTTTTTTTCTCCTTCATTTTTATTATTAATTTAGAAAGCCCCACACAAGCCCCAGTCCTGTGCCCCCTCTGCGGATCTGTCCCCCTCTCCTCAGGAACCTGGGCCTCCCATCCTCCTCCTCCTCCTCCTCCTCCTCCTCTCCTTTTATTCCGGTGGCCGGTGATTGGAACAGAGCGCCCCCCTCTTCCTCCCAACCCCACAATTGTCACCACCAATTAGTGCATTGTTAGGACACACAATGGCGTTACTGTAGCCAGTGGAATTGGAGGTCTTTGTGCTTCCCCAGTCGGCCGTGGGGGCAGTCAAGTCTCATTTAGAGACTTAAAACACAACGCCAGAAGAAAAATGCTATCAGAAAAGCAAAAAGAAAAAAAAAGGGGGGGGGGGCTGAAGAAAGGGAGAAAAGCACCAAAGAGATAAAAGAAAAAGAAAGAATGAGAAACAAGAGGAAAAGAAGAAGGTGAAGTTGAAGATGAAGGGAAAGAAGGACGGGAAGCAAGCAAGTGTTGAAAAGAGAAGGAGGGAAAAAAAGTGCTATTCAGGAGTTGGCCCGAACTCATGAAAAGACCCGAGTGGTTGCTACATACTGAAGTCCCCCTCAGAACACAAAAAGGGGCTCGGGCTTAACAGTAATTAGTGGCCTGATTGTGCTTAGAACACTGTGCGTCTTTAGAGGGTTTTTCCAACTTTCCTATTTTTTTTTTTTTTTTCAGTTCTCACAAATAAAGGGGGTGGGAAGAGAAAAGTAGGGGCTGGGGGAGGGGAGGGCCTGCAGGCCACGCTCTCCCCCCCCCCACCCCACCCCCAGCCTGGGGGTGGGGGTAGCTCAGCCTTTCTCTTTGACAGGTAAATTGGATTTTATTCTCTGAAGCTTGTAACTAATTACAGAGGGTATTTTTCTGTAAGAACGCGACATATGGGTACGTTTTAGAGTCACTATTTTGTTTGTTTCAAGTACCTTTCGAGCAGCCTGGCCCTTTTCGCAGCCCGCAAGATGCCCCCAGAGGCCCGGCCCTTCTTCCATCCAGGACCCACCGGTGGTGGACTTTTCCTATCAGCCAGACTTTTACGTCCAGAGCCTTTTCTGCTCGTGAAATTCATGTCCCAGTTTAAACACAGGACCAATCTGAGGAAGCAGCCTCACTCCTGAGGACTTGTCCAACAGCTCTTGGGCTGATAACAGGACCTCCCCTGTGTCTTTCCTCTCTCTTCCTCCTCGCTGATCCCTAAAACAATCGGAAATGCTCCGTGCCTCTTAGAGCTAAGGCACAAGGAAAGTTCTTTGAGGGAAAGAAGCCACCCTGAACTTAGGCTGGTCTCTTGGATGCCCAAGTTCATTCTCCATATTCATATTCCCTCTCTCCCTCCCTCTTCCCTCCCACCTGGCCCACACCACACTTTCTAGAAAGTGCAAAGACGCACCAAGTCCAGTTTGCCACAGAACAAAGGTATTCTCGGGGTGCCTGGGTGGCTGAGTCAGTTAAGCATCTGACTTCAGCTCAGGCCATGATCTCATGGTTCGTGAGCTTGAGCCCTTCTCTCTCTCTCTCTCCGTCGCTCTCATGGACTCTCCCTCTCTTTCTCTGCCTCTCACTCACTTGCTCCCTCTCTCTCTCTCAAATTAAAAAAAAAAAAAATCTACCTACAATAAAGCAAGAATATTCTTGTGTTGCTATTTTTTAACAGTTTTCTTGGAACAATGTAGCCCAATGCAGTCAATTCCTAACTTGTACCAGTTTTTTATTTCCCTTCAAGGGCACAAAACACGCCTCCCCTTTTCCTCTGTCTAGCTCAGACCAGACTCCTATTAATGTGTTTCACAGATAAGCTAATGGAGGCATCATCTGCTCCTTGCAAGGTTTCCATAAAATCGCTGCCGCCCCCCCCCCGCCCCCTCCGTCTTAGAAACAAAGCCGTCAGAATTTGCCTGGGACTGTCTAACCATTGTGTCTCTTTTTGCTTTTCCATGTGTGAAGTGGAAGCGAAAAAAATGGGGGTGGGGGGCTGTTCCCAAGCATTTACTTGGGAGGGAGGGATATAGGGGGACACCCAGGAAGGCACAGACCAGAGTTCTCCTCTCCATCCCCAACCGGCGGCCAAGGCAGGTGGCTCTACACTTGGGTGAGCTCACTGCAGTCACTATGCTCACTCCAAGGCCCAGGAGGAGGATGAGAAGAGAGATCGGATCGGAAGGGAGGAGTCCTGGCGCACAGCTGTGCTGGCACTGCGCACGCCCGCTTCTCTCCCTGCCGGCCGCCCGCTCTTTTCATCCCTCCTTGTGTGTTGGGGGGACTGTTCCAGGCTCCCTCACCCCCACTCCACCTCAGGGTCACTCAGTCAGGAAATGAAAAGTGAAGCTCTCTGATGGTGGCCATGCCATGTCACCAGTACCCAAGTCGGGAGATGCTGGAAACAAGGATGACCGAGCCTCCTAGGGGCGGCGCCTCCAGGGCACAGACGGGTTGGCTCGGTTGCCCCAGATCCGGCGTAGGGCAAACAGAGTGAGGTGCGCCCTGAAAGGGTCCTTGGCGAGTGGCCTGTGGCACCGACTCAGCACCTCCCACTTGCCCCCCACCCGCCCTCGGCCTCTTGCTCTGGGAGGGGTAACGGGAGCCCCAGGACGCCGGGACCTGCAGGCGACGTGGGTGGAGGTCAGCCAACTAGGACGTGGAGCCTGAAGACCCCGAGTCCGGCAGTTCAGGTGCGCAGCGCACGCCCCAAGGGCTGTTCGAGGAGTGTCCGTCCCCAAGTTACCACGGCCGCCGCCTACGCATCCCTCGGGCCCGGTCCCCTCACTGTACCGCTCGCCCTGCTCCTGTCCTGATCCTCTGTCCAGGCCGCCTCAGTCAAGTTCTGAATGACGAGCTCCAAGGCAACGGAAGTGCGTCAGGGCTCCCGGTGCTTCTTTGAGTGACACTTAATGAAGTGCTACGTTAAGGAAACACATGCTACGTTAAGGTCACTCCAGCGGCCGTTCTGGCGCCGTGCGTGCAGGTTTATTGTGACTGTCCTCGCTTGGGGCCATCAGGGCCACAGCGCAGGTCACCACTGTGTGGGGCCGCTGAAGCAGCCTCTGTCCAGTGGCGCGTGCCTTAGAGTACGGTCCGAAAGAACTTTCTGCGGTGAGGGAAGCGTCCCCGGGGCTGGGCTGTCCAGTATGGAAGCCACCGGCCCCATGTGTGTAAAGCACTTGAAATGTCAGGGGCGCCTGGGTGGCTCGGTCGGTTGAGCGTCCAGCTTCGGCTCAGGTCACGATCTCGCGGCTCGTGAGTTCGAGCCCCGCGTCGGGCTCTGGGCTGATGGCTCAGAGCCTGGAGCCTGCTCCCGATTCTGTGTCTCCCTCTCTCTCTGCTCCTCCCCCGTTCATGCTCTGTCTCTCTCTGTCCCAAAAATAAATAAACGTTAAAAAAAAAATTTTTTAAGACATGTCATAGCTAGTGCAACTACGAATATGAACGCTCAATTTTATTGCATTTTAAATAGCATAAATCAGCCCCTTATGGCTAGGAGCTCCCACATTGGACAGCACAGCCTTCTGTGACGTTACTGAACCCTGCTACAGCCAGGGAGCAAGTCGGCTCCCAAATCTTTTTGCTTCAGAAAGACAACTGCCCAAATCACAAGCCCTTGAGCACCTCCTGAGGAGAAAAAATTTTAATTAAAGGCAAAAACAGTCTTTTCTGTCTCCCTTGACTGACACCAGCAACTTCTCTCTACTCACATTCTGCTGACAACCACAATTTGGGGCTCCCCGGTGTAGACACACATGGCCTTACCTTGAAGTGAGAAAAAGAAGCCTTCCACACCTAGGTGTCGGGGTGGCGGGGGCGGGGGGGGGGGGTATACCCCGGGGAGTCAAGGGATTCTGTTATGGTTTCCAAGGGCAATAAGTCTAGTCTACATTCCTTTCCTCCAAAGTTGTCAAAGGATTCCCATTAACCTTAGTGATGGCTCTCCACAGGGCCTGCGAGGCCGGGGCCACAGTTCTGGGTGCGAACCAGTGGAGGGTCATCTGGCTGCTGGCTCGTTAAAGACTTTGAGTGAAGCAGAGAGAGAAAGAGAATGAGAGAGAGAGAGGTTTCCATTTTCAAGGTACATTGTTTCTTTCAGTGAAGACTTCTGTAACTGATACAGGTAACCATAGATCACCTGGGGACGATTTCAAAGACGAGAGGCTGGGTGAGTAAAAATCACAGCGGATCTCGATGGCCAGGAACCAGGACGGCACAGGCACATCACAGACAAGCCCCTGAGCTTCTTGGTATTTAAAATGATCCACACGCTTGCAGAAAAGACAAAACCCCTAAAGGATTTGAATTATAATTCCAAGTGCTATTTTAAATTATCATCAAAAGGACAGATTAATTTTTTCATACCTCCCAGTAAAATGGGGGTCCGTTTCTCACCTTTGCTGCCACCCCCCCCCCCCAAAGCTACCCCCACCAGGTTCCTTAGGGGCCTTTCCTATTTAATAGGCCCTGCAGCAGGCAATTCTAGAAAATGAGTTACACTAAAGACTGGAAGTTAGGATGGGCACGGGGCAAATGAGAGCTGGAACTTGGGGGAGGGGGGTCTCCCTTTAAAGTTCTGCTGATCGCATTTAAAAACAGGCACATGGCATGCTTTCCAGAAATACAAAATTCAATTTAAAGAGTTCTTCCTCATCTTTCTTCTCTGAGGATAGGTGTTCATACTACTTATCGTCAGCTGACTCTGAGGTTTCAGAGGCTCTGAAATGATTGTCCACTGCAAATAGACTTTATCAGTCAATGCCTGGGTCCACTATTTAAGAAGAGCTGTGTACAAAAAAATAAATGTACCGCAAGCCTCTGGCCCTGGAGACGTCACTGTTTATCTGGCGTGACAAGAAACAAAGTTCAGAGAGCAATACAGGAACAAATATGAGCCCGTATTAAGCTGTGAGTTGCAAACCCCCTGTGTGGTCAGGGTTCAAAAGGCAGAGATCTCTGTGGGCTCTAGTCAGAAGACCAGCAGAGCCATTCCCGAGGGGGGACAGGTTGGAGTGTTCGTGCTGGACCTTGGAGGCCCCTCCAGCGCCTCAGGGAAGCGGTCCCAGGAGGAGGCGGGGCTTGGCCACTGAAGCTGTGGGCCTGTGAGGCTCATGGGGTCGCTCAAACCTGCGTCCCGCACCCAGCCACGGGGCAGGAGCAGACCTTCCTGCCCCCCTTCCATGCACATACCCAAAGTCAGCCACTCTCGGCCACGGTTCCGGGTAGTAACCTCGATCCAATACTGGGGTACCAGGGACACGGATGAGAAAATAGTTTAAAGCTCAGTGTCTGCCACCAAAGTGACAGGGACGAATTCCCAGCCCTACTATCTACCATGAGTCGTGTCAACTTATGAATTCCAGCCAGTGACCTAGCCTTCCGGAGCCCCCCACATCTGTCAAAGGTGGATGATAATGGTTCCCCTGCAGGACTGCTGTGAGGACTAAGTAAGATTAAATAACAAATGTACAATGTCCAGCAAATCATTTATATAATTTATATTTATGATATGAACCCTATACCAATGTTTTGTAGAAGAGGCAGGAAGGCTAAGTGAAGAACTACTCTCTTTTCTGCGCTTTTCTTTTCTAATTTGTGGGTTGTTTGATCACAAACTATTCTCATTTTGACCAAGCTCACTGCAGTACGGTTTCCCTGCAGTGCCTTTCAAAGGACAGAAACTTGAATGATCTACTATTTTCATAGCAATTTGGCTTAATTTTTTTTCCCCCTGAGACTGGCAGAATAGGTTAAACTTAAGGAAAACGGTGCTGTGAGGCTAGCAAGAAAAATTTACTTTAGTTTCTGGATCGGACTGACCACGGTGAATCCTAAACAAGAAACTAAAGAAACCATGTGCTGTCGAAAAGCACTTCGGTCACTGAGAGAGCACCTACCAGGAGGCAGGCCCTATGCTGCATCCAGATGGCCGCCTGTGCCCTCGTAAGTAAAAGTTCTCATCAATAAATATTTCTTAAATACTCAAAGAGATAAGGACAAGTGCTTAGATCTGGAATGATGGAGAAACCGGTTTTGAAATGTGAATTGTGTGCAACCGATAAAAGAATGAACATCCAGATTGGATGAAGATTGTCTAAAACCCCATTAAAAAATCATACCAGACAACGGGCAATTTACAGAAAAGAGAACTTAAATGGCCACTGAGCCCATAAAAGATATAATGGGAGATGATTAAAAGGCACGAGTTAGCATAGGATTACATATGATCCCGCAAAGAAATGATAGCAATGACTCGAATAAATCTCTGCATACCCTGTTCATAGCAGCATTAGTGTCCATAGTCAAAAGGTAGACACAATTGATGGAATGGATAAACACAACATGGTACATATATACAAGGGATTATTACTCAGCCTTAAAAAGGAAGGAAATTCTGACACAGGCTATAACATGGATGAACCTTGAAGGCACAACGCTAAGTGCAATAAGTCAGATATAGGAAGATAAATGCCGTATGATTCCACTTTTATGAGGACCCATAGGGGTCAGACTCATGAGGACAAAGTAGAAGAGACAAAAAAGGGGGTGGGGCAGAGGGGGAAAGGGGGAGCTGGTGTTTTGTGAGCACAGAGTTCAGGGAGGGAAAATGAAAATGTTCTGGAGATGGAGGGGTGGTGATTGAATGTGAATGTGCTTAATGTCACTGAACTGTACCCCTAAAGATGGTTAAAATGGTCCATTTTATGTTATGACTATTTAACCACAATTTAAAACATGTATTTCCAAACTTGGATTCAAAAACGCTGTTATCCTAGGGGCACCTGGCTGGCTCAGTCAGTGGAGTATGTGACTCCTGATCTCAGGTTTGTAGGTTCAAATCCCATGTTGGGTATAGAGATTACTTAAAACATAAAACAAAATCTTAAAAAAAAATCACTATCACCCTTTCAAAAAAAAATCCCTTAAATATATCCTTCTTTCTTCTCCCATCATTGAACTTCTTTAGTGTGCCTTTACTATTAAAAATGCAAAAACTGGGGTGGCTGGGTGGTTCAGTCGGTTAAGTGGCCAACTGCTGATTTTGGCTCAGGTCACGATCTCACGGTTCGTGAGCTCGAGCCTTGCATCCGGCTCTGCACTGACAGCATAGAGCCTGCTTGGGATTCTCTCTCTCTACCTCTCTCTCTGTCTTTCTCTACCCACCCCACCCCCCATGTGCATGCTCTCTCTCTCTCTCTTTCAATAAATAAACTTAAAGAAATGAAAAAAAAATTTTTTAAGAATGAGGTAGGCAATGAAAGAAGTCTAAGGCAAACCATAATGTGAAAAAGCTGATATACACAATACTTTCCATTTATGTTAAGAAAAAGAAATACATTGTATGTGTACAACACAGAGGAAGGTCTCCCAGGAAACACCCCAAACTGGTCACAAAACTTGCTTCTGAGGAGAACGGGGTGGGGGGAGTAAATGGAAACTTGGATTTACTTTTACTGTGGAATAATTTTTTTTTATTTTTTTTTCAACGTTTATTTATTTTTGGGACAGAGAGAGACAGAGCATGAACGGGGGAGGGGCAGAGAGAGAGGGACACACAGAATCGGAAACAGGCTCCAGGCTCCGAGCCATCAGCCCAGAGCCTGACGCGGGGCTCGAACTCACGGACCGCGAGATCATGACCTGAGCCGAGGTCGGCCGCTCAACCGACTGAGCCACCCAGGCGCCCCTGGAATAATTTTAAAAGAGATCCATAATTCCCCAGTATCAGGGGAGGAAGGCTGGAGTCTCCTGCCCAGTGGGCTTGGCAAACTGGGTCCAGGACTGCCATCTCTGACTCGGACAACCTACTACAAAGTGGAAAACAGGCTAACGCATGTGGAGGGGGAAGGAGACCTTTCGGACTGCGAATATTATGAACAGTTGTCTGTAAAAATAAAACGTATCTGTGAAATCACGAGTTTCAGTTTTCAGTGTGGAAAATATGGCCAGCGCATTTCTGCTTGGGAGGGAACAGCTCCGCCTTGAGCCAGAAATAGAGGAGTCTAGATACACCACATGTTATTGGTGCGAGGTAGACAGACTATTTAACTCCTTCCAGGATCTGTTTTCCCATCTGCAAAATAGGTATAACAAGAATACAGATGGTGGGGGGCGGTTATGAGGATTATAAAGCATCTGGCATGTACCAAATGCACAGGAAATACCATTAACATACACATCAAAGTCTCATTTTTTAACAGGGTGCATGGAGTCTCAAAAGCCAAAGCCAAAGCCAGTTCTCTCCCTTGTGCAGAACCCAGCATCTAAAGAAGCATTCAGTAAATAGGACCCTGGGCCTTACCCACCGGATCCGCGGTCCTCCAACCTCAGCCAACATCCAAATGGTCTGAGGGGCTTGTTAGAAATACAGATTCCCAGAGTCCATCCCAGCAACTGTGACTCAGTGGGGCTGGCGTGTGGCCCTGGAACCTGCTGTCTACCTCCAGTGCTGGACAGAGTGCACTTAAGAACTCCTGTTCTACGAGAACTATTTGGAAAAGATGAGGCAGAGCTCAAATGCCCTCCTTTGCCCCCGCCAAGTCTGCTTTCCCCTATTCTGCTTCCTCTTCCCTCTCTGCAAGAAAATGACCCCTCTTTTTCTTCTTCCTTCTCCAGGGTTTTGGGAAGTGCAGTTTCTAGAAAAAAAATGTGCTTGCTGTTTCTTGACAAAGCCTCCACAGGACTGTTTTTAAAAACAGAAAGCGGTGGCGGGGTGGGGGTGGGGGGGCACCTGGGTGACTCAGTGGGTTAAGCACACGACCCTCCATTTTGGCCCAGGTCATGATCTCCCGGTTTCCTGGGTTCGAGCCCCGTGACAGGCTCTACACTGACATGTCAGAGCCTGCTTGGGATTCTCTCTCTCTCCCTCTCTCTCTGTCCCTCCCCCGCTCACTCTGTTTCTCTCTCAAAATAAATAAACTTAAAAAGAAGAAGAAGAAGAAGAAGAAGAAGAGAGGGGGGGGAAGGGAAGTGGGGAAGGAAGGAAGAAAGAAACGGCGGCTTCCTGGAGGTGGGCAGGAGAATGCCAGGAAGCAGGGGGCTCTGAGGAAGCCCTTCACATTTGTCCCAGAAAGACGAAAAATCCTTCGAGATCCCATCTCATGGACAGACAGACCTTTTCCATCCCCTGTGACAACATCCAAAGAGTCTGTCTTCCAGTTGGAGAAGTAGCAGAAATCAGAGACAGAGTAAAAACTGGGCTGGAGGAAAAAGAGGGGTGCAGAGCGGGCACGGGGCGGGCTGCAAACGGACAAGCGCCGGACATAACAACGTGACGTGGATGTACGTTCAGGCCAAGTCTAAGTGTCCCTTTCTCAGTACCTTGTAAACAAAAAAATATATAAAAATAAAGACTCACCTAAAATGCTGCTTGCTTGCTTTGTGCGTGTGTGTGTGTGTGTGTGTGTGTTTCTTGCAGCTTTGCAAACACCAACTAATGAATCCGTCTGGCCAGGACAGCCGCTCCGGAGGGAGGTAAACAGTCACAGGCTCTCAGAGCCTATCTGCTAAGTAAACCACAACCACAATGGGCGAGAAGTTAAGCAGCTCGTGCGGTGAGAGGCTGCCTAAAGTTAATTAATTGCCTCACGTCTGTTGCTGATAAAGCAGGTCTTAAAGGGTGGCTGTTTTCAAGTTGTGCAGCCTTAGGTGGAAGTTGAAAACTAAAAGAGTTGCTCCTCTAAGAGATTCGTGACTTCAGGATCAAACCTTATTAACTTTAGTGGCGCGGGGTGGATGGGAGAGATTTGAGGAGGAAGAGTGGCCCCGTTCAAGTCAGGAGCCCACGCTGCCATTACCCTGGAGTTTTACTTCAAAAGACAGTAGAGACGCGTTTCCCAGTTCGGGGTGGTGACGGGCATCCAAGAGGGTCCATCCGTCTCGTCCAGCCGTGACCCCTCCCTGTCATACCTGCACTCCCTTTGTCTAGTGTGTTATTACTTCCGTAAACTTTCTATGATAGAACATTCCACCGTAAACCCGAAGCTCCACCCCAGCCACGCGTTGCCCAGCCTCAATGACCATCAGCTCAAGGTGAATCTCATTTCATCTAAACCAGCTGTTCTCAGACTTGAGTTTGAATCGGAATCACCTCAGTGGGGGCTGGGGCGGGGAGGGCTTGTTTCAAGAAGTCTGAAGGGAGACCTGAGAATTTGCATTTTCCCAGGGGCTGCTGGTGCTGCTGGTTAGGAAATCACATTCTGAGAACCACTGATCGATATTCTCACTCCCTTTTTTTTTATTATTATAAAACCAATCTCCCATAGCTTGTCACTTCACTTGAAATATTCAGTGCTCTAAAAAATAATGCCATTATCACACCTGAAAAATACGGATAATTCATGAATGTCATCAAACACCTCGTAAGGGCTCAAATTTCCAAATGCCTCATAAATGTCATCATTTTTTTTTTTACAGTGTATTCTAATCAGAATCCAAATAAGGTCCATATTAGGATTATGTGATGTGTCTTAATGTCTTTTCGTCTTGAACCATTAATCCTCCTTTAACTCTTATTTCCTTGCAATTAACTTGTTGAAGAATGTTTATGGCTTTTTAAGAGGTAGAATAGCATAGTGGTGAGCTCCCTGGGGTCCAGCTGCGAGCTCGTGACCTTGCTTAGTTAGTCACCCTCTCTTAGCACCGGGCTACTGGTAAATGTTTAACAAGCAGCTCTCAAGGGAGGAGGGGAAGTGGGGGAAATCCAAGCCCCGATTTGTACTTTTGCCAATGTCTCTGGTGTCTGCACCGTACCATGGCCGATTTCAAGTTACCAACATGCTGTCACAAAACACAGAGCCTGGAGGTGTGTGGGGTGGCACATTGTCACACAAAATGTCCACGGTCCCGACACGAGAGACCTGCATACTCCCAAGCGCAGACACGAACAACTCATAAGAAAATAATTGGAAAGTGATGACTTTTGAGTACTTATCACCTTTGTTTTTAATATGATTTATGTGTTATGGGTCTATTTAATTTTTATTAATGGCCATGTTTAACCACTAGCTTGCCAAATTCCTGTAAGTTTAATGGTCAGTGCCGGCTGCCGTATACAGCTGTCCCTCCGTCTCGCAGCCATGAATGGGAGGCATCACAGCTCTAACGCTTAGCCGCGAGGCTGAAGGAAGACCGTGCACTGGGGCGTGCGGTGGGACCCACTGCGTGCACTTGACCTAGAGGACATCAGATAGAGTTACTTGCTCCCGGGGCTGGGCTGGGAAGGCGGCCATGTGGGGGCTTGTGTCAGATCACCACCTACAGGGGGAGCCACTTTCAGAGTTCCAGGGGAAGAAGCAACCAAAAGGGCGAGAGCGGCAGAGGTGGCCCTTGGGCCTGGCTCGATCACCACACAAATTCCAACCCGCCAGAAGAAATGCTGTGTAGAAGAACTGACTCAGGCCTGTGCCCCTCCCCTCCACTTCACGAGGCCACTTGATCTGTTTGCTAAAACCGAGACCCTTCTTTTGAGGTAGATCAGGTTACTGGCAAGGTGATTATTGTTTCTAATGGTCTGCAAACAGGTTCTCAGCTGTTAACCCCTCCAGCCTCCGGGGACACAGGGACAAGCCAGACTGGGCAGAGGCAAACCTCCCTGGGAGCCCAGGGGGTTGAGGGATGCTAAAAGAAGGAGTCTGAGCAGGGGTGGGGGAGGGTGCGCAGCGCCTGGGTGGCTCAGGTCATGATCTCTCCGTTTGTGAGTTCAAGCCCCACATCTGGCTCTGTGCTGACAACTCAGAGCCTGGAGCCTGGTTTGGATTCTGTGTCTGCCTCTCTCTCTGTCCCTCCCCCCATGGGCACTCTGTCTCTCTCTGTCTCAAAAATAAACATTAAAAAGAAAAAAAAAAAACGAGGCTGGGTTTAGAAGGGTCCTGTGCTAGTGAACAAATGAAGTTCAACTGCAGGCTGAGCACTGACACCTGCATTAGTTCCCCGCATAGCCTGTGACTCTGTCCTGACTCCCTCCGCTCCCAGGAGCACCCCCCTCCCACCCCCGCCTGAGCGTGACCCAGTGGGGCTGGAGAATGCATTGTCCACAGAATATGTAAATAAAGGAGGCAAGGTCAAGTGACACTAAACCCTGCCTGCCGGTCACCCTAAGCTCTCTGGGCTGCTACTTCCCAGCAGTGTGAGCTCAGGCAAGTTATTTAACTTCTCTGAGGCTCGGTTTCCTCATCCATTCGATGGGGATAACAACGATTTCCACTTGTGGGGTTGTGGGGCGAATTATAAGTAATGCATGTAGGGTACTTAGCAAAGTTCCTGGCACATAATAAGTACACAAGAAAGACTAGCTGCTATTATCATCGTAATGCACGTGGATACTGTCATCGTTGATAACAAATCTATTAATAGTTATTCCTTTCCATGTATTTTCTCATTCAGTAAATATTAAAAATAGCATAGGGCACGTCTTTGGGGCAGTTAGACTTTAATTTTTTTTTTCATGTTTATTTTTGAGAGAGTGGGACAGAGTGCAAGTGGGGGAGGGGCAGAGACAGAGGGGACACAGAATGCGAAGCGGGCTCCAGGCTCTGAGCTGTCAGCACAGAGCACGATGAGGTGCTCGAACCCATGAACCATGAGATCATGACCTGAGCCGAAGTCAGATGCTCAACAGACTGAGCCACCCAGGCGCCCCAGGACGACTACCCTTTAAGAAGGGTCTTCACTCTCCAGAAAGCACTCATCTAGATTCTGGGAGCATTTTCTCCATGCCCCTCAGGGGGGCTCAAGCCCATGAAAGATGACAGTGTTGTGCACACTTGAAATGGCAAAAAGGCAACAGGGATTATTAAAGAGCGCCACCGGAGAGGACAAGAAGAGAGCGAAGCAAGCATGAGGTGTGGGAGTCTGAGGCAAGCAGAGGGAGGACGAGGCCCCCTTAAGACAGATGCCATTTGGGGCGCCTGGGTGGCGCAGTCAGTTAAGTGGCTGACTTCAGCTCAGGTCATGATCTCGCGGGCCCGTGAGTCAAACCCTACGTCAGGCTCTGTGCTGACAGCTCGGAGCCTGGAGCCTGTTTCAGATTCTGTGTCTCCCTCTCTCTCTGCCCCTCCTCTGCTTGTGCTCTCTCTCTCTCTCTGTCTCTCAAAAATAAATAAATATTAAAAAAAAAAAAGACAGACACCATTTAGAAAAATATGATGTCGCCAAGGCATTCTTCTACCCCGCCGTGGTACCTACAAACTCTTTCTAAGCATGCTGACACGGAAAAGCGGTGACTCTTTAACATGAAAACTGGAAATTGTTGACACTCAGAAATGGCCATTTCAACCTTGTTGCACGAAGGCTTTCCTTCAGCTGGACGTGTAGTCATGGAGCAGATTACGGCACAGTGGGCAGGCTGAGCCCGCTTATGTGCCCCAAAAGGTCACTGCATGAAGTCATGAACAGCAGTCAGCTCAGAAGTGTGAAATCTGGATGTAGGAAAAAGGCTTTTGCTTACTTCATTACTTCTTTATAAAGTTTTGTGACGATCACATACCACTTCTTTCCCTATTTTTGAAATTTAGATATAATTCATCTTTCTGAAGTGCGCAGATCGTAAGTATACTGATTGATCGGTTCTGGCAAATGTACATACCCACGTAGTCCCCACCCCTGCCAAGATCTAGAACATTCTCCTCATCCCCAAAAGTTCCCCCGTGTCCCTTCCCCAGTTAATCTCCTCCCCTGGTCCCTCTGTTTCCAGTCCTTGCAAACAAACACTGATCTAATTTCTAGTTCAGCCTGTTCTAGAACTTCATATGAGCTGAATCATACAGTACATACTCGTATCTGGCTTCTTTCACTCAACACGTCAGTGAGATTCATCCATGTAGTCACATTCCTCAGCAATTTGCTCCTTTTTATTGATGAGCAATATTCCATTGCATGGACCCACACCAGTTCGTGTTGTCGTCTGTCAACCGTCACCTGCTTTCAGTTTTTTTATTATTAGGAGGAAAGATGCAGAGAAATTCATCTCCAAGCCTGTAGGAGGGCACATGTGTTCTCTCCCATAGGCAAATATCTGGGAGCAGGGTCGCTGGATTGAAGTTGACGGTGTTACACATTCTCACTGGGGACCTCGTGATCAGGACGAAATGGAGCCAGAGAGGTGGGGGGGTGGGTGGGAGAGGAAGGCTGGAGTGAGGAGGATGTGGCGTTCTAGGGCAGAAGATGCCATGGACGGTGATTTGGAAGGCCCCAGCCTCAAACCGGGTCTTCGTCTTTGGACAAGTCGGGGGTCCAGTTTCCTCATCTGGAAAAGAACAGCCACCGTGTTAAAGAAGATGGAAGGTGGGAGCACGTGGTTTCAGGCAGACCCACCAAGAACATGGGCGGGTCCCTATCAGACCTCTCGCCCTGACTTGGAGGTGGGAAAGCATGGCCAGCGTCCCTATCACTGGGCATAAGTGAGGAGAAGGTCACGCTCTTCTTGGCTTTCTAGGTAGCTAGGGAAGAATGGATGAGTGACTAGCTTCAGAAAGTCAGTTCTGTATGGTCTCTAGCTCATAGCTTCCCAGGGCCAACTTCTTGTCTTCTGCACCTCTTCCTCCGTAATCCAGCAGAGCAGGGGGGCCAGGCCCGGATTCGCATGCTGGTAGCCAGTTGTCCGCTGGGAGAGGAGGGAGCCACGTGAAGGACCAGGGAAGGTACAGGGATGCCCTTCGGTGCTTGTAGAGGGGAGCTCTTCGATGAGACCTCAGCTGTTGTCCCCGGGGAAGGAAGCACAGCAGAAGGCTGAGAGCTGGTCCTTGGGCGACCGCGTCACCAGCCACCCTGCCCCCGTGGCTGCTACTCCACACGCTTGTCCTCCTGCTGTTCTGTGATCCGATGGAGTCCCGGAGAGCCGTGTTCTCACTCCTTGTCTCCCCCAGTTCCCTGCAAATAGTAAGCGCCCATTGGACAAATGAACACACCATGCTTCTTGTGCCTTCACGTTGGGAAGAGGCTGAGGCGACCCTTTGAAGGCCGCGCAGGATGGCTGCGTTGCCCGAGTGACCTAATGCCGGGATCGTTATTTCCAGAGCGTTACATTTTCCCACTGCCAAGCCCAAGTTAAGTCTCAAAATTCTCAGTCCCTCGCATGAGACTTTCCCTTTTGTTTATAGGCAGGAATATTTCCCCTCTGTGTTCCTGCCTCTGGCAAGGCTTTAAACATCGTCAGGATGTTTAAAAAGCACACCGCTCAAAGTAGAGCTTCGGGGAGGGGGGAGAAAAAGAGGATAATGTGAGCATTATTTTGGATTTTTTTCCCCCTCCTGGCCAGGGCCATGGCTGTGGCTCTGATTACAATAATTTTGCCTGGATCTATTAGGTCTTGTTTTATCAAAGTGACTTACTCTTGTTTTTCTTTCCTCGCTCCTGCAGGCATGGCCTTGGGAGGGAGACAGTCTGGCAGCGGTGAGAAGCATAAGGAGCAGGAGGGGAGCCGGGGGCACCGGGCCTGGATGTGGAGCGGATGCCTCTCCTCTGGACGCGCACACAGCGCCCTCTGATTCTAGCGCCCAAGGAGCAGCATCGCCACGGACTTTGACTTCGCTTTACGAAATAAAAATCAACACAACGTGTAAAGTAAGCTGAGGTTCTTCGGGCTCTAGTCCTGGCACAGCTCCAACTGACTGGGAGGAGCCACTGGGCAGCTGGGCCCCTCAGGGAGCTTCCATTCAGAAACTCCAGTAAAAGAGTAAGGTAACAAAGACAAAGGATGTCCTTAGAGGTTACGGTGAGTGCTGAGCACCAAGGCTTGGGGATGAGAAGAAAAGCAATTCAAGGAACTGCCATCTCACCGCCTGTCTCTCACTTTCCTTCTTCCCGGTGTCCCGGCCAAATACAACCGCCCCTCAGCCACCCCCCCATCCCCACGCCCCACCCCCACACAACGATTTCCCTCTGGGCTCCAGGTGTTTACTTGGTCTGGAATGCTCTTCCCTCAGCCCCTTAAGGGTCAACTGCTTCCTTCCCAGGGTGTGGGCCCTGGGTGTGGGACAGTGACCCCATGTACTCCTGGGCACAGGAGCATTTGGGTGAATCACTGGATCGTATTCTCCCTGTTGTGTCCAATGGGCCAGTGTTAGCTTCCTGGGAGGATTCTTGTGAAGGCTAAATTAGAGAGTATGTATTCAGCATAGTGCCGGAACATAATAGGTGCTCAAACAAATACGGGAGGGAATAATAATACAGAATAATGCATGAGTGTTCGGGGAGTCGTGGAGCGTCAGATACAATCAGAAAGGGATCCAAGATCCTGAGCTCTGACTGCTTGAAACGCTATCTTCCTTGTCACAGTGCATGGCATACAGTCAGCACGTGACCAACACTCACCCAATGAGTTATTCCATATGGAAAACCATGGATGGTAAACTAAAAAGTCTAGTGTTTATTTTGTCTTTTTATTCAACTAACATTAAGTGCTAACTGTGTGCCAGGCACTATGGCAGCCTCTGGGGAGACAAAGAAACTGGGCCCTGTCCTCCAGATGGCTACAGAAGTCAGATTTTAGGAGGGATTTGGGGATGGGGGTGGAGAGGAGGGTTGGATGAACAGAACCCTGGGGAGGGTAGGGGGGAAGCCGAGAGAAGCTAGCGTGGCCTGCCAGGCCAGGCAGAGCTGAGGGTGGCCAGAGGGCTGGTTTGGGAGACAGGCCAGAGGAGAATTCTCAGCAGGTAGAAGGACAAGGTGGCATGAGAGATTTCCACAGAGGGGACTCCAGAATCCCAGGAATTTGTCTGATCCCTGAAGAGCAGGGGTTTTCCCAGCACCCCTGGGAGGAGGTAGCACCTCTAACCACATCTCACCTTCCACCCCCGGCCCTTCACTAGAAACTCTGTCCGGTCCACAACAGGGCATACTGGGGCTCACACTGACCTTCAAATGTAGGGAGCAATTTCCCAGTGCAACCCACAATACAGAGCCCAAGACCCGTGGCTCAGAGACTTTCCAAGAGGGAAGGAACTGGACTGAGCTCAGAGGAGCTTAACTGAACATTAAGCAAACACCTTTCATTATAGCAACTCAGGGTCTTTCCATTCGTCTCCTTAATGTGCAATTAACTGTTCCCACTTTATGCCATATTATTTCTCTTCCTCTGCTCTCTTGCTCCCTACCTCTCTCCATGGGGTGAGATTTTAATTTATCCATTCATGTAACAATTATCCATTGAGTACCAACATGCCAGAGATACAAAGAAAAACAAGACAGAACCCCAGCTTTCCACCTTGGCAACAGTTATTGAAAGTTAAATGTCATCACAGCCTTTGACTCAGCAGGTTCAACTCCCAAGAATTTATTCTAAAGATACACTCCCACAGGTGCCAACACTATTACATAAAAGGACAATTCTTGAACTATTTTAAATACCAATTCAATATTGGGAATAATACAAAGGTTCACCAATAGGGAACCGATAAAATTGATTATGATAAATGTAAGCAATAGGATACGCTAATGGTCAAGAAAAGGGTTGATCTTTTATGAGTATGTGTGCCTCCATGCTGATTTCGCTTTATTTCTTATTGAAGCGTACTTGATACAATATTATATTAGTTTCGGGTGTACCACAAAGTGATTCAACATTTATATACATCGAGAGGTGATGACCACTGATAAATCCAGCTGCCATCCATCACCATAGACAGTTGTTACATATTAATAACTATATTCCCGATGCTGTACATTGTATCACTGGGTCTTCTTTATTTTACAACTAGAAATTTGTACCTTTTAAGCCCTTTCCTTTCTTTTACCAGACTCTACCTGCATGCAGCCCCTCGTCAACCACCAAATTGTTCTTTGTATCTATGAGTCCCTTTTTTGTTTTTTAGAGTCCACATGTAAGTGAAATCATGCAGTATTTGTCTTTCTCTGAGTTATTTCACTTAGTGTTATGCCCTCCAAGTCTTTCCATGTGGTCACAAATGGCAAGATTCCATTCTTTTTCGTGGCTAATATCCTATTGTATGTACCCAGCACATCTTCGTTATCCATTCATTGCTGACAGACACTTAGGCTGCTTCCGCAGCTTGGCTATTGTAAATAACACTGCAATGAACGTAGGGCTGCACATATCTTTTCAAATTAGTGTTTTCCTTTTCTTTTTTAATAAATCCCAGAAATGAAATTGCTGGATCTTATAATGGTTCTGTAAAAATATTGATCTTTAGGGGCGCCTAGGTGGCTCAGTTGGTTGAGCGTCTGACTTTGGCTCAGGTCACGATCTCGCAGTATGTGAGTTCGAGCCCCGCGTCGGACTCTGTGCTGACTGCTCAGAGCCTGGAGCCTGTTTCAGATTCTGTGTCTCCCTCTCTCTCTGAGCCTCCCCCGTTCATGCTCTGTCTCTCTCTGTCTCAAAAATAAATAAATGTTAAAAAAAATTAAAAAAAAGATTGATCTTTATGGAAGATAAGGAAAGATCATTAAGAAAGATGATTCAGTGCAAAGACCATGTATATCACTTTTTTTTAATGTATGCAATTATATACATACGAGGTCTATCTAGAATCTACAGCTGAGCTGTCCAACATGGTAGCCATGAAACTTGAAATGTGGCTGGCTGGAATTGAGATATGCTGGAAGTACAAAATGCACAGCAAATTTCAGAGACTTAGTACGAAAAAAAGGAATGTAAAATATTTCAATTGTTCTTTATTTTGATTACCTGTTGAAATGACAACATTTTGGATACAGTGGGTTAAATAAAACATACTACTGAAATTGATTCTACTTTTTTAAAAAGTGCTTTTGAGTATATCCACAAGAAAGTGTATAATTATGTATGTGGCTCATATTATATTTCTATTAGACAGCAAGCACTATTCTAGCTCGGAGCCAGCAAACGATTGTCCCGGGGCCAAATCAGGCTGAAGCCCACTTTTATAAATTAAGTGTTATTGGAATACACCCACGCCCATTTGTTTAGGTACTGTCTGTGGCTACTTCCCGGCTATAAGGATAAGACTGAGTAGTTGTGACAGAGACAGTGTGTCCACAAAGCCAAAAATATTTACTATCTGGCCCTTTATAGAAATGGGGCCTCAGTGTTGCCCCAACCCCCATTCTAGAAGAATCTATAGGAACCACCGTCTATAATGGCTACCTTTAGGGTGGACATGAAGGCAGATTTTTAGTTGCCCCCACGCCCCACCCCACAATAAGATATTATTTTTTTTTTTAATTTTTTTTCAACGTTTATTTATTTTTGGGACAGAGAGAGACAGAGCATGAACGGGGGAGGGGCAGAGAGAGAGGGAGACACAGAATCAGAAACAGGCTCCAGGCTCTGAGCCATCAGCCCAGAGCCCGACGCGGGGCTCGAACTCCCGGACCACGAGATCGTGACCTGGCTGAAGTCGGACGCTCAACCGACTGCGCCACCCAGGCGCCCCAATAAGATATTATTTTTGTCAGCAGGGAAGAAAAACAATTAAAAGAACTTTTAATTAAGAACCTGCCCTCAAGGAGTGCGCATTCTAGTAGGGGGTCAAGCAAGCAAGGAACTGAAGAGTCAAGGAGAAGTACAAGGTCATTGTTAGATGTTTGAAATGCCAAGTAGAGTAATAACCAGTGACTGCTGACAGCTTAGAGATGGCCACAGTGTGCCAAGTAATGCTTGATAGATCTTATTTTGTTTTATCACAACATCCTCATTTTACCTTTGAGGAAATTGAAGCCTAGGGACAAATAACTTGCTTAATGAAACACACCAGTCTCTACTGGGGAGTTACCCTGGAGAAGCGATCCGTCAGATCAAGGAAGACTTTTACTAACTATAGCTCTCCCTGACTCTATCTCCCTAACTAGCATTTTTGTCTGTTTTTCTATAATCAGATTGAGCAGGTGGGGGCTATGCTTCTCTGGGATGTACTAAACGTCTTTAAGAATCTTTTCATTATAAGCAATGACCTGTTTGTAAATTACTAAAACTACTCAGAAGCAAAAAAGTGACTGTGCCACTCTGCACCCTCCCCCCCGCCACATCCCCAGTGCTCCCACTGGAGGGTGGCCTCCCAGACTTCATACTTAAAACATACACAGTGAGGGGCGTCTGGGTGGCTCAGTCAGTTAAGTGTCTGACTTCAGTTCAGGTCATAATCTCACGGTTTGTGAGTTCCAGCCCCATGTCGGGCTCTGCGCTGACAGCTCAGAGCCTGGAGCCTGCTTCGGATTCTGTCTCCCCCTCTCTCTGCCACTCCCCCACTCGTGCGCTCTCGCTCTCTCTCTCATAAATAAACATTAAACACACACACACACACACACACACACACACAGTGCTTTTAGCAGAAGCAGTGTGTGATGATACTGTCAGGAGACTGGCTTTTATCACCTAACAATAAAGCATGGACTTTTTTTTACATGATAGCACTCCTGATCTACTTAATTTTTTTTAATAGCTACACGTGCTTTTAATAATCCTCTTTTTAAATGAAAACATCGGTTAAAGTTCTGATGGAATACTGGAAAAATACCTCTTAAGAACGACTTTTACCCTTTAGTCTTTGCTTTCAGGAAGTGGATTTATGTTTACGGCTTCTCCCAGCAGCAAGCCAGGGGCAGCTCTGGCTGTGTTGGAAAACGTGTTGCTCATTAGTTTTCAATCCCTAACAGTCTGCAGACAAACAGCCAGAGATGCAACTGAACGCAGCGTCTTTACCCCTCAGGTGCTTACACAATCTGCTGCGTTATACACCTGTAAAACCCAAGATAATAACTGTCCCAGTAACTACGACTTGCCAGGGGAATGTCAAAGTCATGTCCAGGCAGGGTAGGTGGAAGAATAACACCGTAGTGTCTGCCTCTCTTTTTCTACTTTTCCAGCCACCAACCTCCCTTGAGCCTTTTCGCCTCGTCCCTGGACTCCTGTTGAGGTCTCCAGGAGCCTCCTAACCTCAGACACGCTCTGGTACAATCCACTTGGCATGGGGTGGCCAGATTACACTCCCCCGAACACTGTTTTGTGCATGTTGCCCTTGGATCAAATCCCTAAACAAGATTCCAGATCTTTATCTTGGCATCCAAGGTCGTCCTCAGTGTTGTCCCAACCCATCATTCTGGTCTTACCACCGAGTCACTCTCTAAGCTCATCTTCCCATCTCCACCAAAGAGATCCTCTTCGCCCCCAGTTCGTCTTGCTCATTCCAGACCCTGCCTCTGCTAAGAGAGCTTCTGTCTGGCTCTCACAGTCAGCTCCCACAATCCTCTTGTTCTTTCTAAACCCTTCCCTAACTCAAATGAAATTTTCCTAAAGACTTCTGAGTCCCTCAAGCCCAAACCTTTCTCTGATCTTACCATGTTTCGATTGTTAGTTACCTTTTATATATAGAGATTGTGTACACCCCAACTAGGCTGTACCATTCTCACATATCACTTTATATCTTCTGTAAAATATGTGTGAGCACCTTCCATATAATACATGCTACAGATAAATATTGGTACAGATTCATTAGGAGTATTTAGGCACCCAAGTGCCTGGGTGGCTCAGTTGTTTCATGATCTCATGGTTCACGAGTCTGAGTCCTGTGGCCAGCTCTGTGCTGACAGCTCAGAGCCTGGAGCCTGCTTTGGATTCTGTGTCTCCCTCTCTCTCTCTCTGCCCCTCCCCAGCTCACGCTTTGGTCCTCTCTCCCTCAAAAATAAATTTTAAAAACATTAACGAAAAAAAAAGAGGATTTAGGTTACTTCCAGTATTTTACTAGAAAAGAAATGCTGTTTGAATAATTTTGTACCTCTGTGAATATTCCTGTAGAACAACTTCCTCCGGTGAGAATTGTTAGAACAAAAAGCATATCCATTTTTAGTTTTGAAATATATTTTCACATTGTCCTCTTTGAGGAACTGTAATAATTCACACTCTTAACCATAAAGTTTGAGGCACAGCCATCATATTGAGTGTTTTTAAAGGAATCCATTGAGCAGAAGAACCACACTTGATTAAACGATTTCCTTATTTTTGTACATTTAAGCTTTGTCCCTATTCAATACAGAAATCTACGTTCATGGTCCCAGAAAGTGAGAGAACGTGATCCTTTGACTTATAAATCACGTAGCTTCTCCACAGAACAACAAAAATCCAAGCACCAACTATTTCACATACACAGATGTACTCCTAAAACAGTGTGTAAAACTGATATTTTTGTAAATAAAGTCAAACAACCAACCGGAGGATTCAGCATAGTTCCGTAGAAACAACACAGATTGAAGGTCAAAGGTATAATTTTTCATCTTTTTCTTACAAGTTGTAAGACTTTGGACAAGCCGCTTAATCTCTCTGAGCTATAATTTTCCCCTCTGAAAAGGGACCTAGTATTTTATGTTTTGATATGAATGCCAATGTTTAAAAAAAAAAAAAAAATCCATCTAGCTTGAGCTGCTAGCCAGCTCAGGAACCATGCCTCAGTCACTGTTTCATCCCCAGTGTCCACAGCAGTTCCTGGAATGTAGCATATAATCAATATGTAACAAATAAATGACCAGTATTTTATCTACTTGTCCATAGGATGAGTGCCTCGTCAAAGGTCAGATAATAAACGACCAAGAAAAGTTAGAGGTGGTCAAGGAAGGAGCTCACACGGGCACATCTACCTACTAGTCTGGCCCATTACCTCTCCATTTGAATTTGACCAAAGACTCCATAATTGTCCCCAGCTTTGCTCTATTCCAAGTGAAGAGCTGTCAGGAAGGCGCCTTCTATAACCCATTTTCAGGGTCATTCCCCTTCCTTGCTTATGTATCCCACACTCTTAAGACATTGTCTCTGGTCTCTGGGGAAATGAGACTTTACATCTGGGCTCCAAGTCTACCTCCCAGCCCTTAGACCCAACACATTCTCGGGGTCTCTGGGTGGCTCAGTCTGTCAAGCGCCCGACTCTTGATTTCAGCTCAGGTCACGCTCTCATGGTTGGTGAGATGGAACCTCGAAGAGGGCTCTGTGTTGGGCTCTACCCTAGGTGTGGAGCCTGCTGAAGATTCTCTTCACTTCTCACTCCCCCACTCTCACTCTCTGTCTCTCAAAAACAAAAACACCCACATATTCTCCAAAATCATCCGATTTCCAACTTAATGGATCTCTCCCTTTTATTTGGGTAAAATGTTTTATCTAGACGAAATTAAAATACCCCTGGAACCTCTCTCCCACCTTCCCCAACCCTTCCTTAACTCTCTCCCAATGGAGTTCTAGGACCCATATTACTTTTCCAATATCTTCTCAAGCTCTCACGGTTTTGTGTCTGCAAGCCAGCTCTGTAATTTATGGAAAGACCCAGAGAAGTTAAACGATCTACCCAAGTTTACAGAGCGAACTGGGCAGGGGAGTGGATTTTACCTCTGATCTTCAGGTTCTGGGTCCAGAGCTGGTTCAACAGCCCTCCTCTTCCCTCTGCTCACTCCCCATGGCTTCACATTTGTAAAGTGCTTTTGTTTGTCATATAGTCATAACAGTCTCAGGGGGCATGGCCCCATCGCTATTGCTAGGTACCAACCATCTCAAAGTTCAGAGGCTTAAAATAACCATCACTTCCTACTCCAGCTCCCGCGTCTGCGGTTCGTGGGGACGCCGGGTAGGCAGAGCAGCTGATCTTGGCTGGGTTTGCACACGCATCTCAGGGGCAGCTGGACAGCTCTGTTCTGGGCGGGGCTGAGCTGGACTGGGGCAGCTTCCTTGGGGGCCCCCTGCCCCACATGTCTCTCAACTTCCCCCTGGGACCAGTGGCCTAGCCCAGGCAGGCTCCTCTCATGGGAATAGCAGAGACGCAGGAGAGCAAGCCCAACCACACAAGCATGCCTTCAAGCCTCTGCTTGTATCCCACCTGCTAGCATCCTATTGGCCAAAGCAGGGGTCATGGGCAGAATCAGTGGGTCAGAGGATACCCTCAACTCTTGATGATGGGAAGAGCCACAGAATCACATGGCAGAGGGTAGTGATAGAGGGCAGGATAAAGCTGGAGGTCCTAATGCAATCTACCATGGCTGTCAAATATCAAGCCATCCTAGTGAAGCTAAGTTTTCTTCTTGCCTAAGAGTGTAGACCCGTTCTCCAAACCACGGCCCCCCTTCACATAGGCCCACGGAGTACAGGGTGTAGCAGGAGCAGACACTGAAGGCACTCCCGTCGCTGGCGACTTGAGTGCAAGGAGGCACTTCGGCGGCTGCCGCGGGTAAACAGAGAATGAGGGTGACAAGCCGGCACTGGCTCCAACCTCCCGGCTGTGTCTCCGGCTGTTCCCACCCTAACAACTCCTCGCACGTGATTCACTGCTCCAGGAAGAGAGAAGTAATTGAGGGTATAATTTATATTGGAAGACTTGCTCTGAAGGAAATTAGACAGCGACAGAGCCAGCACTGTGGCTCCAAGGGAGTTTCCTGCCAAAGACCAGAGCAACCCAACCAACCAGTGTCCAGGGATGTGGGAAGCAGGGAGAGGAGAAAGACCCCTGGGGGTGGGGGCTGGGGAGAGATCTCAAACAAACAGTAGTGGGGCGCCTGGGTGGCTCAGTCGGTTGAGCATCCGACTTCGGCTCAGATCGAGATCTCACCGTTCACGCATCCAAGCCCCGCGTCGAGCTCTGTGCTGACAGCTCAGAGCCTGGAGCCTGCTTCGGATGGATTCTGTGTGTGTGTCTTTCTCTCTGCCCCTCCCCAACTCACGCTCTGTCGCTCTGTCTCTGTTTCTCAAAAACGAATAAACATTAAAGACATAAAATAAAAGGGACAGTTGCAAGAAACCCCAAAGCAGTCTTAGAGCAGAAATAGAAAGAGGCAACAAACCCCACAGTTTCTGAGATGTGTTTTGCTTTCTGGAAGCGTTTACGAAATAAGGCTTACACGTGTGACACCAAGTTTTCCATGAAAACTTCTCGACACGATCCCTCTCACGCTCTACCCCTTCCGTTGCCAGGATAAACATGCTAGGAGGGCAATCGCATACGTCACGAAATGCAAACAAACTGAACAAACTCGGCGAAACGGAGAGCCTCCAGCTCCCAACTCCGATAGCTCGGTGGTGATCCGTTCCAAGTCTCGTTCAGGTTGGAAGCTAGCTGCACAGAGACTTTTGTAGTTACGCAAAGAACAACACTCACACGTGACTCGCTACGAATGTTCGATTAAATAGTCATAGCAACATCACCTCACCAGCCACAGAGTGGTAATGACAAAGGTCACAAACCTGTGCGTCTGTGGCTTAGAGGAAAAGTCAAAGCCCTGCAGCCCAGTGATGCCCCTACCTGCGCTTCCCCCCCCCCCCCCCCCCAGGGGTTCAGGCCGTCTCCAATTTTCTCTCGTTGAGTGTAAGGCCTCCAAAACCTTTCTTGGCCGGTCTCCTCACCTGAAAAAGAAAGTGGTCAAACTACATGCTCATCAACGTCCATGCCAGCACACACAGTACTTCGGTGATTCCCCCCACCCGCCTCCTCCAACCGCGCCTTGAAAGAGTCAAATCAGAGTGCCAGGAATCTTTGCCCAGGTATTTAGTAACAGAGGTTGCTTGGCACAGATATATAAAATCAAAACCACAGCGGAGATAACAGCAAGAAGAAATGCTCCAAGTGAAGCTACGCCAAACTGTGTGCCCTCGAGCAACTTACTTCATCCTTCGTGCCTCAGTTTGCTCAGTCTGTAAAATGGGGGAAATAAAATAACCTACTATTATTGAGAGTTCCGAGGACTGAGTGAGACAGCGCGTGAAGCATTCAGTGAGGGACTTGGGCACATAGAAAGCACGCCATGCGTTTTTTTAAAGTATTAGCTGCACATGTGACTTCGGCAACCCTCGGGACGGCAGGTATTTCTTTCCTGAGAAGGAAATGCTGAGAAAATTGGTTTATAAATGAAGGATTTTGTTTAAAAAAAAAAAACCCAACTTTTTCAATTCTTATTGACTTGCTGATGTGCAATAGGACTTATACACGTAACGCAAGAGGTGACAGCCTGGCTCAAGGCAGAGGGGAGTTTGAGTTTCTTATTTGCTCTAATTTTCTTTCACCTGTATCTGTGCGTTTGGTTTTCTTGCATCCCGTTTCCCTACCCTCAACCAGTAAGACGTGGTTCTCCATCGTGGCTGCACGTTAGCGTCATCTGAGGGAGCTTTAAAAATCTCTGCACCCAAACTCTGCTGTCGGAAGTGAGGATAGAGGTAGGGGTGGGGTTCGATGGAGGGCAAGCATCTGCATGCTTCTAGAGTGCTTGTCACATTCTGATTCGTGAGCTGGGCCCAGGGGACACCGGTACCTTCCGTTTGTAAAAATTCGCTGTGCTGCATACTTAGGACGGCGCACGTTGCTACATGCATAATATACTTCAATAAAAAGTTACACAGGAATCTCTATGCTGAAATTGCACTGAAGAGCAATTAAGTCAAAATCTTCAGGAGTGGGACCCTGGCATCAACGTTTTTGTAGAGCCTCCCTGGTGGTTGCAATGTAGAGCCTAAGTTGAGAACATGCTGCGGACGTTCTTGAGGCCACAGGGGACCCGGGTCTCAGAACTGGCATTCAAGCCGACAAGTAGAAAGGCCCTTGGAGCATCTAGGTGGCAGTGTTCCTACCACTCACCATTTCGTACTAGACCTATAAGGAAGGAAGAGGCACGGATGCGAGCTTCTGTTGCAATCAGTGATTTGCTCATTGCACATGAATCCATAAATGCAAGCCTCAAGAGCACGTGGATGGGAACCGGCAGTCCTGTGGCTGTCCCTGTCTCCAGCACCTGCACGGGGCTTACCGAAGTCACCCCAGCTTTGCGTCTCTTAAGAGGAGGCTCTGGGCTGTGCTTTCTGCTTACCTCCCCCAAGTTTCCAAGAATCTTAAAATCAAAAAAAGGTGTTCCTTACGTGCTTCCCGAATCTCCCTTTCATTTATTGCAATTGCACCTACATCTTCTTCTCAGAGTCTGGGGGGAAAGGAAGAACGATATAGTTGAACATATAGTTGAACATCATTAACACACTTTTTTCTCTCTCCTTTGCTCTATATTTCAACATTGCAGGAATATTTTGGATTTTTTTCCTGAGTGCTATTCACTTAAAACAATTTTTCATAGGGGCGCCTGGGTGGCTCAGTTGGTTAAGCGTCTGACTCTTGTCTTCGGCTCAAGTCACGATCTCACAGTTCGTGGGTTCGAGCCCCCGTGTCAGGCTCTGTGCTGACAGTGCAGAGCCTGCTTGGCATTCTTGTTCTCCCTCTCTCTCTCTGCCCCTCCCCACCCCCCACCCACGCACTCGCACACTGTCAATAAATAAATGAATTAAAAAAATTTTTTTTTAAATTGGCATCATCCTTATATTTTATTTTTGATAGAGAGAGAGACAGAGCACAAGTGGGGGAGGGGCAGAGAGACAGGGAGACACAGAATCCGAAGCAGGCTCCAGGCTCTGAGCTGTCAGCACACAGCCCGACACGGGGCTCGAACTCACAAACTGCGAGATCATGACCTGAGCCGAAGTCGGACGCTCAGCCGACTGAGCCACCCAGGTGCCCCTAAAAATTTTTTTTATAAATGTGTCTCCTCAAAACTATAATTCTCTTGAACACTTAGTGTTACTGGATAAAGATTTAACAAGTTAATTCAATAGGCACTTACAGGGGCTTGCTACATAGAAGATTCTGGGCTGGGGGTACATGGGTGGCTCAGACGGTTAAGTGTCCGGCTCTTGATTTCAGCTCAGGTCATGATCTCGCCGTCATGGGATCAAGCCCAGCAACAGGCTCTGCACTGAGCATGGAGCCTGGTTGGGATTCTCTCCCTCCCTCTTTGCACCCGCGCCCCCCCCAAAAATAAACATTTAAAAAAAAGAAGAAGTGGGGCTCCTGGGTGGCGCAGTCAGTTAAGCATCCGACTTCAGCCAGGTCACGATCTCGCGGTCCGTGAGTTCGAGCCCCGCGTCAGGCTCTGGGCTGATGGCTCAGAGCCTGGAGCCTGTTTCCGATTCTGTGTCTCCCTCTCTCTCTGCCCCTCCCCCGTTCACGCTCTGTCTCTCTCTGTCCCAAAAATAAATTAAAAAAACGTTGAAAAAAAATAAAAAAATAAAAAAATAAAAAAATAAAAAAAAGAAGAAGATTCTGGGCTGGGCTGTGAACGCCATTGATTCCCACCTTAAAGGAGCCCACATTGAGGTAGAATAAGACATAATACTAACACAAGATGGGCTGTCAGACATTCTGCAATATAGTTTACAAATAAGCAAACCACAGTAGTATGAAGTCAAAAGATAAATTCTATAAGTGACAATCACCAAAGTTGCTTTATATAAAAGAGCTGGGTCTATGGTTGAACAAGGATACTTGGAAAATTGCTGATCATCTAAAGGTCCATAAAGTGTTATATTTATTTTTGTATTATTTTCCCTCACAATGTCACTTCCAATTTGAAGTTTCATGCTTATGCTAGAGTCAGAAGTTTTTTCTTTAGGAAGAGTAACTTACCATCTTTTAAAAATAAGTGAGAGTTGTTTGCTTCTGTGTTAGATGAGATCGACTGCATAATTTTGCTAAAAAGACTTGAATACTTTGCTAGCCTCAGAAAAATCACTTAATTAATAAACCATCAAGGATTCAGGAGCAGTGGTGTTCCCCAAAACTAAACCTAAATATGTCCTCATAAAATTCAAACCGATGAGGTCCACATTCTGCCAAAGGATGTAAGCAATGGCGTGGTCAGTACAAGAGCGCTGACGGAGAGGCGAGAATGGTCTGGAGACAGTGGTGCTACCGGTTCAGGCTGATGCAGAGCCCGAAGTCCCTCTAAATGTTAGAAGGACCGCTCATGATGTCTCTTCCAAGATTCTTCAAGCTGCTTCCTGGAGTCCAGCGATCTCTTCATGGCTTGTTTCCTAGCCATTTAAACACCTTTGTAGATACAACACTATGATCCATGAAAGGAAAATTGATGCTGGACTTCATTAAAATGAAAAACTTCTACTCTGTGAAAGACACTGTTAAGAATAAGACAAGCCACAGACTTGGAGAAGATAATTTGCAAAACATGTATTTGATAGAGGAGTTACATCCAAATATACAAAGAACTCTTAGAACTCAGCAATAAAAAAACAAACAACGACACGCACTTTAAAAAGTGGTCAAAAACGCTGGACAGACACCTCACCAAAGAAGATACACATATGGGAAACAAACATATGAGAAGATGCTCCATACCATATTAGGGAATTGCAAATTAAAACGATGAGTAACTACTACACGTCTATCAGAATGGCCCACATCCAAAACACTGACGACACCACATGTTGACTATGATGTGGGTCAATAGGAACTCTCATTCATTGCTGGTGGGAATGCAAAATGGTACAACTACTTTGGAAGACAGTCCGGGAGTGTCTTACGAAACTAAACATCCCCTCACACACATACAGTCCAGCAAGCCTCATGCCTTGGTATTTACCCAAAGGAGTCGAAAACTTACGTCCACACAAAAACCTGAACACAGATGTTTAGAGCAGCTTTATTCATACTTACCAAAACTTGGAAGAAACCAAGATGTCCTTCAGCAGGTGAATGAATAAACCGTGGTACATATAGACGCTGGAATATTATTCACCACCAGAAAGAAAAGAGCTATCAAACAATGAAAAGACATGGAGAAACCATAAAATACACACTACTAAGTGAAAGAAGCAATCTGAAAAGGCTAAATACTGTTATGTTTCCAACTGTATGACATTCTGAAAAAAAAGGCCAAACTATGGTTGCCAGGGGTTGGAGAGAAGGACAGATGAATAGGTAGAGCACAGAGGATCTTTAGGGCGATGAAACTATTCCTTATGGTACCATAATGGGAGATACTTATTATTATACATGTGTCAAAATCCATAGAATGTACAAAACCAGCAGTGAGCCCAAATGTAATCTGTGGTCTTTGGGTGATAATGATGTGCCAATGGAGGTTCATCTATTGTGACAATGTACCACTCTGGTGTGGGATGTTGATAATTGGTACAGCTGTGTGTTTGCGGGGGAGGAGGTATATGGGAACTCTTTGTACTTTCTGCTCATTTTTGCTGTTAACCTACAACTGTTCTAAAAAAAAAAAACAAAACAACAAACCACCCCAAAAGTGTTTATAAAAAAAAAAGAAAAGAAATAAGCTATCAAGCCATATCAAAGCCATGAAGGAAACTTAACTGCATATTACTAAGTGAAAGAAGCCAGTCTTAAAAGGCTATATACTGTATGATTCCAACTATATGACCTTCTAGAAAAGGCAAAAGTGTAAAGAGAGTAAAAAGATCAGTGACTGTCAGGGGTTGGGGTGGGGGGTAGGCAAGTGATGATTAGGTGAAACACAGGTGGGTTTTAGGGCAGGATGCTATTCTGCATGATACTGTAACAGTGGATACATGATAGTATTTGTCAAAACCCATAGAACTATACAATATAAACAATGAGTGCTTTTTTTTCAGTTTTAGGTGTAGAATGTAATGATGCATCACTTATACACAACACCTAGTGCTCAGCACAAGGGCCCTCCTTAATCCCCATCACCTATTTAACCCATCCCCCCACCGACCTCCGCTCTGATAATCTTCAGTATGTCCTCTACAGTTAAGAGTCTGTTCCTTGGTTTGCCTCTCTTTTTCCCCCCTCTGTGTTTGTTTCTTAAATTCCGCATACGAGTGAAATCATACGGTACTTGTCTTTCTCTGACTTATTTCTCTTAGAATGACACTACACTCTAGTTCTACCCATGCTGTTACAAATGGCAAGATTTCATCCTTTTTGATGGCTGAATAATATTCCATTGTATATACATACCACATCTTCTTTATCCACTCATTGTTTGATGGACATTTGGGCTCTGTCCTAATTTTGCTACTGTTCACAATGCTGCTATAAACATCAGGATGCATGTTTCCCTTTGAATTAGTCTTTTTGTATCCTTTGGATAAATACCCAGTAGTGCTGGGTCATAGAGTAGTTCTATTTTTAACTTTTTGAGGAATCTCCATACTGTTTTCCAGAGTGGCTGCACCAGTTTGCATCCCCACCAACAGTGCAACTTTCTCCACATCCTCACCAACATCTGTTGTTTCCTCTGTTGTTAATTTTAGCCATTCTGCCTGGTGTGATGTGGTATTTAATGGTGGTTTTGATTTGTATTTCCTTGATGAGTGATGTCAAGCATCTTTTCGTGTGTCTGTTAGTCATCTAAATGTCTTCTCTGGAAAAGTGTCTATCTGTGTCTTCTGCCCAATTTTTGACTAGATTATTTGTTTTTCGGTGTTGAGTTTTATAAGTTCTTTATAGATTTTGGACACCGACCTTTATCAGATAGGTCATTGCAAGTATCTTGTCCCGTTCAGTAGGTTGCCTTTTAGTTTTGTTGATAAGAATGAATTCCTAATGTCAACTATGGGCCTTGGTTAATAATAATATATAAATACTGGCTCACCAGTGTAACAAATGTGCCACACTAAGACAAGATATTAATAACAGGGGGAGAGGGGTGCCTGGGTGGCTCAGTCAGTTGAGCGTCCAGCTTTGGCTCAGGTCATGATCTCGCCATCTGTGAGTTCGAGCCCCGCATCGGGCTCTGTGCTGACAGCTCAGAGCCTAGAGCCTGTTTCGGATTCTGTGTCCCCACCTCTCTCTGCCCCTCCCCCACTCATGCTATGTCTCTGTCTCAGAAATGAATAAACATTTTAAAAAATTAAAAAAATAATAACAGGGGGAGATGTGAGTGGGAGGAGGGCATATTGGGAATCCCCAGTATCTGCTCAATTTTCTGTAAACCCACAACTGCTCTAAAGTCTATTAGTTTAAAAAAAAAAAAAAGTGCAGCCCATTGCTTGACCAGTTCTGTATGTACCACTTATTTAAATGGTAAGTCATTTTTGCAGTGTGCCCCTGGGCAACAAGCAATGACACAGCACAGCCCATATGGGCTGAAGGGTTTCGAAGCCAGCAAGTCCTTCAGAGCCATCCCCTCACTACAGCATGAGTAGGAAGGCAGAAGGGGGACCAGACTGTGGTGTATGGTACACGAGCTTCCTTTTTTTAGCTACAACCGAGGAGTCACCGAGCACACACGAAGGCAGCCCAGCAGGGGTGGCAGCATCCTGAAGAAGAGCTACACTTGCGATTGGTTTAACCAAATAATCTAAATAAGCAGATAACAGCCAAATAATTCACCCTCCGTGATCTTCAGTTTCCCCGCTGGTACAAGTGAGGGTGTTGCTACGGATGTTGCCGTGATGTTTTCAAGCCTTCCCTGACGTTCTTAACAAACACACGGGAACATTCTTACGTCTTATGTCTTATGATGATGATAAGGAAGGGGATATGCGTGACCGTTTAGGACACGAGATACATTATTAAGGAAGATAGAGGAGGGCTCTTCTTGAGGATTCCTGTTTTTAAAAAAGCTTTTCTAGGGATTAGAGATTTTGTTACTTTCATTGCTGTTATTCACCCACTTGTCACTTGACATCTAAGAGTCTAAGACTCTATACCTTAAAGCTAAGAGTCATACCCTCCACCCATGATAAAGACCTCAGAAGTTATATTAGCCCTGAAAATAGGTTTCTGTCAAGCAGGGCCTTCTATTGATAAATTTGCTAACCCAAAAGCGAGAAGCAATCTATCCCTCCAACCCGATAGCTCTTCAAGAGTGGTGGTTCTGCAATGAATTTAAAAATCAGAGACAAGAAGCACTTCCCCCTACTTGAGATTGGAAAGTGAGCATTCAGTAAGAGAAAACCAGATCCAGAACTGAAGAAGCAGGTTCAAGCCTGTGAAATTCTAAGTATCACAACTGCTGAAGAAATATTTAGCAGACCAGAAAATAAGCACAGTGAGTCCAGGCTCAGTGAGACTGAGGCTTTCCCTAAGCTCCAGCCAGTGACTACTTTCTCCCTCTATATGGAAAAGAGGATTGCAAAGAGACTTCAGATTGAGATTCACTTGAATAGTTCCTACTGCATTGCTCACTGGACAGTATTCTTTTTCCTCCCCAAGGTGGTCATACAGCAAGGTGGTCGCCTCAACCACTCATTCTCATCACTTGGCATGAAGTTGTCTCAGCACAGATATCCAGCATGCAGTGGTGAGAAGGGTAGGTTCCTGGAAGCAAGACAGAAGGGAGTTCTAGGGGCGCACCCCCAAACCAAAAGGACTCAGGCTACAGGAGCTCTCACAGTGAGAGCCACAGTGAGAACCTATTTTCGGTCATTGAAGCCTAGTTTGGATTCTGGTTTTGGAAAAAGATAACATTTGTTCTAAAAAAAAACTAGGGGACTTTTTCAGGGGGAGAAAGGGTTCTCTCCAGCCCTGCTTTAGAGCTAAAAAGGAAAAAGTGTTGAGAATAACAAACTTTTTCTTTCCATGAATTCATGTAGTAGATGTCTCAAAATGACTGGCAAATATTTATAATTCCTAGAATGTTAGAGGCAAAAGGGTGCCACAGGGCCCTCTGGTCTCCTCATTCTATAGTTGAGAAAAATGAGGTCCAGAGAGGTTAAGTGTTATGTCCAAGGACACACAGCTCACTCACAAGATAAGACTTGAATCCAGGGGTGCCCGGGTGTCTGAGTTGGTCAAGCACCCTACTCTTGGTTTTGGCTCAGGTCATGATCTCATGGTTTGTTAGTTCAGGCCCCACATCAGGCTCTGCGCTGATAGTCCGGGGCCTGCTTGGGATTCTCTGTCTCCCTCTCTGCTTCTCTCTCTCTCTCTCAAAAATAAATAAATGAAAAAAAAAAAAAAGACTTGAATCTAGATTGTGCATGTACTAGCCAATGCTCTTCCCACTATATTGTGTTCCGTTTACCAGCCCCACAAGAAGATACCCATAGACATTAGTTTTTAAAAGCTTGGCACTAAACCTGTGACTAATTAGAAGAGTGTCCCACCACCTTGAAGCCACCAGCTAAGATCCACTGTGCCGTGTCTCAGCACACCTGAGGCCTTGTGGGTAACCGGCTCAAAGCAAGATTATTGTCTCAACTCAGCTCCCTGTGTCCAGGTAGCCACAAAATGGAAATTGCTTTACTTGGGGAAGAACGGGATGGGATGAAAAGACAGCATGTTTAAAATGGATAAAAGAAGGTACTTTTTTCCCCCACTCTACACAATTGACCTGGGGAACTCACTGCAGCGGGATATTAAGATCAATGGTGAAGATTTGTGTTTTAAAAGATTAGACATTTCACATGCATATCATCGTGAGCGAGGTTCAACAGGATGAAAGTCCTCGAGCTTCAGTGCCTAAGCTGATCGCCAGCTGCGTCCGGTAAAAAGAAAAAAAGTTGTCTACTTGGTCATCTAAGGTCTCACAGGAAGGCAGGTTTGGGGTTTTCCACTCCAAACTAGTGGTGTAAACCCAGTGTGCATTTTATTATGCTCAGGGATGCTGTCGGCCACGAGTTAGCAGGACAAACAGTAAGGGATGGCTTGGTTTTGCTTCCTGATACCCGGGGCCTCAGTTGGGAAAACTTGAGGCTGGGGGCTGGAATCATCTGGAAGCTCCTTTTGCATACGTCCAACTCCTGGCCTGGGATGACCTGTCCGCTCATTCAGCTGGAAACGTCACCTGGAGCACCTACATACAGGTTTCGAGAGGGAGTGCCCCATAGAAGAAACATTTCCAAAGACCAGTGCTCCAAGAGAAGCAGGTAGAAGCTGCATGACCTTTTATGACCTATCCACGGAAGTCCCGTTGCATCACTTCCGGCATAATCTGTTGGTCAAAGTCATCACAAGCCCACTGAGATTCAAAGGGAGGGGACACTTAGGACCTCCCACTTCCCTCCTCTATGGGGAATGGCAAGTTTACATTGCAGAACACCTCGGATGGGAGAAGTTTTTGCAGCCACCTTTGGAAAATCCGATTTCTTAGGCAGGCGGTGAGGGATGTGAGGTTGCAGGAACATACAACCGATTGGAAACAATTGATACATAGATAATCACAGCACAGTAAAATAAACTCAAGGTAGTTATTTCCTCCTCTTTTATTTTTTTAAATTTTTTTTTTCAACGTTTATTTTATTTTTGGGACAGAGAGAAACAGAGCATGAACGGGCGAGGGGCAGAGAGAGAGGGAGACACAGAATCAGAAACAGGCTCCAGGCTCTGAGCCATCAGCCCAGAGCCCGACGCGGGGCTTGAACTCACGGACCGCGAGATCGTGACCTGGCTGAAGTCAGACGCTTAACCGACTGCGCCACCCAGGCGCCCCATATTTCCTCCTCTTTTAAAGGCTGCCATAAGAATTCTTTCCCCGCCCCCCCCCCCTTTGATAAGAGTCATCACATTTAAGTGTTTTCCATCATTTTCTGTCTTGCCACTAGACTGGAATCTCCATGCATTTAGTTCCCTGCTGCAACTCCTCTGCCTAAAAGATTACCAAACCCATAATAGGCACTCCATAAATATTTGTTGAAAGAGAAGGAGTAAAACTCTGTAACAGAGGAGTGAGGGAAGGGTTGTGGGAATACAGTCTACAACAAACAGCTCAGCCAGACAGGAATGACATTTGAGTGGGTCTTGAATACTTTTGAAGGATGAATAACAGTTTTTCTGGTTAAAAAAAAAAAAGAGGGGGGGGGAAGAGGATAAATGTTTGTCCTTAAATTTCTTCAGAGACTTCTATTACCCAAGTTTAAGTGGGCAGATCGTCATCCTGAATCTACAGACTGCACGTAGTAGTCACGATGTTCTCAGTTGCAAGTGACAGAAAACAGTGACTCAGTTGGCTTAAGAAACTAGCAGTGTGTTGCATCACATAAGAAGTCTGGAGGCAGGCGGTTCAGGCAGCCTCAATGTCATCCCTCCTCATGTGTCAGCTGAGCCCTTTCACGGTTGCAAGACGGTGCCCACAATGGTAGGCGCTGCACGCAGACAAAATAATATCCAGCAACAAGAGAGAGGGCTGCTTCTCCTCTGGAGTAAAATCTCTCCCATCAGCACGCCTCCTTATTGGCCAGAACTGTGCCCTGTGCACCTGTGTAACCTATATGCTAATAAGAGGAAATGGGGGAGCACGATGGGTTGCACCAAATACATGTTACTTGAGGCTTGGACTGAGTCCCCTTGGAGCACATGGCCGTGCAGAAAAGTGTAGACTCAAAATAAAACAAAACCAAAAACTGGGGTTCTGTTAGGAAAGAGAAGAGATGAGTCTTGAGTGTCAATAGTGTTTGCAACATTATGCTTGGCGAAGGTTAAGGTTCTGTTTTCTCACTTAATACTTCCATTTATTTCTTTGTTGTGCTTTTTGCTCATTTCCTTTCTCCTTCTGCATTAGTAGTCAGTTGAATAAGTCCAGCACCGTATCAGTAAAAGCATGTTATTTGTAGAGTATATGTATGGATCTAAATTTAAAGATAACATTAATTAGACATGAATGTGATTTCAGGTAAAAACGTTGATTCAGATGCTTCTGTTACTCCCTGAGAGCCACTTGTCCTGTGCTCTTCTGTGGCCTTATGCCCTTTACTTGTGCAGATTCCTCTGTCTAGGAAGTTCTCAGTTTTTTCACCTGTAGTAGATACTAGGATTGTTTCTGTTATATCCTTCTAGAAATCTTGTTGGAGAAACTGGACACTTGAAAATGACATTTCCCAGACTCTCTTGCAGCTAGGGTCTGGATACAATATATGTTTGGTCAACCAGGTGCATTCCTCGGAGATCCAGCAGGTGCAAAGGGAAGGCACCAGGCTGCTTCAGCTGAGGCTGGCAAGCGCAGTCTCAGAGGTAATGCAAAGAGGCCTCAGTGCTGGACTCCATCCTGTCTCAGTGTCTAGTCGCCAGGTTCATGGGCGTGAAGGCAGCTGCGGCAGCAACACCACTGATTTCTGGGACTCGGCTACTGTGGTGGTCCCTTGAACTCAACAGTCCAGGTAGCCTCCTGACTTCTGCCCCTCCAGCCTTTCCAACAATTTTGCGAGGCCCTGCTTGATTCTCAGTATTAAGTCTTCCTCTGCTTGAAATACCTGGGGTGGTTTCTCTTTCCTGTACTAAACTCTGACTGATAAATTGCCTAACTCCTATTCGGCCTTCTGGGCAGAGCCCAGGTCTTCCTTGAGCCACCAGGTTGAGATAGGTGCATCTGCTATGCTCCCACCATGCCCTGCCTGGAAAGTCCCTGCCTCATCATCTTTGCACCCCAGCACCAGTGCTTGGCCCACAGCATGCGTGACATCAATATTTACTGACCTGGACCTGCCGAGATGCCAGGGAGGTTCTAAGTCTAAGGGGCGTCCCACCTCATGCCTGGTCTGCAAAGCTCAGAGAACAAATTGGCTCTAGTCTCACACTGGATTCCAGGTGAATCCAGAGTCTTCAGCTTCCTCACACATTAGCCCCTCCTCCACAAGAGGCCACACCAGAATTGAAGATTCAACCTGGTCCCTAGGAAAGTGATGCAAAGGAACAAGGAGAGTTGCTTCTCTCAAGATTTACCATCTGGTGGTTCTCAGGACCCTCTCTGCTGGGCTTAACTTGAGGTCTGCAGTCGATGGCCGCATAGGCTTTGGAGTCAGGAAAATCTAAGTTGGAAGCTATGTAACCCTGTATAACAAGTTACTTAACTTGTCTGAACCTCCGTTTCTTAATCTATAACATGGAAATAATAATATCGCCCTTACAAGATTCCAGAGGCAAAAGAGATGATATACATAAAGTGTTATTATTGTCTCCACTGCTGTTAACCATATCATCACCATACCACAGTTCTGTTGCTTTACACCATTTTTCCTTCAGTCCAAACAGACTCACATGCAATTAGGCTGCGCTTCTCTATACTTTCTCCCGAGGTGCCCCATTTGCACACTGATGTGATTAACCCCTTTTGCAGAAGATCCAGCTGGGCCCAAGCTTGGGGCTGGACTGAGAAAATGACAAAATCATCCGTGTCAGTTATTCTTGAGCCTAGCTAAAAATCAGGATCACCTGGAGAGTTAAAACAAAACAGCAATACAAGCAGGCAAACAAACAAGCAAAACCAAAAAATGAGATCTCAATGGTCCCTGAACTAGAGATTTTGATTTAATAGGGCCCAAGCATCAGTGTTTCTTAAGGCTCCCCCAGGTGATCATAATGTGCCGCTAAGAGGCACAGTTTAATGTGGGAAAGATTAGTACTTCCATTACCTTTGGGGGAAGAAAAAGCTTTTGCTTTTCTATAATCTCCACCATACCACCATGGTGGAGCAGAAAGGACTAAAGATTATCGTTGAATTATTCCTCTTATAATGTGAACAAGGCATTCTCATTATGCACATGGGTAAATGACTCCTCTTGTCAATTCTCTGATTAGGGTCTTGGTTTCTCATGTAGAGGTGTGTGATCTGGTAAGAGAAGAGATCAGAAACGCTCTAGGACATGGAAGGAGCCAGTCTGGAAACACCTGCGAGGGATTCATGTCGGCTGGCAGTGTCTCTTCTGGGCCAGCACTGTGTACGTTTGCATAGTGACTGGCTGGTTGCACTTGCATTCAGGGCAAGTGAAATGATCTCTGCTTTGGCATAAAATGTATCTAATATCTAACTACCAGAGATGGCTGGTGACGGCTGAGAGTGTGCTCCACAGAAAGTGCATCTAAAAAGTGTAACTTTCCCCCATTATTAAAGTAATACGCAAAAGAGAATATAAAACGTTGGGAAAACAGACAAGTAGAATGAACCATAGTGGAAACTAATAATAATGACTAAGACTATATAGACTTCCCAGGCACTAAATGAGGTTCTAAGCCCTTTACCGTATAAATTCATTTATCCCCTCACTACAACACTATGAAGGAGCTAACTATCTGTAACTCCATTTTGCAGGCAAGCAGAGAGCCCCTGGAGCTGTTAGGTGGTTGAGCTGCTAGGCAGGGACAAGGCTTGGACTCATGCTGCATTTGTATATCGTCAACCTCAGAGATGTAAGAGAAGCTGCATGCAAGGATTCAATGCCAGCTGCTAAAGTTTAGGAAGGTAATCTCATTCATGTTGTCAATCATTCATCCACTTATTTCACAAATATTTACTGAAGGTGTTTGTGTGCAGCATACGGTTCCAGGCTTGATTATGAAGACACTGAAGATTATACAAAGTTAACCTGTCCAGTCATTCCTATAGCACGGAACTCTCAAGTGTGTCAACAGAATAATGCATAGATAAGGAACACAAGTCTAGTGAGATTCAAAATGCTCCAACTATTCCCTGGTGACAAAATCCAAAGCCAGTGCCTCAACACTTTTGGAATATCACACACTTACTTGATAAAATGTTTAATTTTTTTTTTAACATTTATTTATTTTTGAGACAGAGAGACACAGAGCATGTACAGGGGAAGGTCAGAAAGAGGGAGACACAGAATCTGAAACAGGCTCCAGGCTCTGAGCTGTCAGCACAGAGCCCGACCTGGGGCTTGAACTCACGGACCGCAAGATCATGACCTGAGCCAAAGTCGGCCGCTTAACCGACTGAGCCACCCAGGCGCCCCAAATGTTTAATTTTTTTTAAATGTTTATTTATTTTTGAGAGAGAGAGAGAGACAGAGTGTGAGTGGGGGAGGAGCAGAGAGAGAGGGAGACACAGAATCAGAAACAGGCTCCAGGCTCTGAGCTGTCAGCACAGAGCCCAATGCAAGTCTCAAACCCACAAACTGTGAGATCATGACCTGAGCCAAAGTCGGATGCTCAACCGACTGAGCCACCCAGATGCCCCCCTTGATGGAATACTTAGCATCGTTCTCTGTATTTTCATCAATTCATAAACACGCAGGACAATAATTTACGTTGAATTTCATGAATTTCACTTTGCAGAAACATGTTTAACATAGTTGTGTCTTCAACTCAGAAACTGATGTTTCTTGGATGAATGGATGGATGGATGGACGGATGGATGGACGGACGGACAGACGGACGGACGAATGGCTACGAGTGGAAGTACAGATGAGCGAATTCATTGACAAGAATGCTTCCAAATTGCACCTTTAAAAAATCACGTAGTGTTTTCTAGTTTGTTAAATAATAAATTATGAGTCGGGAGACCAATTTGGTTTCTATCCTTCTGATGGACTAAATTGGTCACCTCAAGCAAGCCATTATGGTACCCATTTCATCTGATTGTTGCAACGATCAAATGAGCTCTAAATGAATTATTTAGCAGCCTGCCTAAATACATGTTAAAGAGTGTATTTTAAACTGCCTTTAAACTGAAGTAGTATGTGTAAAAAAAGCAAAATTTTAAATGATACAAAAACTATACAATGCAAAATAAGTCTCTCTTGGCAAAGTTTCCTGCTGTTGTTACTACTATTATTAGAGATCTCCAAGCAAAAATAACATTTCGCTCTTGATTAAGAGGGGAGAGGTTTACAGACCAGTAGATAACATCGTTTGAATCAGAACCAAGTGAAATAACACAAGTATTCTGGCTAAATTCCAGTGTGAGTGATTAACATTCTCCAACTTCAAATAATTTTTATTATTAGCCAACACTTGTCCATCCCCAATAATACACACGTTGCATAAAGGGCACAGAATGAGACAGCCCTTGCTTGGCATTTTCACAGTCTGCACATACTTTCCACTGAGGGTTTCCCTTTCTTTCTGATTGCTATTCCATAGCTTTTCAACTCCCACTACTTTCAACCCTGGGATGTTTGCCGACCCAGAGTGCCAAGTGTTTCCAAAACACAAAAGAGGTTAAATATGAACACCTGTAGAATTTCAGGGCATGAAAGGTGGAAGGTACATTCTAAATATATCTATTAATAGTTTTGATGCTTGTGAAACAACTGTATTTATTCACTTTAAACTCTGAGTCTGGGATTAATGCACGTATCTCCATAATTTTCCACAAAGCCTTGGTGATGAGCCGGAGGGAGACGGCTCTTGGGCAATCCAGTCTCCCAGTCTGTACAAACGGGATCCAGGACAGAAGAACGACGATAACTGCAGTCTATATGTCTCAACCCTTTAGTCCAGTCCTGACTCCTTGAAGTACCCAGGCCCTCCTGTTCCTGCCACCCCCCCCCCCCGCGCCTTCTTCCCAGAAGAAGGAAGGGGTGGGGGGAGCAGGAAACAATGCAAACCCTTTTGTAAGCGTGTGAATGAATTTCAAGAATGCTAAACACCTCAGTCTCCCAACCTAATTAGAACACGTAGAAAAGAGGCATTTTTAAGACATTTAAAACTTGCAGCATAATAACCTATCTGGAGAGCGCCACTGTGTGTCCCAGCAGTCGGGGCACCCAGCTGGTCCTCCCTCCTGCCGGGCCTGCTCCCAGCGCCCCCGCTCCCCAGAGGCGAGCCAGTGCACGGCTCTTACAGCTCGAAGCCCCGGGGGGCCAGGCGCCCTACCCGCAACAGATCCGCGAGCTGGCGCGGCTTCTCTCCGCAGGCGATTTCGGAACTGCTTGGGCTTTTAAACTTCGACAGATAGAGGACTAACATCTCTCCAGTCTTCCAAAGACAGGAAGAAAATCACTTTATGGCGACAATAAGAGTTTGTTAAGTGCAACAGTAAAGGTTGAAGACTAGGAGATACAGGTAGTAGACGGGTGGGGACAGTGGTTAAAACGGGGATGCAGATACGTGGGTTCGAATCCTGAGTTAGCATTTGAGCGCCTACTATGTGCCAGGCGCTCGGAATACTGGGGTGAAGGCTGCCTATGTTGCGGCTTTCTTTGGGAAGTATTAGCTCTGTTGCCTTGGTCAAGCTTCTCAACCTTTGTTCCTTCACCTGTAAGGAGTACCTGTCTCACAGGATTGTAAACATCTGAGATCTTGTATTAAGGTATAAACGATTAACGCGCTGTCTGGCACGCAGTAGGGACTCAATACACCTTCGCTCTTCTCTCAGTGTGAGCTCACCTGGTAGGAAGACAGCGCAGAGCGGAGGCAGGTGCCACGGTTAAGAATGATTCTTCGAGCGGTTCTTTTAAACAAGCGCTGGACTGTGAAGATTTTTAGCTGCAGAGAGACCTGGTAGGGGCCCTGGAAGCAAGGGTTCATAAGCCAGCCTATTACAGGAAAGTGAGCCGGGGACCGCTGTGCGCCCGCAGCGAACTCCGGAGGGACTTCTGGCAAGGGTTTCCCGCCGGGGGTCTCTAGAAGGAGCGATCAGCATTCGCCCCGCCCCCATCGCTCTCCGGCCAGCTATTGGCCGGCGCTCTTCGGCGGCCGGCTCCGGGCGGGGCCGGAGGGCGCAGGGGGAGAGGCCGAGCCCGCGGGGCAGTGGGCGGGGACGCGCGGAGAACGTGGCGGGGCGGCCCACCAACCGAGCCCCGGCGCGAGGGGGCGGGGAAGGGGCGGGGCCTCCCGGCGGGCATTAGAGGCAGGTGACCCGGGCGGGGCGGGAGAGGCCAGTCAGCCCGCGGCCGTGACTCCGCCGTCGTCGCCGCCGCGCGCGCCGTTCGGTGCCCGCTGGAGGTGGGCAAAAGAGTGAGAGAGTGCGGGGGAGGAGCCGAGCCGGGCGCGTCCCGGGAGCGCCGCCACCGCCCCCAGGAGTCCGCTGGAGCGCGGAGCCCCCTGCAGGGGAGGAGGCGAGCGGCCGGCGGGACGCGGCGGCGGGCGAGCACCATGCAGTCCCGGCGGGGCCAGCGCCAGCTGCTCGCGGTGCAGTGAGGCGGCGGGATCCCCAGGCTGCCGCACACCGCCTTCCTCTCGCCCAGGTGCTGCCAGGCGCGCTCGCCCTTCGTCCGGCTCCCGGACCCCGGCAGAACGCACGGTCGGCTCCTGCTCTGCCCCGCTCGGATCATGCGGGGGGCCCCGGAGGAGGAGAGGGCGAGTGACCGGCCTGCGGCGACCGCGTTCAGGGTGCGACCCCCTCTCTGAGAAGCCCCCACCTGCTGCCATGTGCCTCGCCTCGGGTACCCAGCCTATCGCCAAACTTTCCGGGTGCCAGCCCGTCTCTGAGTCGCATTTCTGAGAGACTGCCCCAGGAACAGGAGACCCAGGCTGGCTGACGACTATCTGCTTTTCAGGATCCGCGAAGGTGAGAGCCCGCGCCTAACCCCTTTCTTTCCGTTCGTTTCCCGGTTCCTCCGCGCTTTTCCTGGCGGCTGAGCTTTCTGACCCCGGGGTACAGCCTAGAAGGCCCAGCGTTAAGGGAGGAGGGGCGTGGGGGTGGGCCGGGAGTCAGTAGTTTGGTTCCCGGAGGTGGAGGGGAGGGAAGGAAGAGACATTAACTTGGAGATTTGGAGAGCGCTTGCGGGGACTGAGCGGTTGACTCCCTTCTAACTGGGAGTGGTTGCAATTTTTCTTCTCCCTCAGCTTCCTTTTTAAAGAGTACTTCTTCTGGAATCGGAGCCCTAACCGTCCCTCCCCAGCCCTATCTGGCGAAGAGCAGAGCGCTGCCTGCGGAGGCAGCGCCTTCCCGAAACAGTTTATCTTTGGACGGATTTGAGAGAAAAAGAAACCAACAGGTTGCCAGCCCCGGCGCCACACACGAGTCGGCGGAAAGGCCAGCCCGGTTTCCCCCGGCTGCGTGGGCCCCGCGCGGGCTGCGGCGGGCGCGGCGAGGGGAGGGAGGGGGCTATGGCTCGGCCTGACCCGTCCGCACCGCCCTCCCTGCTGCTGCTGCTCCTGGCGCAGCTGGCGGGCCGGGCGGCGGCTGCCTCCAAGGCCCCAGTGTGCCAGGAAATCACAGTGCCCATGTGCCGCGGCATCGGCTACAACCTGACGCACATGCCCAACCAGTTCAACCACGACACGCAGGACGAGGCGGGCCTGGAGGTGCACCAGTTCTGGCCGCTGGTGGAGATCCACTGCTCGCCGGACCTGCGCTTCTTCCTGTGCTCCATGTACACGCCCATCTGCCTGCCCGACTACCACAAGCCGCTGCCGCCCTGCCGCTCCGTGTGCGAGCGCGCCAAGGCCGGCTGCTCGCCGCTCATGCGCCAGTACGGCTTCGCCTGGCCGGAGCGCATGAGCTGCGACCGCCTCCCGGTGCTGGGCCGCGACGCCGAGGTCCTGTGCATGGATTACAACCGCAGCGAGGCCACCACGGCGCCCCCCAGGCCCTTCCCGGCCAAACCCACCCTCCTGGGCCCCGCGGGCGCACCGGCCTCAGGGGGCGAGTGCGCCGCCGGGGGCCCGTCGGTGTGCAAGTGCCGCGAGCCCTTCGTCCCCATCTTGAAGGAGTCTCACCCGCTCTACAACAAGGTGCGCACGGGCCAGGTGCCCAACTGCGCCGTGCCCTGCTACCAGCCCTCCTTCAGCCCCGACGAGCGCACGTTCGCCACCTTCTGGATTGGGCTGTGGTCTGTGCTGTGCTTCATCTCCACCTCCACCACGGTAGCCACCTTCCTAATAGACATGGAACGCTTCCGCTACCCGGAGCGTCCCATCATCTTCCTGTCTGCCTGCTACTTGTGCGTGTCGCTGGGCTTCCTGGTGCGCCTGGTGGTGGGCCACGCCAGCGTCGCCTGCAGCCGCGAGCACAGCCACATTCACTACGAGACGACGGGCCCTGCGCTGTGCACTGTCGTCTTCCTGCTGGTCTACTTCTTTGGGATGGCCAGCTCCATCTGGTGGGTCATCCTGTCGCTCACCTGGTTCTTGGCAGCTGGCATGAAGTGGGGCAACGAGGCCATCGCGGGCTATGCACAGTACTTCCACCTGGCCGCGTGGCTCATCCCCAGCGTCAAGTCCATCACGGCGCTGGCACTGAGCTCCGTGGATGGGGACCCGGTGGCCGGCATCTGCTACGTGGGCAACCAGAACCTGAACTCGCTGCGCGGCTTCGTGCTGGGCCCGCTGGTGCTCTACCTGCTGGTGGGCACCCTCTTCCTCCTGGCGGGGTTCGTGTCGCTCTTCCGCATCCGAAGCGTCATCAAGCAGGGCGGCACCAAGACGGACAAGCTGGAGAAGCTCATGATCCGCATCGGTATCTTCACTCTCCTGTACACCGTGCCCGCCAGCATCGTGGTGGCCTGCTACCTGTACGAGCAGCACTATCGCGAGAGCTGGGAGGCCGCGCTCACCTGCGCGTGCCCGGGCCCCGACGCCGGCCAGCCGCGCGCCAAGCCCGAGTACTGGGTGCTCATGCTCAAGTACTTCATGTGCCTCGTGGTGGGCATCACGTCGGGCGTCTGGATTTGGTCCGGCAAGACTGTGGAGTCGTGGCGGCGCTTCACCAGCCGATGCTGCTGCCGCCCGCGGCGGGGCCACAAGAGCGGCGGCGCCACGGCCGCGGGGGACTATGAGGCGAGCGCCTCGCTCACGGGCAGGACCGGGCCGCCGGGCCCCCCCGCCGCCACCGCCGCCGCCGCCGCCTACCACAAGCAGGTGTCCCTGTCGCACGTGTAGGACGCCGAGGCCCAGAGGGGCCGGGAGTGGAGGGAGGGGGGTTGTTTTGTTTGGTAGTTTTGCCAAGTTCACTTCCGTTTACCTTCATGGTGCTGATGCCCCCTCCTGGGGCAACTTGGAGAGAGGGGAAAGGGGCCTTTGGCCCTTTCAAAGGCCGTCCCGGTCCCAGGACTTCTCGAAGGGGCTCAGCCCACGTGTATTCTATTTTGTGTTTCTTACTACCTTTTGTTTTTGTTTTTGTTTTTGTTTTAGGGGAAGCCTGTTGTTAATTTATATGTAGTTTTCTTAATTTTTAACTTTGTTGCATTTTGGCAACAAAATTTACCTTTGCTTTGGGGGCTTTACAATCCTAAGGTTGGCATTATAATGAAGTTCCGCTTAGTTCAGGTTTCTTTGAACTGTGTGGTCTAAATTGGGAAAATATATTTCCTATACTTGTGTCTTTAAAACAAATGTGAACAGTGAAAGTTTAGGTTGCTATGAATGCCTGGGAGGTTGTCAGGTGTGATTTTTCAGCTTGTTTTCTTTCACTGCTTAAAGTGTCCCAGACGCTTTAAGGCTGAGCTGCTGGTCGCTGTTTATAGTCCCTAAGTTAGAGGAAACCCCAATTCATGTCGAGGAGGGGAAGCATAATGGGGCTAGGGCCTCCCCAAAGTGACAAGGTTAGAGAGGACAGCGTTTAACGATTTTGTGTGCCATACTAGTTTTGTTTATTTATCGACCTTCGGTTTCTTTTCTGTAGTTCTGGTAATCATTCTTATTCCTAACAGCACCCAGCATGGTCTTGAATAAGTTAGAGGTAGCATCATAGAGTGCCGGTATAAATATTTGGAAAAGTGAAAATCTCGAGGATGGGGATTGGTTGAGCTTGAATTCTAGACTGGTAAAATGGCAGCTTTGTGCCAGAGAAGGAGTGGGTGGTTAACAGGCGTCAGTGATTCCATTTTTTTTTTTTTTTTTTTTTTTTAAGAACTCGTGTTCTGATTTTGGTAAAGGTAAACCCACTCCCTTCTTCTGGAAGTACTTAGAGATGGTTGTTAAAGGAGCTGCTTTTTAGATTTAAGGACTAAAATGGATATACCTCCAGTAATTAGGTAAATTTCTAACACTTCTCTTATCTGCTCCACCCCATCCCACCTTTATCATGTTAAACAGTCTTTTTGCTTTTCTTAGTCCTCCTCTCCTGGAGAGCTGTGATTAAGAAACCCCACCCACCCTTGAACGGGGTGCTTGAGCTGGGGGCAGGGAGGCTGGCTACCTGTGAACAAACATTGGCAGCAATGAGGGAAAATAAGTGTCCCTGGACTTTGGACTCATTTATTAGGCAGATATTCCAAAAGCAGCCAAACATTGCTCTCTGCAGTCTCCCCAAACAAATGACACCCATAATGCACGTGCAGAAGCTTTTAAAATATGGCTCAGGGGACTGGTGCAGGAGGAAAGCTGTCCTCTCTCCCCCACCTCAATATGTTTTTCTTTTTGCCGAGCACACACTTGCATGCACCCACATGCACGTACACATGCACTTTGCTATTAGAGAATTCTGTTTGCTTTCCGACATGCTTAACCATTCATTAATATATGAAAGCCTATATACGAACACACACACACACACACACACACACACACACACACACACACAGGTTTCTTTACTATTTAAGAATTCTGTTTGCTTTTCTAATCTGTTTAACTGTTCCTTCATGAAGAGTGTGAGGCCATGACTTGGAGAAGGAGGTGACAGTGCAATGACCAGCAAAATACCAATGACCAGGGTTGAGTGGGGACCGAATTTAGGAAGCTCAAGTGACAAAAACAATTAAAATTTTAGACTGACTCCCTAGGAAAATGACGAGTCTAGGCATTTGTGCTTTATTTATACCAAAGTTGGGAATGTAAGATTTAAACCCAGGCCAGTTTTCGCTTCATGGAGATTAAGGAAACAAATGCACAGTTCCCATAGCGAACTTAAACACTTTGCTTCAGGGAGAAGCCTGGTATTGTAGTTTTGGGGACTCTCAAAAGCTGCTCGCTTTTATAAAAACGCACTGCTCTTACACACTCATACTCTGAATCAAAGTTAAAATTTCAGCGGATTCGACAAAACCTAGTACATAGAGCTACAGAACTTTTTGCACATCTTCTTGTCCTTACTCAGAAGCTGCTTCTTAGGACCTTCGAATAGATCCCCTGTCTGAGGGCCAATTCTTGTGTTTTTCAAATGCGGACCTTTCCCGATCACCTTGACCTCTTCCCTCTTTTAGTATGTCTTCCCAGAAAGTACACAGATGGTCATGACGCCTCCGGTCATTGTGCTTAATTTGGGTTGACCCCTTGACTTTTTTCTTTGTGGAGGAATCTAGAAAATGATGCACAGTGCATCTAAAAGTTGTGGGATGAAATGGATGAAAGTGGGTTAATTCTTCATTTTTTAAAAAAATTAGTGTTTCATTTGGGCAACATGCCAAGCCTCACAAAAACAACCAATTTACTGTGAAGGAAAAGAAAGAAAAGCAGTTGAAAAAGGACAGTGAGCCAAGGAGGGGCAATATAAGTAATGCCTTCTGGGGTCTAGTTGCACACCACTTTTCAGAGATGCCTCTTTGTTTTCAGTCTGTGTTCTTGCCCCCGCTCTTCCTCTCCCATCCCTCAAAGATGAAGCCTACCTGCTTCCCTAGAGTCTTCCTAATGTCAACTACCCCATCCCCCACCCAGGGGAGAGAAGCCAGATCTATTTATGGCCACCCTCTCTTTCCATCCCACATGCTATTTCCCCCTGATTTGCATTTTTATTATGCAGACAGTTCATACTCATGAAAACAATTATAAAATGAAAGGTTGTGGGCGGTGGGGTCTAGCAACTTCTTCACAGATAGCTTTGTGGAGTTGGAAAGGATTTATGGTTCAGTTTAATGTCACATGTACAGCTTCCAGGTTGTCCCTTTCACAGGTCGGTTTTAAGCATTGTCTCGCTTCATGAGTTGGGGGTGAAGATTTAGAAAGTTGTCTAAAGGAACTAATGTGACCCGTCCGCAGATCCATTGGCCAGACTTTTAGGAAGTCTCTTTAATTTATATGATTTCCCTCCTTACATTTTGATGTTGTCTAAATTGGCTGAGAATAATTTTTCTTGGTGCCTTATTGGTTTATCTTTGCAAACCTTTGTCATCTTTTCACATGACCGTTTCCAATGACGGGCCTGTGTGTGTGTGTGTGTGTGTAATTGTGTGCATGTACAGGCTTAAATAATGTGCCGACAGCACTGTTTCCAAGTTGGTATTCATTAGGCTGTTTCCTCCTGGGCCAGGGCTGCACTAATCCTGACACCGGCTGCCAGGAGAAAACCTCATGGATCCCACACCGAACCTTAATAACAGCATCCGTGACCTGCACTCTCAAGTACAGAATGGAAACCCCAGAGCTAGGAAACGTAGTTGTATATTTTAATGAACTGCTACCCCTGCTAAAGGGGCTTCTTTCACTTTTGTGCTCTACAGAAAGACCAAGGGGGGTAGGAGGGACAAAGCTTTGAATAACTGCTTTCTAACACCAAATGTGGCAAACAGGACAGAGAACGTCACACATCTAGGCAGGTGTGAGGTACAGTGGCTGAGAATTGCCTGCTCCCTCTGCGTGCCCTTTCTTGCCTCCAAAGTCCAAGCAAGTGATCCCAGGGGGGAAAATATGCCTGGAGGGGGGAGGGTGGTTCTGAGGGGAAGGAAAAAAAAAAAAAGCTACCAAGACATTAAAGCAGGGCAAAGGGTGGGCAGGATGTGAGGGACTAAGTAACCTGACTCAACTCTCAAAAGCTTCTAGCAGCTCACTGACAATTGCAGGATTCATTTCAGCCAGGACACTGTCTGGTACACCATTGTGAGACAATATTACTTTGTGTTGTTACAAACTGTATGTATAGTATGTATGTGTTGTGGGTGTGTATATACATATAATATATATTATATATATGAGAGATTTAGTGACTTTGATACGGGTTTGGTGCAGGTGAACTTATTACTGAGCCACATGAGGCACATACCGAGTCAGTAGGTGGCGTCCAGGGCATTCAGTACTTTTTTTTTTATTTTCACCCGTGTATAGTGCCTATCACTGCAGCATCCTCGCCGTCGCGTCCGACCCAGAATTCCCCAGTCAGAGCCAGCGATATTTTCTTTGTAGACAATCAACTTGAATCTATAAATTATTATTGGCAGAGGATTATAATTTTGACTCCGTAACATTAACAAAAGGAAACCCAGACATTCTCGATAGGTAGTTTTCGGTTTGGTTTTGTTCCTGGAAGTCCGTAGAGCAGCAGTTGTACGTGGTTATGTTAGTCTCAAGATGCTTAATTTGCTGACCTTATCATTGCAGAAAAGATTTTGTATGTATTATATTTGTGGGGAGGTAAAGTAATGGTTTGAGATTTTTATCAAATATGGAGAGTAGTTATTTATGAAAAACAAAGAAATGTCTATTTTTGTTTCTTTGTTCCCAATTAATGTAGATAAATTTTAAAGTGCATTAAAACAATGGTAAAGAAAATAAAAAAGATGCTGTACAAGTCTTTTTCTCCTCATGCTTTTATGAAGACACACACTGCTTTCTAAGAGTGCTTGAGGAGATATGTGGATTCTAACTTCATAATCAGATTTCTCAGATGTACTTAAAGAGGCGATGCTTTTATTAGTATGAAAATCAAGCCAATTCCAGTCACCAGCAGCAAAACTAATGAAAACATGTTTTACTTGAATGTACTCAGGTTTCTCCTGCCGATCCTGATTGTTTCATGAATCCCTTGAAGAAATGAAGGGAAATACACGTAAGACCAGCGACCTTGCCTGAGATCGTTTTCTATTTTATCAGCCCTCCATCTGTACTTGATACTGAACCTCTTTGAATAGAGGTGATGCCTGTTGTGTGTCTGGTGGGGGGGGGGGGGCCGGGACTCTCAAAACTGTTTGTCATTCAGCAGTTAGATCCACAACTTGGTATTAAGCCCTGAATACAAGTCAGGGAGCCCAGAGAACAGGCTAGAAATTGATTTAGAGTTGGCACCTCCCTATCATCTGCTGCCTGATAAACCTGAGATACTATTGTCAGAGTCCTTTCTCCTGGCTGCCTGTTGGCCAAACGCAGAGTAGTCCCCAGTCCACGGACCATCGCCTGTTAATGCGTGGGATGTCCGTGTTCTCCAGCATCGCTCTGAGGTGTAAGTATGTCGAAGACGGGTAATTAGGGTCTTCACATTTTGTTGGAGGGAGATAAGACAAATCTAAGAGGTGGACAATGATATGAGCGTATGTAATTTAATGTCAGAGTGAGTGCTGTGAACATTGTCAGATTCATATAGAAGTGAGGACGGTTGGGAGAAGCAGAATGGAAGACCCCATTGTTGAGCTGAATCCTGACGGAAGAACAGAGCTGCACCTTCCATGTGCAGGACTCTGGCGGTGGCACACCCTCCCAGGGCTTCCTCATTGCTCATTTCTCCCCAGTGGAAAAGGGGGTAGGAGTAAAGCCACAGGCCGGGGCAAAGGGACTGTAGGGACTTAGCAGGTTGGAGAAAAAGGTGGGGTCCAGAGTATTATTGGTAATAATTCTTTTTAAATGTTTATTTTTGAGCAAGTGAGAGGGGGGAAGGGCAGACACACACACACACACACACACACACACACACACACACACACACAGAATCCGAAGCAGGTTCCAGGCTCTGATCCGTCAGCACAGAGCCCTACACGGGGCTCGAACCCACAAACTTTGAGATCATGACCTGAGCTGAAGTCCGGCACCTAACTGACTGAGCCACCCAGGCGCCCCGATAATAATTCTTTTAGTATTTAGAGCTTTTTAGTTTGTCACCAATGGAAATGGGATTGAGAGGCAGTAGAATGGATGCCAAGTCTTTAAAGACTTGGCAGCTAGACAGCAAGGGATTCAAGTTCCTGCTCCTCCATTTATGGGTTGTGTGACCCTGGACATATTAATCTCTGAGTTTTTCAGCTTTCTCATCTGTGAAAGAGGCAGAAGAGCACTGATCTTAGGGCTGAGGGGAGCTAAAGGATGAGATCAGGTTAAGGTAAAGCAAGGAAGAAGCAACGGTTTAGGCATGGAACGGAAAGTGAATGGATAGAATCTTCTGGACTTCCTACTAAAAATGTAGATTCCCAGGCTTAAGCTCCAGGAATTGAGATTCAGTAGGTCTGGGGCCCATAAAGCTGTTTTGTTTTTTTTTTTTAAGAAAAGTTTATTTTGGACTTACTTTATGTTTATAGAAAATTTGCAAAGATAATCCAGTTCCTGTATACCCCTTAATCATTGTGCCCTAATGCTAACATGTCATCAAAGGTCACTGTCAAAACGAAGAAGTCAACGCTGGCATGTTACCATTAACTCCAGACTTCATTTGGATCTCACCAGATTTTCCACTAATGTTCTTTATCTATTCCAGGATCCAATACAGGATTCCACATTGCATTTAGAGAAGCTTCGTTTTTCATGGGCACTTTCAGCTGATGAGAGGTAGGTGGTCTGGGGACTGTATCCTGAGAAATAATAGGGCAAGTAAAGGACCGAGTAATCGCCCCATCCTCACACTGGGAAGACGAAGCAGTTTTGAAGAACAAGGGGGGGATGTAGACGGCTGGTGTTAAAAAGGTGGAATGGAATCCCCTCCATGAGACGAGAGGGGTTACGTCAGGAAGTGAGGGGCCCGTTCCTAATGCCAGCTGAAATGAGTCTTGGACCTGGAAGGTGGGGATGCTACCTGGAGTGAGGAGATCCATCTTGGGTTAGGGGCAGGTCAGGGGAGTCAACAAAGGCAGTGTGTGGGGAGCTGCTTTGGGGAACCCGGGGAGGGCTCCAGTAGGTGACTGTAGGAGCTTACAAGGGGCCGGTTCAGCCTGGGAGCCCCACAGTCCTGTATTTATTTTCTGGAACCTGATGAAAATGCTTTAGAAATAGGTCACAGTGGTAACTGACATCACACACTACCACACTGGGCACTAGCAGAGGTGGAGCGGGGAGATGGTCTTGTTGAGGGAGGACCCTCACCAGTGGCGGGAGGTGCACACACTGAAGCTCTGCCTTGGAAGACTCTCCCCCCACAGTGAGATCAGGGGGGCCCCGTCTGGGTGCCAGAAGACAAGCTTAGTAGAACTGAGAAGGGTAAGAGGAGGAAGGAATAGATGTCTTAAGGAAAAGCTAGCAGAGTGACTTTCGGTCTTGAAGTAGACGCTATGGAAACCTTCCTGAGGACTTTAGGTCCGGAGGCAATCACTGAATTTCTCTACTCCCCTCAGAGGACGTGGTTCCCTCCGCAGCAGTTTCCATCATTACCACCTAACCTGTTGCCTCTTAAAAGAACGTTAACCTTTCATTTGATTTGAGATTCCTCATTTCTGTACTATTTCACTTAGTTCTTTCTGCACCCTATAAATGCTAAACCACAGATATTCTTAAAATTTGTACCCTATTAAGTACGTGTTGGCTCATGTGCCAAACCCATTAAAGACAGGGTAGTGGAAACTGCCTCAGAAACCAAACCGACCGCACCCGTGTACCTCAGGAACAGGCCTTGCCGAAGGGTTCCCAGATCTGCTTTCTTGCCGGCACAGTGTCTGGCCAACCAGGTCAGTACGTGGCTAAGACTTCAGGCAATCAGGTCCTTAACTTGCTAGATGCTGCGTGTAATCTAGATTCTGCATAGAAACGAGCGCTTACCTGGGAGTGGCTGCCGGCTGCCGAGCGCTTTTCCAAGCAGCTCCACACTCCAGGATGCAGCCTCTCGTTGAGGGAACAGCTGTAGTCGTTTTACGTGTGACTAGAGAGAAGTTTCGGTGATGAAAGACCAATTTAGCTAACTTCTATGCTGTAGCTAAACTTTTCCAAAAAACATTGTATAACCTGAATACAGAGGGAATTATTTTTCTGTGAATACTGGCTTCAGCATGTTTTTCCTTTAAATCAAGTAGTATTTATACACACAGGAAAACTAAACCAAGAGATGAACCTCACACTGTTACAAAACCAAGATTAAGTGGTGTTGGATTTCAGTAATGTATGAGCATATGGGGCACATTCAGCGTAAATGTCAAAGAAAAGGTCGTGATGGAATCCGATACAGCAGGGAGAGTTTCTCTTTAACCAGAAGCACTGGGCCCGAAGAATCTTAGAATGAATCATATGAAACTGCTGATAGGCAAGCATTTTTCTTTTTACCTCCAGATATGGCAGTTTCATTTGGTTCAAACATAGATTTCAAACCTTTGTCTTTTCCTTGTAAAGGATATATCAGAGTTAAAATTTCACTGAGAAAAACTAAAATTGAAGATAAATGAGATGAGATGGTTCGATATAACCCTTCCCAGGTATAAAACCCTGAGAAAACTGCCATAGGTACTACCCCATTAGCAACTGGTTTCCAGACCCTGCAACATTTGTCAGAGAACCTTACCAGCTTTCAGTGATGTTTATTATCTTTACCCTAAGTTGACTTGACTTCTCCTTTATCACAATGGCTATATTGCCACCTGGAATTAAAACCAAAGGGGAAAGAGTAATTTGTGGTTCTGCTACCAGCTTGTTCTTGAAGCTAGTCTTACAGTGTTCCTCCCCCCGCCAGACTTTAACATCTGACCCCTTGTGTCAGCATTTCTGCTTAGTGGCTGGCATAGTAAAGGGGAGACAGTCTTAACAGTGTTTTGAGACAGAATTCACTTTTAAATGAAATCAGATCATTTATCCTCACCAGCAGTTTCTCAAGAACAAAGTGATTAGCTGATGATGTGACCTTCGGTAATGAATGAAGGTGGAAGAGAATACGGCCAGGCTCTCAGTTTACTGAGCATTGCTCGAGTGGACAGGGTCTTAGTTTTTTTTTTTTTTGTTTTTTTTTTTTTAATTGAGAGACAGAGCATGAGCATGGGGCAGAGAGAGGGGGAGACACAGAATCCGAAGCAGGCTCCAGGCTCTGAGCTGTCAGCACAGAGCCCCACGCGGGGCTCGAACTCAAACCGTGAGATCATGACCTAAGCCGAAGTTGGAGGCTTAACCGACTGAGCCACCCAGGTGCCGCAGGGTCTTAGTTTTACAGACACCTTATGGAGATTTGGCATATTTCTCACTGAAATGTTAAGTTTGAAGATAGCATATTGAAGTCAAAATATGTGGGTGGTTCTTCTTTTTATAGCAATGTTCCTGTGCTTCCATTTTCTTTGGTTTTTTGAAGTTTTTGAGAGAAAGAGCACGTGAGTGGGGGAGGGACAGAGAGAAAGGGAGAGAGAGAATCCCAAGATTCTGCTGATAGTACAGAGCCTGACAGGGGGCTCAATCTCATGAACTGTGAGATTGTGACCGGAGCTGAAACCACGAGTAGGACACTCGACCAACTGAGGCACCCAGGCTCCCCTTTCCAACCAGCCTCCAGGTTTTCAAAACTGCTGGAGATCCTCATATAGCTCACATTCCGATTCTACAGTATTCCTGTAATTCCTTTCTCTCTGGTATATTCTACCGAATCTCTCAGTGTGCTTTTTTTCCCTCTTGGCACAATAATGAACCGTTGAAAGATGCCATCTACTGCACTGTGCCTCCGAGCACAATGGCCAGCGGTTTTAAATGTACCAAACTACCTGCAGGTCCAAAAGGGCAGAAGCCAAAGAAATACATGACTACATTGGAACCAGAGGCAAGGATCAAACCCATCACGAATGGTCAGTTTGAAAATGCTTTAAGACCCTACTATTAGAGCTGACTGAAAGCATTTCAGTTAGAATACTATGTAAACTGAATGTTACACACTAGCCATATTTTAATTAAAATAGAGTTTATTAGCTTTTCTTTTAATATAAACATGAGGAAGAAAAACCACATACGTTGTAGCATTCTTTTCAAAATAAGACTGTAATCAATACTTGAATCTCCAAGCTCCGAACTCCACAAAACATTTTTTTGAGGTGGTAGATTGTAATATTTTATATACTGTTATTTATCACTTATGTCTCTGTCCTTTAAAAATGATGGAACCTGCAGCACTCAATAGAATATGAAGCCTTGCTATACTGAGAGAAAGTGTTCCTGGCCCAGAAATGCTGTGTTTACAGGCAAAATTCCTAGGATTACATTTGAGAAGGTAGGAGAAAGATCTCACGTGGTTAAGAACACGAATCTTTTTTTTTTTTTTTCCTTTTTTTTTTTTTAACATTTCAAGTTTAGGTGACATCATTACCAATGTCCTAGAAGATTGATTTCTTAACTCCCTGCCCTTTAAAGCCTGAGGTGAGGGTTCCTCTTAAATAGCAGGACTTGAAACGAGACATCTCCAGCCAGGTTAACACATAGGATAGAAAAGGGGTTTCCTATCCCCTACTTTCATATCACTACTATTAGAGTCCAATTCCTTTCAGTTTATTACATGTGAATTACCATTGCTCTTCATAATCCTTACCAAATCTAGAAAAAAGCAACTCAGGTGATCAAAGCAGGTAAACGGCACAGCCCTGCAAAGGACTACTTTCAAAGGGGAGGGCATGTCTATGAAGGTACAAGGTATCTTTAAAGTCTTAGTGCAACTTTAAGCTTTGATACCTGTGGAAGTATAAATGCTACAAACTGACAAAACATCATTTAAAAGTTTAGGTATTTCTTGTAAACTTAACTAGTTTTGTAAATTTTATAAATTTTTTTTTTCAACGTTTATTTATTTTTGGGACAGAGAGAGGGCATGAACGGGGGAGGGGCAGAGAGAGAGAGGGAGACACAGAATGGGAAACAGGCTCCAGGCTCTGAGCCATCAGCCCAGAGCCCGACGCGGGGCTCGAACTCCCGGACCGCGAGATCGTGACCTGGCTGAAGTCGGACGCTTAACCGACTGCGCCACCCAGGCGCCCCTAAATTTTAAATATTAAACTTCTAATTTTAATTTTTTGCTTCAGCCAATGTTTGCCATCTTCAAGAGGGGCTGAAACAAAAAATTAAAATTAAAAGCTTAATATTTAAAATTTACAAAACTTGGGGCGCCTGGGTGGCACAGTCAGTTAAGCGTCCGACTTCAGCCAGGTCACGATCTCGCGGTCCGGGAGTTTGAGCCCCGCGTCAGGCTCTGGGCTGATGGCTCGGAGCCTGGAGGCTGTTTCCGATTCTGTGTCTCCCTCTCTCTCTGCCCCTCCCCTGTTCATGCTCTGTCTCTCTCTGTCCCAAAAATAAACAAAAACTTTGAAAAACAAATTTTTTTTAAAAAAATAAAATTTACAAAACTACAGAAGTTTACTAGAAATGTAATTAAACTTTCAAGTGATATTTTGTAAGTCTGTGGCATTTATACTTCAGCAGGGCCCTGGAGGGCCCAAGCACACCATATTTAAGCTGAAAGTTGCAATAAGATTTTCAGGACACCTTCTATTTCACTACCTGCTTGTTACCACTGGACCACCATGTTGGTTGGAATTATGAAAATATATTTTAATACACGCATTTAACAAAGAGGACAATCGTCAGAAAATGAGAAGCACCATTATAGTTCACAAGAAATGCAGCGTGGACCCAATAGAAGTAGATAATCGATAACGTACTTTCTCTTGTTTATGATCCCAAACATACTAATAATGCTAATAAGTAGTGCTTGCAAAGAATTTGAACGACAGGTGTTATTCGGCAGCTTTTTGGTTTAAACTGATTGCCAATAACGACCAGCAGCTTCAATGGGAAAGTAGGGGGGAAGAACCCTTCGATACCTCACAACGCTACAGTCTGTTCCTAAGTGGCTTTATGAGTTGTTAGGAGTCCCATGTTTTAATGGTAATACTGCATTGATTCTAAAGAAATATGCAGCAGTGTGAGGGAGGGGCAAGAAAAATAGAAAAACATAAAAGTTATGTAGTTAGTGTCGTGTCTAAAAATTTTAAAACCTCACTTAGCTCACACAGCTATAAGCCTACATAGTAAGCAAATATCTGTGTGTGGGTTGGAGCTTTTGCTTTGGAGTGGTTTTTGTAACTCTGTTTACATTAAAAAGGACAAATGAGTGTGTTGCATTGACAAGTTCCATTCTTTCCTATGAGCATAATCCTTGCGGTCCACGAGTCTCTTGACCTTCTTTTAGATGAAAATACTAACTTTGCTGGTTTTTGAGCAGGAGAGGTGGTATTTCTCCAGTCCTTGTAGGTGAGGGGTTCGTGATGTTACAACCCCTCCTTCCTCCCTTAAGAGAGGATGGCATTAGAGCGCTGAATACCAATGAAATTATCAGCGCTGAAAGACCTTCTCATAGCAGCTCTGCACAAGTCTTTGTATTTGTCTTCACACAATCTGGAAATGGCCTGGAAAGTCAAACAGAACACAAGAACAATTTAAAAACAAAAAACCTTAAAAAAAAAAAAGCATCATTGGTAAGCCACACAGCCACACTCCTTCAGATACTTCACAGTTACTGCTACCTTGGAGAGCTGGGGTCTATGCTCCCAGATTCTGGGGATGCTCCTTCCTGTCAATTCACTAAGGTAAAATCCTTAAGAGGCTATGATTGATCCTCGGGGCAAAGAAGAATTTAAAAACTGGGTTCCAAAGATGTGAAACGTATTGTGACAGGCTCCTAACAGCACCACACTTGCTCCTTCAACATAATGAACATGGACCTGGGCAAAAATCAGCATTTTCTCAGCTAGTCAACGTCTTTCCAGTCTGCAGTGATTATCACATACTCTCAGCAAATTCTCCCAGGGCAGACACATGCTGGACTTGATTGGAAGGTAGGAGGTCTAACGCCTGAAGTGCCGAAGAGGGCTGTTTCACTTGCATATCAACCAGGGCAGAAAATATCTGATTGCAAAGTGCCACCCAAGGTACCCCCCAAAGTGTCCATTGTAAATGTGTTTGAAATTTCAGTTGTGACTACTACTGCTGTACGCTCACCAACAGTCATAAGGCATACGTGCTACTTTGTCTCCGGTATGTTACCGTTTCCATTAAAAGCCCTACACCAGTACTGGAAACACGCGATATACAGTCTAAGTACAGGTCTCTCAGGTGAGCCACTAATGCTATGCTTAATAAACTCATGGGATTGAACTGTGCTATCTATAGAAAACACCAGCATGAATTTGCAAACCGAGTAAAAGACAGTTAAGAGCAGTGAGTCGATTATGTATGTAGACATGATTAGGGATACAACCATACATTATTCACGAATGGTTATATGGAAGGGTAGAGGTTCAAATGGATCAAGTGGAAAACCATTAAGAACAGGTTAAATCTGATTTAAGATATTCTGAATTATGGTCACAGAAGAGATACCTATATACTTCTTTAAAATGATGTGAGGTCTTTATATAAATCATAAAAGACACCGGAAAAATGCTGCCAAAGGGTTAATAAGCTCTTTGATGTGTTTATTGAAAAGCTTTCCGTTTTGTGAATCACTGCTGAATGAGATTTAGCCACAGACGTGGGTTTTTTGGTGGCTGACAGAAAAGCCTGACTGATGACTTCACAGCCTTACCTCTAGGTTCTGTGCTCTTTCTTTGCTAAGAGGAGCAAACAGAAAATTCAAATTGTTGTCATCTGCTAAGGAGCGAAGGTCAAAGTAGTATTTGGCATAAACACTGGCAGGAACATTGATATTAAACTGAAGTAGCTCCAAAAAATGCCTTTCCATCTCATTCCTGGGGGAAGAGACAAAACCAACACAGGACAATTTTAGTCAACTGGGCTATCTTCAAAACTATCATTCTGAGCTACTAGGAGAGCTCTAAATTCTGTTTTGAAACAAAAAAAGGCTCCCTGGCTGGATTAATACACTAATGCTCTAACAAGGTACAGCTATTTGTGGTCCTTTCTGCATCCCAGCACTTTGAGTTTGGGACAAGGGGGAAGAGGTTATGGCCCTCTTATGCACTCCTGCTGCTGACTCAGGGGCTCATTCTTCAGAGTTCCATTAGTGCAGCTGTACGATTCATGCTCCACGCTCACTCACAAGGCCCCACTATAGTGATCAGATGAAAGGAGTGATGTGTGCTGTTTATTAGCTCTGAAGAACTTGCAGACATTTTCACCAGGCCGATAACAGGAAGGGGCTTATTGAAGTAGAGACGCGCCAACAAAAGGAGTGGGCACATCACCACGGCAACAAATGGATCCATCGAGAGCCACTGCTATTATCTCTGAGGGGGAAAAACTCTTGAAGCAACAAGGATTCATCTCAAATAAATAAATAAATAAATAAGCTACATTCGATGGAAAAGGGAATCCCCTCCCCCAGTGCATGGGACTATACCAAAGGGCATTCATAAATGTAAGTTTCTGTTCACCTTAGTCTTACTAGGGCAAGAGATTGTCACTATGACAGGACAGGATGTACTTTTTAAACTCTGACAGGCAGAACGATCAAAGAGATGTCATGGCTAGACAACTCACTTTACGATAGGGCCTCTGATAGAGTACTGGACTCCAACAGCATGTCTCATGTTGGGAATGCAACCCCAAGATGTGTCACCACCCCCTGTCAGAACAGAGTGTGAACACAGCCGCCTGGGGCGAGTTCAATAAAACAGGAAAGGAAACTGTTGGAAGCAGTCCTCTGCTACACGTGACTTTACAGCTTCCTTGCCAAATATTTAATAAATTAAAAATTTACCACGTTCACAGTAATCCTTTTAGGGAAATACATAAAAATGGCAAATACCTGAAAAAACGCAAGAGGCTAATTTTATAACCTATTTGGTTTCTCGGTTTTAATATTTTAATCCACTGGACAGATCAACAAATGCCTGATGCTCTCCTGTATGGAGAACATTCAGAATATGAACAGAAGAGATGAGGTGCTCGTTTGTTGAATTTTAAACCCAATCGAACCTACTTCCAAATTTAATTTCCTGTTCATATGGCTGCAAGTCTATAGAAATGTAAATCAGATAATGTTTTGATAATGAGCTAATCAGGACTTAATTTACCACAGGAATAAATGCACTTCACTATCCCTTTTATATTTCCTCCACTAATACATTTTAATTGTGTAGAAATACAGTACTTCATAGGATTAACATGTCTATAATCAAGGTTTAATCACCGAAGAAAAGCATTATGCCTATAGGATATGCGTCTTCTGGGTTGTGTTTTAAATAGCTAGATGGCTGAATAGCACACCATTTACGGGCACAGCAAATTTTCTGAAGAGCAGCTGCTCAGTTTAACTTACTCTTTTGAAGGGAATATATTCTAAAGCGTGGATGCTAGAAAGTGCGAAGAAAAAGTGGATAGCGATTTTTCAATTGAGACTCAAAATGAGACCATTACACATTGAAGGCAACAGCAGGGGGACAACACAAATGTGTATTAAACACTTCGTTGTGATACTTTCCAGTTTCCAAAGACCGTAAACAAAACAACCTATTATAAACATGGCTCCTGGTGCTTCTCTGATCGTGTAAAAAACTTGTTTACAACGAGTCTTCCTGTGGCTAGACACTGCCACCACTGCTCCTGGAACTCGCTCTTACGAGCTTCCACACTTCCCAGCGGGCTCTGATGTTCTCATTGGAATCAGAGGCCCAGCCAGCTTCAACACGGGTTCTCAGCTGCCGCCACGGCAGGGCTAGTGTTCAGGACTACACGTTTTTCTTCCTTTAAGGGACCAGAGCTTGAAGACTGACAACAGTGGTGATCAAAGTCTCTTTAGCTTCTGCAATTTCCCAAACCACTTTTATTCATTTCAAATCCATTATTTGCCATTACACCATTTTCTACTGGGGCCGCAAGCAGTATGTCCACACCCACTCCGTCCACGCTGTTCTCAAAAGCCATTCTGACTGCTACCGACAGTGACTGGTCCCTTCTCCTAGTCAGAAGTACCCTCACTTCAGCTGTAAATATGCACTTTGGTAATTCTGAATGACGATCTTATCTAGAACAACAGGGAAAGGTAACAAAAACAAACTTGCCACTGCCTGCCAAGATCTTAATCTTCCTATGCTGTTCTGTATAATCAAGACATGTTCTTCCACATCTTCTCCAATGCCACCCACAAAGACATGTTCACTCTCAGGGGGGCACTCTGAGAGTCTACTGCGAATCCCTCTCTGGCTCATTCTGCCTACCATCCTCGGGGCCCTTCACAAAAGCCAGGGTGGCCAAATCGAAAGCCCTCGTTGAGTTTGGCGCTTCACTCCCATGTTCACATGTCATCTGTGGGGGGCACCCTCAGGATTAATCGAAAGCCCCACGAGGCACTACTGTGGTTGCCGAGTGCCCCGGAGACTCTTCAATGGGATGGGCAGCGGGTGATGTCCCAGGGATGCCAGAGAAACAGGAGCTCCCTAACTTCTCAGAGCTATTTTTAAACAGGAGCAATACACCTAGGAGGGGAGGAGGCAGAAGAAGAGGGATCTGAAACCTTCATACATGTGGCTACTTTTGTACCATGGTTTCTGTAACAACAGAACTTGAGATAAAAAGGAAAGACCAGCAAAAGCTGAGTCAGGGTGAGGTATAACCTCTCTATAGTCTAGAGGCCCTAAGGCCTTAACAGTGGCCAAACATTTATCTCAAAGGCCAGACATATGCCTCTTAAAGATGGGCTGGGACGCGTAGGCAGGTTGAAGAAAGCCATGAAGATATGTATTGTACTGTGTTGACAGTAAGCCTGTAAAATGTATGCCAAAAACCACCAGAAAAATACACTTCAATTTACCAAGGAGATTATTACAAGTAACACATCAAGACCTATCAATTAATGATGGGGAAATATGAATTGTTATACCATAGCCGGATAGTATGTAATTTTAATGCCTATTGCAGTTGTCTGCACAACGTAACCTTTAAAAATATTCTTAAAATGTAAACTTTACCGGAGCAAAGGAGGCACTGAAAAATGGTTAGAAAGTTCACCAAAACCTTACAAACTCACATGTCCTCAACTGTAATGTCCTTGAGGATCTGGCAGTAGTCCACATTCCATACAGCCTGATCGTCCCAAACCTTGGAGGCAAGAAGAATGGCTCCCAAAACAATTCTTTTCCAGTTAGTGGGACAAATGTCGATCTCAGCATAAGTTAAAAGCCTTTCTAAGTAAACCTGCAAAAGTAGAGCACTGGTCTTTCATTTTAGTTCAGTTTAAGTGCTGTGATAAGAACTGTTAGGAATGACAGATTTCATCTGTTTTTGACATGCCTTTTAGTCTTAGGTTCTACAAAGACTTTGCTCCGCCAGCCAAAGCCAGAGGCCAGGTCACAGTTGTAGATCGGATACTTGTTGCCTACTCTGCCCTTGCGGATTTCCAGCCCAGTTTTGGTCACAGGAATGACTGGACGCCTCAGCAAAGGGCATCCTGAAGACAGGCACTGGGCTATTAACCTTCCCATTCATAAAGGGAAAAGATTCAGTACAACCGATTGTAGATTCAAGCCGTTCAATAAACCTGATGGCCTACCATGTGCTGTGTACCAAAGCTGGCTGGTGCTTACATGGTAATGTACAAATACTTGAATATGTAAAACCCTGGTGATACTGAGCACATGTTTGCCTTCCCCTTTTCACAAGCAGTCCTTTGGCGGCATGAGCCTGGAGATAAAAACTGGTGGTCAAGAGAGCCTCCCAGTGGCTGCTGCGTGGCACAGCAGGACAGGAAGTAGCAACAGGTGTGCCTGGGCCAGTCTTTCCAACTGTCGAGTAATCCCCTATTTAGTGTCTGTTACGGGAACATAGGCACATACAAAGGACAGTCCTCCTGGCCCCTCTCCTTCACATCCCTATTATCCCTTTGTGATAATTCACCCTGTCTTACACAACCTACAGCGTACTCAATTCTGTTGGTTTTAAAGGGCTCACAGCTGCCAGGTTCTAGATCACTGGGGCGTCTCTAAAGCCGCCTATGAGGTGATTTCATGATTTCTTTTACTGTGTATCAAATGCCCAGTCTGCAAAGACCGGGGTGGAGTGAGCAGCTGAGTAGAGATTACAGAGCTAAGCTAGGATTTGTTACTTCAAAGGGTGCTCTGAAGAAGAAGGGTGCCATCTGACAAGAAGAAAAGTCCAATTTTAGAGTTCTGTTTACTGTCTGAAGGTTGTCAGACTGCCAGCTCAGATTTGCAATATTGTCCAAACTCAACTGTGTTTTCAAAAACAAGTGGTTCTTGAACACTACATGTTCTTAGTGAAATCCTGCTCCCGACCCCCAAAACCCAGCATTCTCAGGTGTCCTAAGAACGACCCTTGCTTACAACAAGGTTCACTCTCTACTTTACAGGAATAATGAGAGGCATGTGTAGGACACTGGCAATGTCTTGATTTCCTATCACCTTCCCTGGCAAACTTGGAACCTGCCCAATCATTCATGCCCCCGGCTCTACAGTGTCAGTGGAAGGGAGGTTTCTTCTCACTCAAGTGAACTCTTTTTTCCGTGATCCCATCTCACAATTCCCTCTTCTTGAAGAATGTTTCCCTCTTTGCCAGAGATTTCCCCCAATGTGAATGTATTTACATTGCCCCCAGCCTAACCTGCCCTTCCCCGCCCCCCAGCACAAAGCTTCCTTCAGTTTTGCTCATGGGAAAATGCCCCCTGCTGGCTTCTCATCTCCCATTGTCTTAACCCTGGGCAGTATGCCGCCCTGCCCCTGTCACTCAGGAGGTTACTGGTGCTTTCACACATAGAAACCAGAGCTCTTCACCCCAACTGTCTACTCCCTCAGCCTTGCCCAGTAACCCAAAGGGTACTGCCATTCACCTACTTGCTGGGGCCCAAACCTCCCTTAAGTTAATCCTGCTCCAATCCATTGGCAATTTTTGTTATCTCTACCCTCATTGGTAATCTGGCTGATTTCTATTCTATTTGTCACTCCTCAGCTGTATCACTGTCACAGCCTCCTGACCTCTCTGCCTCCACGCTGACTATCGCTACAGTCTATTCTCCCCAGAGCAGCCAGGACAGCCTCTTAAATTCAGAGCACTTCATACCCCTGGGGGAAGATCTGCTAAAGGCTTCCCACCAAACAAATAACAATTTACCTTCTTCCCACAGCCTGTAAGCCTTAAGACCCCATGAGATACGGCACTGCCCTTCTGTGACCTCATCTCCCATGTTCTTCCCCTCACTCCTCACTCTGACCAGTGGACACTTGCTGTTCCCTGAACACGCAAGATGTGTTCCCATCTCAGAGTCTTGCTCATCATCTTCCCCAGTTTAGTTTGGTCACGGTTCAAGTGCTACTTCTTTAAAGAGGCTGTTCCGAGCAGTCTAATATGGCAACCCCTCCAATCACTGTACCCTGCTTTCTCTTGGTATTTACCACTGCCTGAAATGTTTAGGTTAACGCTCACTTGAAAAAAACACACACACTTCTCTCTTCCTCACTGGAATATAAGCCATATAAAAGGCAAGACCTTTATTCAACCTGTTGTCTCCTCTACCTCCAACACTGGGAATAGTGATGAGGTATCCAGTGGGTATGGAATGAGCAACTGATTGGCAGCATTTGGCATCTGGACCACGCTCTCCTTGAACTGAACCTCTCATCTTGGCATCTCTTTTATTATTCTCTCCTGGTCCTACCACTATTATTCTCTCTCCTATCACTCTAGCCGCTCCTCTGAGGACCTGTCCCTCATATGTTGTTAGTCCTTCCAGGTCTAGCTTCTATCCACTTTTTAGTCTATACTTTTCTCTACTACTCTTAATTCCCTACCTCTAGAGCTCAGGTTTATGCTTGATTCCATCTATTCCAGTGATGACCAGACAAGATCACTCTGCTGTCTCACGGTAATGTCACACTTAACCTAACACAGAATTCCCCTTCTTCCATTCCAGATATTCTCCTTCCTGCATCACCTGGCTCTTCAGAGGCAAGTACCACTGCTGCCCCTCTCCAGCATGGGCTAAGCACTCCAAATGGTTTATAGTTCACTGAAAAGGCCTGTCTGATTGAATGCCCACAGAGGGGTCTCTCTTCAAAAGCATAAGCCTCCTCTCCTGAATTCTAACTGGATAGGAAGGGAGTGCAGGCATTGACCTAAGTATTCTTTCCCTACAGACTATGCGGGTAAGCCTCTACTATAGGTCTGCTGTAGGGAGGAGTAAAAATAATCCCAACCACCTCTCACTTAAATAGAGTTTATTTTTCAAATGATAAAATCTTATCACAGGAATCTGTATGAAGAACACAAAGGTCCCTTACACAGCTGTAGCTTAGCAGGCTGACTAACAAAGCCTTTCTGAGTCCTTCTGGCACTATAACCCTGGGCAACTTCACAGGCAGGCACGAGAGGACACCAGGGATGGATTAACACCCATCGTCCAAGGAACAGAGAACTGAAGGCGATAGTTCTCGATCAGGACCCACGTCAGAACTGTCTGGGGAATACTGAAATAATCTGGGACTCAGCTGAGACCTACACTGAATGAGTGCCTGCCTGCGGGCCAGATGGTTTTGTGACTGCCCCCATCCTACCCACGCCCACCAGCACACCCTCTGTGTGTGAACATGTGTGCGCTGTGTGTGCATCTGTGTCCTGAGGTATGGAGGGAGAAACCAGAAATCGCTCCTGCTGCCTTTAATAGCAATTGTTTTGTGATGAGAAAAGCAATGGCAACATTTTAAAGAATAATGATTATTCTCAAACTCAAATTATATTAAACTCGAATGTGTGTATGTGACTTTCAATAGGTTTCTCCTAATAAATTTCTGATGATCATTTCAGGAACCTACTTTTATGTGAAAACCAGGACCATACCCTGTGCGCAAGATAGAAATTTCTAAAGATGCTTTAGGAAAGAAGAAATAGCTTACCAAAGTTACTATTGCACATTCGGCTGTTAGCTGTGCAGCACTGAAAAGAGTACGAACAAATCTGTAAATAAATTTGTGTTCAGGATCATGCTTAAAGTACTCCTCTGGAACTTTTTCTCGCTGAAAGAAGAAGAAAATGCAGTGTAAATATCTGTCAAAGAAAAATACCTAAGTGCCCGTAATATAGCAGTCTTTACTTGTGCCCATGTGCCCCTTAGAGTAACTTTGATTGCGTGACATGTCTTTCAGTCTTTTGAATATAAACAATGGGATCTTAAAATACCACAGTGCTTCAATACTCACCACCATTCATTAAAGAAAAATACAGGCACGACCTCAGAAAATCTGTTATGTGTTCCTTCCTAATTTCCCCCCACAGCAATCTAACCAAATGCAAACCAGGCTCAAGAGTCTGATTGTTCAGACAAGTCATACTTCTCTGTAGTCAACTTTGAAACACCATTTTCAGTCTGTAACCACAAGGCACTAAGTGTGTGCTGACCTATGCAACAGTCACCAGCCACCTGTGGCCGTAGAGCACCTGAGAAAGTGACTTTTAAAACTGTTATTTTAAGTGATTTAAAATTTAAGTAGTCTTCTAATTTTCTTCACAGAGATCATAACATACTCATTAGGTTTATTTATAAATATATACAGTCTGATGTTACCGAAGATTAGCTTTTAAAAAGGTCTATTTTCTGTTATTTGGGTACGTTTACTCACTTTGGCTCACTAATTAGACAAAGCAGCAAATCCGTTCTTACTCTTTCATATCCCTTCTACAACATTCCTTTTGGAAAATGATGACACAACATGGGGTAGGGAAGAAGACTAAAGATGAGTCTGACTTCAAGCTGGAGCGAGTAATTTTCTTTTAGCAATTAATATCAAATCAAATCAGCAGGAAATAAACACAACTGCATGAGAGAAAAATACAACTTGAATAAAACTGACACTTACTGTGAGTGGATGTGATCTCTCATCAAAAATATCCAAGGATCTATTTGCATCTCTATAAAATAAGAATGCATTTAAAAAATTAATTCAGGAATTAATATCTTAGTAATATATCTGCTGGGAGTAGAGAGGGGAGTGGAAGAAGCTTAACCTTCAACAAAGCAAACAGTTTTATAAACTCTTTTGTATTCTGGCCTTAAGAGGGTTTCCTGACCTCTTTTTACTCAACACATCAAGTTCTGTGAAATCTTTCCTACAATGACCAGCCCAAGCCAGAGTTGCCTTTAACACTGACTTTCCCTAGCCGGCAACGCTACTGAAGCCAATGTATTTTCACTTCTCTAACCACACACTGGAACACAGAAAAACATTTCATAAAGCCATAGTGGTGGGCAATAAAGTCTTCAGAATTTTAATAAATGTGAATATGAAATTCATGGTTTTCCCTGTTTTTTCCCTCTCTGTAGTTCTCTATATTACACATTCTTATCACGTATTTCTTCTTGTCTCTCTTAAATAGTTTGAGTTAAAAATGTAACCTTCTTCTTAATTTTCAAAGTCTTTTTGTTTAAAAGTTCACCACATTAATACATTGCGCTCATTTAAACAGTGGTTCTCCAAGTGTGGTCTACAGGTCTCTAGGGTTCCCCTTTTCAGAGACCCAGGAAGTCAGAACCGAGGGAAATATTAAAGACATTACTCGCTCATACACTTTTGACATCTGCAGTGATTGTATAAAAAAATAAAAGGGAGTAAAACTGCTGGGTTCTGAACATGAATCAAGGCAGTGGTACCCAACTGTACCTAGTCATTCTAGTCTTCACTGCCACTTGCAGTTGAAAAAAAATTCTGCTGTACTTAAGAACATCTTTGGTAAAGCAGGCAAATTTAACAGTTATTAAGCCTTGACCCTTCTAATATTCTGAATAAGCAGAAAGTATATATGAAACACTTCCGCACACTGGAAGATAGTTAAGGAAAAGCACTTGCGACTTAGTTGTGAGCCGAACAAGCCGCTTTTTTCATAGAGCACCATCTTTATTTGAAAGCGCAACTGATAGTCATTCTCTTAAAAATGAACAAAATGAGGGGGCCTGGGTGGCGCAGTCGGTTAAGCATCCGACTTCAGCCAGGTCACGATCTCGTGGTCCGTGAGTTCAAGCCCCGCGCCAGGCTCTGGGCTGATGGCTCAGAGCCTGGAGCCTGTTTCCGATTCTGTGTCTCCCTCTCTCTCTACCCCTCCCCCGTTCATGCTCTGTCTCTCTCTGTCCCAAAAATAAATAAAAGACGTTGAAACAAAAATTAAAAAAAAAAAATGAACAAAATGAGGGGCGCCTGGCTGACTCAGTCGGTAGAGCGCGTGACTCTTGATCGCAGGGTCGTGAACTCAAGTCTCATGTTGGGCATAGAGTTTACTTTAAAATAAAAATTTTTAAAATTTTTTTAAATTAAAGTCAGCCTGAAACTTCAAGGAAATAACTAAAGTATTTGTTGCCAATGATAAAATTCAGGCTATCAAGCTAAAAAAAATCAGGATTTTGGAAAACTTGTACCTTTCAATGGGAGCTTCAGCTACTGTGAGCTTGATAGCTTCTCAATACCTAAAACACTTTTCTGGTTAAGACTGCTGGTCTTTTTTTTTGTTAGTATCACTAACAAAAGTGAGATTTTGATACTGTATAAGGAAATGTGAACTAGTACTTTCCAACTGATCAGTGCATATTATTATAAAATCACATACACGTAAAAGATCCATTCAGTGTGCAAGATAGATAGATCAATGTATTAACAGAGTACAAATTCACGGACGGGATTTAAAATTCTGTTACAATTTAAGAAACTAGCCCTTGTGGACTTTTGGTGCAGCATCACAGAACATCCACGGTTATCTGAAGGCTTTAAAAGCACACCTTTGTCCAACTATGTATCTGAAAGAGGCCAGCTCTTCTTCATAGTGTTTCTTCAAAACAAATCACTGAAGACAGACAGGGTATGAGAATGAGCTGTCTTCTATTAAAATAGATATTAAAGAGATTTGCAAAACTGTAAATCAATGACATACTTTTCACTCTCTTGTTGTGGATAATAGCTACTTTTTAATAAAAGATATGATTTCTGTTAACACTGGGCTTCCCAATCGGGGATGATTTTGTTCTCCAGGGGACATGTGGCCAGGTCTGGAGACACAATGTGGAGGGAGGGAGAGGGTGCTACTGGCATCTAGTGAGCTGAGGCCAGGGATACTGCTAAACATCCTATAATATGCAGGCCAATCCCCCCAAACAAAGAATTGTCTAGCTCAAAATTCCAATAGTGCCATAAAAACCATGTTTTAACATACAGTGGATTTAATTTTTTAATTCTCAAATTTAATTTCTAATACAGTAAATCTAACAACCCACAGGAACAAATACTCTTTGGGTCTCAATATTGTAATAAAAGCACTCTGTAAGTTTACTCTAATGATATCTATAGTTGTTACCTAACACTAAACTTGATATCTAGCAAATTAGCTGGAATAACAAGACAGGTTTGAAAAGAGCTCACCTGTTCTTTATGTGGTAGTATATTGCTAAGGTCACACTGTGGAGGGAAAAAGAAAACTGTAACAATTGATTTTACCATGTTAGGCATGAAGACATTTTCTTAAGAGGGGTTGGGAGGGAGAGAGGATCTTCCCAGAGGCCTAGTGGCCCTGAAATCCTCTAATTCAGAGCAGTTTATATGGGCACTTGCCCCCCTTGTTTTAGTTCGTTGGCTTTGGCAAAAATAGGAGGACCAAACTGCTAGGTAATATGCTGTTAGAAGACAAGTTTTGGCTGATAATTACAAATTATAAATTTATTACATATTTTCCCTGTCATTTGTCCTTCTACCCACAGAATCTTTCCTCCTGTACAAGTTTTATCGTTTGTACACATGCTTAAATTTAAGCCATAAGGTAGTTTTTGTATTAAAAAAAAAAAAAAAAAAAGGTTAGGCCCTGCATTTCAGTTGATTTAGTTCACTATCCACCAACCCACCCATTTTCCATTATTTCCCTAAGAGTAAATTAAAGTGTTCTGTACCAAATAAAATCATTTAAAATCACTTTTGCATAATTAGAAAATTTAACGGTAAGTACCCACAAAATCGATGATAGGTCTAGCTATCCCGAAATAAGCGGTATTAACAATGCAGCATCATACTACACAGTATAGTATTTAATGACAGGTATATCCAAATTAGTTTGAATAAAATATTAACGAACAGATAGACAGAAGTCTCTCAGACACTCTTTAAATCACTAGTCCTAAGTTATTCAGATGTTTTGTATTAGGCAACCAAGGGGTTCTCCGGGTTAAGTTATATGCTTCCCTTTACCCTCAAAGTATCTAAAATGAAGCTCAAAGCAATTGAGGGAAGGCAAATCTGAATTTTAACTAGGTCTGTTGGGTGAGCACTTGTAAAAAGGCCTATAACGTTATTAGCATCAAAGATGGATACTTCTATAGTGCTTCAAACAGATTTTGAATTTGATCTTAAGATCACAGAATTCAAAGTTCTATGATGAAAAGGACCACTAAACCTTACGTAGCATTTAATGAAACAACCCATCTTACCAATAAGGAACCAAGGCTTAAAACTGACTTGCCCAAAGCCCCACAGATGGTCAGAAGCAGTTCTCATTCTCCTACACTCTAACCAGGCAGTGGTTCCCCAAGCTTGCTGCACACTAGGATCACCTGAGGAGCTTTAAAAACTGCCTGGCTTCCACCTCAAGATGTTCTGATTTAATTGGCATTGGGTAGGACTTGGGCATCAGAAGGGTGTTTAAAGGTCCCTAGGTGATTGCAATGTGCAACAAAATCTGGGAATGAATGAATCATCCAGAAGGCTTTTGTCCATATAATTATGCCCCCTATCCTTCCTCAGCCTATCAAAAGGGTTGTGAGAGTGTGGTGGGGGAGGGGAAAATGCATGTATTTGGAAACACAGATCTTGAAAAAAGTCGTGTGATTCTAATAGCCCCCCTCCCCACTGAGAACAATGCCCTACCCCAATGTAAACATTTTTCAAAATCATTCCTAAAAGCCACTTTGCCCTATTAATTTTCTCAGTAAACCTTTATTTCACCAATAATGAATGCACTGAATCAATATTTTTTAAACTTAGAGCAAATTAAACTTAATGTACTTCCACAAATTAGACTAAGTTGGGAGAAACAAGTATAAAACCTACTTGTCTGAGCAAGATTAATCTTTAAAACCACTTTTGAATTATATACTAAAACATTAGAATCTTTTGAACTCAAAAGCTGGGGACTCTAGCCAAAGTAAAGTGTTCTTTTACACGTGGGTTTAGTGTCTTGGCTGAATAAAAACATTCAGTGATCACTTGTTAGGTGCAAAAACTCAGGATTTTAGACTTTTGGGGCTCAGGTTTTGCTGAAACACAATTTAATCTCAACTACTGTTATTTATAAGGGAGAGCGGAAAGTTACATTTTTGTGATTGTGAACCTGCTGTCTGTAATTAAAGTAGAAGTTACTAATAACTTAAGTAGCTGAAAAAGCTTGGTATGTTAGAAAAAAAATAAGTTAAAAGCTAACTGTTTTGAAGACTGAAAAATAAAAGTAAAGATGAGAACATTAATATTTTGAAGTAGTGTTTCCATACTGTGTTCTGGAAAATCCACACTCCTGTCTCAAAGAGACATTAATAAATGTTCCTTGGCCAATCTCAAAGAAGTCAAGAAGCACTGCATCCTGTTTTATTTTTTCCTCTTAAATAAGCTTGAAAGGTTCATTCTTAGGGTGTTCCGAAAGTGCAACTCCAACTGTGGATTATGAAGTGCTCTCAGAAATTAAGGAATACTTGTCATCATCACAACGCTGTTCATGTTTGCTGAACTATAAACCTGACCAGCTATGTTTCCAAAACCATCTCTGTTCTCTGCTGTACTTTTTTATATATGGACTGATACAGTGGGGCCTGGAGATATATTTCTGTATCCATACACACATATAAAATTAAAATTAAGTATATCTATTAAGTTAAAATTTCCAGTTGAGAAAATCTCATCCATAAAGCTTGAAGAATTTGTTCCTTAAGATAGGCTCGATATTTATTTTCCCCCCCTCTGAGAGATAGGAAGGAGAAGTTAATTTTCACACAGAAAAAGGGCAGGGTAAAAAAACACACAATAGGGAAAATCTGACAAAAATTCAATTACGTTTAAATGTAGATACACTCTGGTGCCAGTAGGGGACAAACTGTTCCTTCTTTCAAGAGTAGCTTCCAAAGTAATACACGTTGTTTTAGACTTATGACTCATAAAGAAATACTTTTTCCTAGAAATACCCAATAAAAAGCACCTCTCCCTCTCCTCATCATGTTCAACAATGTCTTCACAACAGAAATGCACCAAGTAAGAGGTGCACTCTCTCTGGGATTTCTTATTTGCTAACTGGCTTTCCCTTCCACCAGGTACTCTAAGATTAAAATGGAAATTGAATACTCAGATTTAGGTCCTTGAAAGCAATATAAAAGTGATACCAGTTTCTTAACCTGATCACTGAAAAGGACGATCAAGTGACTGAAATGACCAAGTATGGCTAGGATGCTGTTTTAGCATAAGGGGGTCTGTCACTCAGCCCTTGGCAACCTAGTTGTACTCACCATTTTATTGTGGTTCTAAGATTAGGCTGGCTGACTGTGCTGTCATCTAGAAATATTGTTGAGCATGAGCTATACTTTTTAGTAAGCTGCCCTGGAGATACCTGAAGGGGAAGGGAAATAGAAGAAAATGTCACAGTAAGTTAAACCTATAAAAGTGTGTTTTTTCCTCGGTTAAAATGTCAAACGATAAAGCATTACGTTTTTTCTTATACTTCATGAACTGCTTGAGTGTGCTATCATGTGCAGTGCTATGGGAAACCCAGTGGATACTCTAAATTCCCACATGAGGTTTAAGGAATGGGTTATGAACTACTGCCCTTGATAAATTACCTATTATCAAACCTGATAAGCACCTATTGTAAATTCCCTTTATAACAAGGTAAAAAGTTTAGAATAAGACTTCAGTGTTTTTTTTCTTAAGCAATGAAAAGCAGCTGAGACTTCCATTTCTACTATTCATTTACTACAATAAAATGTAATGCCTTGTAGAATATTGATGCAAAAACATTTTATCACAGTAAATGAAAGCCAACAACAAATGTGTCAGTTCAGGAGACAGTGTGATGAAACAAACGTCCTGGAGTCAGAGGCTGTTTGTACCAGGGCTGCTCTATCACTAATAAGCGAAGGGGCCATAGGTCCCTCTGGGCCTCAGTTTCCTTATCTGGAGGGTAAGAGTATTGCTTTAAGATTCCCTCACATCCAAAAACAGATAAAACAGCTTACGACAACGTAACTTTGACTTCATGTTTGAATAAGATTGCCATTGCATTACTCAGGCGAGAACCTCAGAATACTTCCCATTCATTTAAAATTTGTATTAATTCTATTCTATTCTATACGTGCCTGCCTCACTCATGCTGCTCTCTTTGCCTACAATGTCTTTTTCTTCCTCCATGTCTCAGCAAGCTTGATCTCATCTACCTCCAAGGAAGGATACCTTTGCCAGTAGCCACACCACAAAATTTCTCTTTCTGTACACTCACACAGCTCATCTGCCACTTGTTACATGCTATCAATTGCTTACAGGGTGTCCCCCTCCTTAGAAAGTAAGCTTCTCCAGAAAAGGAGGACTCTTACTCCTCCCACCTCCAGCTGCTGAGCACAGAATCTGGGGCAAATCAGGAGTTCCATAAGTGTCTGACAAATTATTTAAAAATCAATTACAGTTGGAAGGTAAATCTTACTACAGATACAAATTTATCTGCGGAATATATCTGCAGTGGTGTCAGGAGAGGTGACAGTGAGCTTCCGGAGACCCTCTATGCAATAATAAATGATCTTTAAAACACTTTAGAAGTATCCATTTATCTGGGAAGAGCCGGGGTATACAGCAGCAGTCAAATACTGAAACAGCCTAAACTCTGGTAGGACAAATCTCTTCCTTAAAGTAAGGCCAATAACTGAGAAGTCAAAATGGCAGCATTCAATACCACAAAATACCAACAATTTTAGTGCTTAGTTTGTTGGGTTTTATTTTTGTTTCTGTTTTTTTACTAATTCAGATGAGCCTTCCTTCCTCCTATTAACATAAAATAGGGTTTGCCATCCTGTCATACTCTCCCACTGGCATCCTCCTCAAATACAAGACAGATGGGGCAGAGAAAAAATCTAGTTGATACTTTTTAAATTATAGAGCATTTAAAAACTGCCAGCAGCCAATAATCAGAAATATCCACATGGCATATAAAAATGCCACTTCACTTATTAATAAAAAATTCCAGACATTATATTTTTGAAAAGTATCACTAACTTCTCCTTTAAGCCAGAAATGTTCAACTGTATCTAAAACTGTTATGTTCCTTAAGCTATTCAGCTAATATGTAATTTACTTTAAGAATCTCAAAAAATACAGCATGAAAATGAAAATTAATCCATTTAAATACTTTCATTCTAGGGGCGCCTGGGTGGCTCAGTCCCCTAAGTGACTTTGGCTCAGGTCATGACCTCGCAAGTTTGTGGGTTCAAGCCCCGCTACAGGCTCTGTGCTGACAGCTCAGAGCCTGGAGCCTGCTTTGGATTCTGTGTCTCCCTCTCTCTCTGTCCCTCTCCCACTCATGCTCTGTCTCTGTCTCTAAAAAATAAATAAATGTTAAAAAAAAAATTCTAAATGGGAAAAAAGTTATGTTTTTAGGCCACTACTACTGGGTATAATATAGTGTATATTACATCATAAGAAAAGTCAATTCTGACCAAAAACCTACACTGGGGAGCTATAAAAAGAATAGGAAGAAAATGCACCAAAGTGTAGACTAGTTGGTAAAGCTTTGGGTTGGTTATATTTACTCCCACTTTCCTCCATTAAAAATTTTTTTTCTGGGACACCTGGGTGGCTCAGTCAGTTAAGCGTCTGACTTCGGCTCAGGTCATGATCTCATGGTATATGGGTTGGAGCTCCACATCGGGCTCTGTGCTGACAGCTCAGAGCCTGGAGCCTGGTTTGGATTTTGTGTCTGCCTCTCTCTCTGCTCCTCCCCTGCTGTGCTCTGTTTCTCAAAAATACATGTTTAAAACTTTTTTTTTCTATTATAAATGTATATTGGTTTGTCTCTAAAAATATTAGTATGAAACATTAAGAAATTTTAATTACATGTGGCCTTATAGCCATATTGGGCAGGGGAGGGAGTTAGTTAATCAGGAACTTACTGTCTACTGACTAGATCTAACCAAAGAAACATTGAATACTTCCCCATCAGTCCAGGCCTACTTTTCAGTATTCAGTAATATCCAATATTCAACTAGAGAGTGGCAGAATTAAGTCTCTGAGCAAAGCCTGGATATATTAGCTGTAATTATTTATTAGCTTAAAATTAGCTGAAATTTTAAGACAATTGTCTTCTATGGTTAAAGGCTTAACTGTTGGTGGCTTACAGCCTCAATAAACTATACTGACAAACACAGGGTTATAAAATGCAAATACTAAAAAAAAAAAAAAAACCAAAAAAAAACACAAAAAAACAAAACAAAAAAGCAAAAAACAGTACTGGCAGTGTAGTGTTCATAGATATTATTTCAGTGGTCACTAGAAGAGACAAAGGCAGGATTTATCTTCATTGAGCACTAACAAAATAGGTGGGCTTTTACAATCTTTACAACAAAAGGAGAGGTTATTTCATAGACTTAAGGTTCAATGGCAAAGACTAGAAAATAATCACACCTAGAAGTCTAAGAAGTCACAACCCAAAACTTACCATCAAAGGTCAAGTACCTGTTGAAATCCTGCCCCCACCCACTGACTTTTCCATTGTGCCTACTGCTGAAGTTCACTTTTGTGTCTCCCCTTTTTCACAGGACAAGTTTTGTCTTTCTTGCAATATAACTTAAAAATTCCCAGCACTTTACGCATTAATAAAAACTACGCTTTATCTATGTTGTGCATTAATGGGGCAATATGACAAGGTGCATGGTTTGAATTGTTAACCAAAGCCTTAGTAGAAAAGTATAATACGCAAATTACAGGGATAACCAAAAATACTGTCTGATTTAATATGATTAATTGTATTAAATTAAAACAGATTCTAAGTTTGAGTTAAACATGGTAAACGATCACATATCTATTTCTGCCCCCCCTCCTTTCAGAGGTTACACACAACACAGGATAAACAGCAGGTGATTTTTAACGTGTGAAAGATGACCTGACTAGACAAAGGAATGGCAGGTGACATGGAAGAACACAGAAAACACAACCAGGATGCTACAGGAACAGGAACAAGAAAGCCAGTTGTCTTAAGAAGCCATGGCAGGCTCAGAATTCAGAGGCTCAGCCCCAAATCTCCACAGTGAGGCCCATCAGTTAACAAGGACTTCCAATGAGATCTGAGATAGGCAGGGACCACTACACATTTAAGAGAAGCCTCCAACAAGAGACTGAAACAGGAAAAAGAAACTGATAGGAATGATGAAATTAAGAAGCAAATGAAACTTAAAAAACTCTTAAAGGCCCTCAGAAAGACAAGAAATTGCATTGGTGAAAGAATTAAAATGCGATAAATAAGCATAATAAGAATAATAATGCTATAAATAAAAATCATTTAAAGGTCATTTTTTGAGACCTTTATAAATTAAAAATAAGATAAAACTAAGTATTCAAGAGAAGGGTCAGAGCATAAAGTCAAGAAAATCTCTAGGAAGTAAAACAAAAAGACAAAATGAAAACAGAAGGGGAAAAGATTAGAGATCCATGCAGCAATACTGGTCTAAGAGGCCCAACATCTGAATAACAGAAAATACCAAAACAGAATAAATAAATAAATTAATAAATTAATTAATTAATTACTTTACTAGGAGGAGGGATGGTCTACAGACTTACTGGCCCCAATAAAATGAAAAGGTCCATACCAAACCATATTATGAAATTTCAGAATCCCAAGGACAGGGAAGGTACTCAAAGGTTCCAGAGAAAGAAGGGATGAGGAAACAATGACTAAAATCAATAATGCACAATGTCAATAGACTTATGAGCAACACTGTAAATGAGAAGACAAAAGAGAAATGTCTGTAGAACTGCCAAAATTAGTTTCAACCTAGAATTCTATACTTTCTCAAACAGGAGTTTGAGACAGGCTAGATCTCTAAAAACTTCTGCCCATTCCTAGAAAAATGGACTCCAGTAAAACAAGGGCATTTACCAAGACAAAGGGAAACAAAGATTCTAGGACACAGGGGGACCCAAAACATGACAGTAGTTATGTGAGATCCCAGATGACTTCAAGGAGATATCCTAGGAAAACAGACACAGAGCTGGCCTAGCAAAAACCAGTCTACTCTACTGGAGTAGAATGACAAAAGGCTGTCTCCAAAAAAAAAATGGAACAGATGTGTTTTAGTAAACGAAAAATATTTTTGATAGACATGTGACAAATGTTACAGCATTTGGGGGAAAAATAGCTGTTAGAAAATAAGCAAGTGAATATCGTCAGGAAATTAATTCCACACACACAAAAAATGGGGTATGTGAAAGTAGGAAGGCCCGCCAGGGAGCTACTTACAGCATTTGGCTGTGTGAGATCATGTTGGCTAGGAAAATGGGGACTGGATTACCCTGGAGAAGTGCTGAAGTGCTCAGGTTTCAGAAATGTTTAAGAAAAAGGATGAAGTGTATACAGGAGAAGGCAGAGAACTACACAGCTCAGCAGTGAGTATCTGCACAGTCATAAGAAAACATTGGTGCTGATTGAATAAGAACCATGATACAGGCTGAGGGAACAGAGGGAGGGAGGTAAGGCCAAGGTGAGTGAGGGAGCTAAGCTTTCACCTGGCATGACAGCAAGTGGATAGAGAGCACTACAAATTAACTTGGTATATTTTTGTTACTTTGGTTAAAAAATAAGATTAAAAAATTAAAGCGAACAAATTGAAGGTAGAACTTTATATCACAATCATGTTTTTAAAATTTAAGTCAAATGTCAGGACCCTTAAAAAATGAGGATTACTAAGCCAAAGACTTTCCTGAATACATTTCATAATGAGGAAAATAGAAGAGATTTAGAAAACCTACAAAAAGAGGTCCACACTAACAATACTGGATCCATTACATTTTTTAGGAATAATGGCAGACACATTTTTAATTCAAACTATTAATTTTTTAACTTTTCAACTGTTTACTTACATGGTTTAAATGGTTGCTCTTCCTCTTTTCTCGCACTAAGAATAAAAAAGATTAACTGATCAATTCTGATACAAATGCCATAGAAAAGTAAAAGTAGCTGCTAATTATCTGATGGATTACCAACATACAAAAGGAGATCAAATTCCATTTTTAAAATATAATTTCCAACAAAATTCATAATTTAAATCACCTAGCAAGATGAATCCTATAGTAAAATCTAAAGACTTAGTTTTACTTTTTGACTCGACAGATATTCCGTTAGGTACAAATAAAAGGCTCCCCACGTACAAAAGAAAAGGACAAAGCAAACCACACCAGGTAAAAATTTAGCTAATAAAAATGTTTATCTGTTCTATATCTGAACCACTACACAGTAGTATTTTCTAATTCTCTCTATATAGCTTACTTTAGTTACCAGGATCTGCCAGCTCTAAGAACCAGTCTCTGGCCAGGCACTGATCTGTAGATGCATCAGTATCCTGGAAGCATCCTGAAGCACTTATTGGTAATCTACTAATACACCTTACTAAAAAATAAATGGGTCATTACACAACTGGAAAGTAATCTACCTTAAATTTATATTTTAATGAGTATGTTAACCTAACTGGACATATCTACAGCACACAAAATCACTTTGCTCTAACAAAGGACAGCAGTAGAATAAAAGGGTCCAATGAGGGTCTCGGGCCACACTTTGTTTCCCACACTGTCTCCTTTAATGTGGCGTGACATCAGAGGTACGCACTCCTTATGACTGAGGCGAGAGAGACATGAGATAGCTTTTAACTGTCTCCACACTGTCTGTATCAGGTGGGCAATCCATGTTTCTGGATGAACCTAAGAAATACAGCAATGCTAACCAGAAGTGATCTGCTTGCGATAGACTAAGTACACACACTATGAACATGCAGGTTAAAACACTCCATTATTTATTGTGCTGCATCACTTCAAATATTATGGAACCCTCACTTCTTTTATTTCTGTCATCATCAACTGAAAAACTTGGTCACGTATGGCTTTTTAGTTCAAATAAATGAGGATTTAACATAACATTAAGGAAAATAAGCAGGAAAGCAGGAGTGCTAAAAAATCTCCAGTTCAGACTCTCATTCTAAATCAAGGGCACAGGCAATGTATATTAGTTTCACTTGTGGAAGCGAACCTTCTAGGAAACCCCACAGGCTATGTTTGTTCCTACAAATCCTGCCACATCACTACGTTAGGATGAGGAAGTTCTGAATAACTCAAAAGTTCTGAATGGCATAAATGTGGATGTGAGATAGGCTTGTTTGGTTGAGCACTGTGTAAAATGGGGCCAAAATCACAGATTTAATCCCCATAAATTGATGATTTTTTTAATTTGTTAAATGAAAACCTAACTGTGGCCTAAATCCTATCACTCATCTCTAAAATGTGTGCTCTTTGGAACAGGGGAAAAAGACAAAGTGGTATGAGTTAGACCACATCTAAATCATGTGGTCAACTGACTGTGTTGATAAAGAGGTGGCAAATGTGTGAACAGTCCACGTGTTCTGCTAACTAAATCAGTGACAACGAAAGTATATCATCACATATTAAAATAAGTGAATACATGAAAAAGTGAAACACTTAAACCAACATATGAGTTCTTCTAGGTTCCTTCTATAATACACAAAACAAAGACGGTTTTCAATCTTTTTTTCAGAAGAAAAAAAAATACTGTCTTACCATCTGTTTGAGATTTGCTCAGGAAAATTGTGCTTGCCCTTGGATGGTCAGAAGGGTTTGATTCCAAAGCTAAGTCTGTATAGGAAGAAAAGGTATGATGGTTTGAGTAGAAAAAGACATGATTTTAAAAATAGCTACACATCAATTTGAATCACTTAGCAGTCTTGGGAAGAGTTTTTAGTAATGACAAAAAGCCAATTTTAGTAACAGGAACAATATAAAAAATATACCAGGACACTGCAAAATTGTAGAATCTCTCCACACATGTGGAATAAAACCAGGCGCTGTCTTAGACTTTTATTCTAACTTGCACCTAAATAACCTATGCAAATTTTAGACGAAATATGTGCCTTCCCCCTCCTACTTACTAAAAATCCCATTACCATCCTTTAAGCTGATATTAACAGCATATTCTAGAAACAGTCCCAAGAAGCAAGTTATGCTGTGGCTAATTACTGTCAGATACCAGCTCAATATATCAAATGTGCCAAAACCAAACAAGTTGCTTTTGGCAAGCTTGTGTTCCTCAGATAATCAAATGGCTAATTCTAACTCCATTCAACAAATGAACTCACTGAATTAGCTGTGGTTTATGTAGGGAGCTATACACAGGTAGAATTAAGAGGACTGTATGTATACAAGGTTCAATGTTCTCATCTTTGAGGTACACTTCCATAATAGCAAGTGGTTTTTAACTTTTGCCCTTGATTTCTAAAGCCAAACTCTTGCTTCTTCTGTCCATGCTGCATGATTCATTTGGGGCTTCAATAAGAGTACTTTCTGGAGCAGTTCATGAGGTTACTTGTAAAAAATTTTTCCCATGCCTATGTAAAAGGTATGTCTGTCTATCGTCCATCCTGCACCAAGGTGGGAAAAAGTCTCTCTATTCATGCAAGAATACAAAAACAGGTCCTTGAATTTTCATAGAACAAGGTTTGCCACCATTTGGGAAACAAAGTTGTCATATAAAAAACAAAACAAAACAAAAAACCTCTGGTGTGTCTAAGATTCCGAATAAAATGATCCCTGAATTTCCTCAAGATGTTTAGTGACAGTCTGGTAAGCAAAGCAGTTTGAGCAAGAAATAGGAAATGCACAAATAGGTTTTGTCTGGTTCCATATAATCTTTGCTCTTTTTAAGCTCTGAAATATATTTTTGGGTTACTTCATTGTGTTTGACAAGACAGCTTGATATTTCTATCAAATAAATGACTTTCACATTGCAACAACCTTTGTAAGAACCACTCAAAATTCTCTTAAAAAGGAAAAATAAAACCCACAAAACTTTATTGACACTCAGCAATGTCCATCTCAAAGCATTTAGTCAATCTTGTAAGAAACTGGACCAAGATCCTGACAGAGTATGTTTAAGAAACCACATAATAATTGTTCTGTTTTTAAAAGGGGTGTTGGCAGTCCAATCAAAAAAAAAATTTTTTTTTTTTGAGCATATGACTTTGTCTCAGATCATGATCCCGCGTTGGTGGGTTTGAGCTCCGCATCGGGCTCTGTGCTGACAGTTTGGAGCCTGGAGCTTGCTTTAGATTCTGTGTCTCCCTCTCTCTGCCCCTACCCTGCTCATGCTCTGTCTCCTTCCATCTCTCAAAAAATAAAATAAAATATTAACATTTTTTTTCTTTAAACAGTATCTGTGGCTATTAGAGAATCAAAATGTCCAATGATATATTAAAAACTAATCATTCTTACAGTGAATCCTGTCTAATTCAGCATTTCATAAAATTTATCTACCTAGAATCCTTTTTTCCTCCAAGGAATATAGTTAGAATCTTGCACAAACATCATTTGGGACTTCCTGGTTTAACAGGAATCTGAACCATCCATTTTAATGGTGCTGCCAGCACTAGAAATTTACATAGCTAAACATAGCTTTGTTCTTCATGGAAATTCCTTCACTGAATTTGAAGTTTGTTAAAACTGCTTTTGGAGAAACAATTCAACATTTTTATGTAAAAGACCCATAAAAATTAAACTTTTTTCACATATTTGAAAAATGAGACAGTGTCAGCTATTGGGAAAATAAATGAATTCAGCTGTGCTCAAAGCGACAAAGACTCTCACAGCTGCCTCTAACCTAAAGCTTCCAAAAGAGTTCATGACCAACTTCCTACCAAAAAGAAAGCAAATATACTGCATTTGAATCCAAAAAATAAACAGCAATGTTTGCAGAAGTAAACATACTATGTATCAGTGCCTATGGCACCACAAAAGTTTAATTAAATCTTTTCAATGGGGGGGGGCACCTGAGTGGCTCAGTCAATTAAGTATCCGACTTCGGCTCAGGTCATGATCTCACAGTTTGTGGGTTTGAGCCCCACATCAGGCTCCATGCAGACAGCTCAGAACCTGGATGGAGCCTGCTTTGATTCTGCATCTCCCTCTCTCTCAAAAATAAATAAACATTTTTAAAAATTAGGAAAAAAAATTAGGGGTGCCTGGGTGGCTCAGCTGGTTAAGCATCCAACTCTTGGTTTTGGCTCAGGTCATGAGTTCAAGCCCCACATCGGGCTCCATGCTGACAGTGCAGAGTCTGCTTGGGGTTCTATCTCTCCCCCTCTCTCTGCCCTTCCCTCGTGCTCTCTCTCTCTCTCTCTCTCTCTCTCAAAAGTAAATAAACTCAAAAAAAATTTTTTTAAGTTAAAAAAAATTAAATCCAGGAAAAAGAAGTACCAGGATCAAAGGAGAAGAAGCAGGCTACACATGTACACACACCCCAAACCAAGATGTTCTACTACCGATCTAAGTACAAAAATCAAGAGCTGGGATAAAAGAAATGGCAACATGCAGGAACAAAGCAAAATTAGCCCAAGCGACAAGAAGGAAACTGGCACTGCCCCTCCTCCACCTAGAGTTCTAGGGTGGCACATGCCCTGGGACTTCCAAAGAACCACTGAGCAAGGCCAAGCTGTGGGCTCCCAGCCTGGAGCTGTCCCATGTTTCCTTTGCTCTCATTGGGGGAGGGGGACCTTGCTAGGAGATCTCAAGAGAAGAGAGCAGAACCGAGACAGGTTCTAAGAAGGCCATTTAATTCCTGGGTCAAGAGGTACCCAGTTTACTCCATGAACTCTGGTTACAGGAGTCAATATTGTTTTTAAAAAATTTTAAGATCAATTTTAATTTGTCACTGAAAGGGATCTGGTTAATCGGCAGTAATGATGATCACATTAAAGGTGCAAATAGATAAAAGTCACTTGCTCACTCCTTTAACAAATATCATGAACAAAAATTTACAAGAGTCAAAATAATACTTTGTTTAAAAATTACTCATAAACTCACAACCATTACTTTGTTACTTATACTCTTTAAAAAGAAAAACAACTGTAATCAGTGTACCATTTATGTCCTATTTTGTTATTGACATTCCAGTATATTTATTGTTTAATGTATATACAATGGCCTACCAAGTATTATTCCTATACTTTACTTAGCCAATCCCTATTCTTAGGGTTTAGGTGCTTACAAACTTCTTATATTATGAGGGAAATCTTCATATACAAAGTTTTTAAAAAAAAATTTTGTTTTTTATCTCCTTAGGAAAGATCTCCAAAATAGGATGACTAGGCCACAAGTTTAGATCATTGTCATGGCTCAATGTATTGCTGAGTTGCTTTCTAAAGAAGGGGGGGGGAGGGATATTAGTGTATAATGCTATCAACTCTACCAGTTTCAGCTCCTACCCTGGCTTTGATTACTTGAAAGAAAAGATTCCTACTGATAAAAATGAGGAAGTCCACAGTCTCTAATTTGCATTTCTCTGATTACACAGTTTGACTATTTTCCCCACAGTTAACAGTGCTATTGCCACTTTGGTGAGTTGCTATGATTTGTATATACTGTATGTATTACACCTACTAAGACCCTGATGTTGTCAGTCTGCATGAGGTTTTCGGAAAATAGTAACCTTCTGTCTCTAGCCTGCGACAGTTGTCTATATAACCTGCACTTTTTGCTAATAACAAAAACCACATTGCTACTTTATAGAATGGATATTTAAGCCACTAGACTGTAAACTCAGATACACACACACATTTCCGTGCTGTCCATTACTGTCTTCTCAAGCACCTAAGATAACTATGCAAAATCATACGATCACAAAGGTCATACTGCCAACTATTAAGCAAAGCATTACCACCTCCCACCAACATGCACTCACATATTCATGCAAGCACACGCAGTGAGAGAGATGGCATGAAATTACTATACATCTTGTATGCGAATCTGGCCCAAAATTATTTCTTTGGACGCCTCTAAGAATTTTTTAAGTAATCTCCACACCCAATGTGGGGCTTGAACCCATGACCCCGAGGATCAAGACTCACATGCTCTTCAGACTGAGCCAGCCAGGCGCCCCACGAATGTTTTTAACCTAAGAGAAATATTCCTGAGTTCATGATTAGAGGTTATGATTAAAATTGTATTTTAATACCCATCACTTTTTTTTTTAATCAATTTAAATTGCAACTTAATTTGACAGCATGACAGGTTGAAGCAGGAAAAGTAGAACTTCAGAAAAAAATTAAACTTGGGTCTTAATATAAATACAAAGGAAATCTGTAAAACCATTGACATCCAATACTGCTTTTCCCCTAAGATTCTATCAGTTACACAACGCACAGATGTTAAAAATGTGAAAACACAGGCAACTTAGAATAAAGGAAATGCATTATTAGAGGCTAAATGTGGCAAAATTAGGCAACTAGAAACTGTCAGTAAATGATTTTTCCTTGTCAAAATATTAGAGGGAGAAGGCAGTGACCAGGAAACGACCTGACAGAGCAGCATATTTCACAAAGCGATTGATTTCAATATATTGATTTCAATATATACCAATTAAAATAGAAGATGTCAGCAGTTTCTGGGCTAACCGCTGGGTACCTGTTCACTTAAGGCTTCCTGCATTTACTGAACTACACTATCATCCTTATACTGTACGTGCATTCATTTTATGGCCCATTAACAAAAACATTTCAAGTCTTACAATTGCCATGTACACTGATGATTTTATCTGAGTCCACACTTTTCCACCCCAGTCAGGTAATTTCTACCGTATGGCCTTGAGCTGGCCTGCGTCACCAGAGGGCACACAGTGTGTTCCCGCATCCCCCAATCTACTCCTTGCTTGAGCTCTCCTTCCACTTCCTAGCCTCTGACAATCCTTCTAACTCTGGCTTTCAAACTACTGTACCTGACTCTACCTTGCTTCTCAGTCTTGCCTTGTTTTAATCCTCAATCCATGGTTTGGTGACTCTAACTGAGATGTGACATTTCATACAGTGAAGTACACCTTTCTTCCTTTATATATTTCTAAAGAGTATTTTTTCTCAGTTTCCTGAACTTTTAAGTACATTTCTGGGTTGCAAGTTACCTCTATTTCATTTTACATTGTGCAATGTTAATATTTTAATTCTAAAGCTTAAATTATTTTAATACACACATGCACAAAAGAGTGAGGAAAAAAAGTAGTATACAGAGGCACCTAGCTGGCTCAGTATAGAGCATGTGACACTTGATCTCGGGGTTGTAGGTTTGAGACCTATGCTGGGTGTGGAGATTACTTAAAAATAAACTCTTAAAAAAAAAAAATAGTATCCCACAGTAGCCTGCATGATGAGTCATTCAATAAATTCTATTCCTATAGACCATGTATCTTTAATTTACATTCCTGATCTACTGTCTCATTGTTAAAACTGGGACAACTCAATTTATACCTCTCAAAGCCGGTCTTCTCATGTGTAAAACGTATCATTCCTATACTATGTAACTCAACTTTGTGAGGAGCAAAAGAAATGTAAGAGCAATCTATATATCATCTAAAGCACAATAAATGACAAAGCTTTCACAAATGAACTCAAAAGCAAAAAGTGAATATTTAGCATTTCACTGGAAAGTGTATGAAATGTCCACTCATTACTCATACCCAAATATCATCTTAAGCAAATATGTGCTTTGGCTGCCACTGAAGGGAAAGGAATAATACTCACACAATCAGTAAGAATTTCTCTCATTGATTCTGGTTTCTTTAAGCAAATATGCATTTCTCTTGCTTCTGTCATGCAGATTACTGTATGTCCTCTCCTTGTTTTTTTCATGTAACATATCCTGGAGATCACTTCATAGCAGTGAAGACAGACCTTGATCTTTTTTTTACAGCTCCATAGCTATCTACTATGTAGATGCAACACTTGATTTTACTAGCCCCTTACTGGACATACAAGGTACTAACGATATTTTGCTTTTGAAAATAATGCAATAAAACCTTTGTGAATATGTGGTTTCATATCTGTGGGGTATATCTTCAGAATAAATTCCTTAGAGTAGGATTGCTGGATTTAATGTACCTGCAGTGTTGTGAGATTGTGCCAATTTCTCTTTCAAGGGGTCAAACCACTTTGCATTTTCACCAGCAATACATGATTATTTCTTCACAGCCTCACCAAAGAATGTAGCGTCAATGGATTTTCTCCCAACAGGAGAGAAACTACAGTATAGTTTTATTTCACATTTCTTCTATGCGTAAAAATGTTATAGGTTATCTGCATTTCTTTTTCTGTGACTTGCCCATCCATACGTTTGTTGCCTTTTAAATTCACTTAATTTAAGTCGGCCTATATTTTAGACCCTTATCTTCTGTTCAATTCACTGTTGGCTCTCACCTAAACTACTGCATCAGCCTTCTACCTGCTCTCCCTGACTCCAACCCATGCCTGCATTACACATTCTCACACAGTAGCTAGTCTCTTTTTCTTTCTTATTTCTTTCTTTTTTTTTTTTTTTAAAAGAATTAACATCATTCCCCCACATACAATCCTCCATTGGTTTCCCATTACAACTAAACGAAGATCCGTGTTTTTTAGTCAAGGCCCAATAGGCATACAAGGTCTTAACCCACGGCATTTCTCATAGCATCCCTCTCACTCTGGAGCCAGTCCATGTCTTTCTGTCCTTTGCTTGCACCAAGCATATTCCCAACTGAGGACCTCTGCAAGGAAGCCTCCTGTCCTACACCCTCCCACAGCTCCCCCTCACTTTTAAGGCTGTGTACTTGTCACTTGAGAACAGCCGTCTTTAACCACTTCAAGTAAAACTGCCCTCCCATCCTTGGCTTTCTTTCAGCACCTCACTACCTGACATTCTTTATTATTAATGTGCTGTCTGCCCCTAGGTCCTTCCAGAATGTAAGGAGTTAGGGTAGGGGCTTTGTCATGTATACCACCGGCTGCCCAGCATCTGGAACAGTGCCCAATAAACATCTGTTTCAGTGTACCCCAAACCAGTTAAGTTTCTTCCTATTTTCCCATCTCTACTAAGATTTCTTCTAATGCTTCTTTTGATTAGTCATCTTAGACTGGCATTACTTTCAGATCTCTTAGCGTAGTAGTTATTCAGAATTAAAGACACAAGACAGGCTACCAAGAACCACAAAAATCTAAAAGAGGAATTCTAACATCCAGTGAAAAACCAATGGTAACTGTAATTCAGTATATGGACATTTACTGTTAAACTACTTTACCTACAAAAGGACTCATCCTGCAGACTTAATTAAGTCATAAGACTTAATTTCCATATACCATCTGAATTCTAAAGGGAGGTACAATGCACCAGTTTTTATCTGTGCCCCCTGAATAAAGCATAATAATGGGATTGTATACTGTTTTACTATAAAAGATGCCCAACCATAAGGGGTAGGTAAATGAATGCTGCTCCCACCATTCAACAGTACACTACACAGTTATGAAAAGGCATGTAGTTGAGCTACGTGCAGCTGCACGGAAATATATCCTAGAGTGTTCTCTAGGCATCAAGCACAGTGCTAGGAGCTTTAGGTCGTTGGTTTCCTTTAAAACAAAATGCTATACAGCAGTACATGAAGAGTTAGCTCATTTTTGTTAAATAAACAAAATGTTATGTTTATATACATACAGCACATTTAGGAAGAGTAAATGCCAAAATATTAATAAAAGTTCTGGATATTCTTAAGTGAATGACTTTTTTATATTTTCTAAATCTTTTATATCAAATGCTTATTGTCATTTAAAAAAGCCAAAAAACAAAAAAAAACCAAAAAAACAAAAAAAAGGAGGGTTTAAAATAGCTACTGGAAAGAGGAAAGATCCGTTGCTCAGAGGTTTTTCCACATCATATTGCCAATTCCTTCCCTACTCACTCCTCGGGGGAAGGGGGAAGAAGGGGTCACTTCAGAGAGCACTCTGGCCAGCAAATCAGTGAGGCCTGTAAGGTCGGAACATAAAAGACTGTATGAAAAGTTGGTAAGTAACAATAAAATTGGATAATAGGACTTCAGTATCTTATTTTGTGTCATTGATACACCAGTTAGAGTAGATACAGGGTTAGGTAAAGGCAAGGTAGTGGAGATATTCTTTAATCTTTTTTCAATGTTTGTTTATTTTGAAAGAGACACAGACAGTGAGCAGTGGAGGAGCAGAAAGAGAGAGAATCCCAAGCAGGCTCTGCACTACCAGCACAGAGCCCAAAGCAGGGCTCGAACTCACAAACCACAAGAGCATGACCTGAGCAGAAACCAAGAGTGGGATGCTTAGCCGACTGAGCCACCCAGGTGCACCTAGAAAAATTCTTTTGAGTCTATCTGAAATCTATGCTAGGTTCCTAGAATATTTCCTTGAAAAGGTTTGAAGAAATCACATTTTTCTGAAATGTTTGAGAAAAACAAGGCACAGCATTATCTATGGATGACTTTTGTCTAAGAAATGAAGTAAATAAATTCTTCATCATAGAAAAGCCAAAATGCTTTATATCTAAGTAGGTATTTCTTAGTTTCCAGGGAAACTGATATAAAATTTTCTGAAATAAAGACATTAAAAGCAAACTTTCAATGTGCCTGCACTTTAGAGTTAGTGTTCTGACCTTGTTTCTATGGAAATCTAATAGGCAAATGCTGAAATTGGGAGTCCTCTTATCACTTTATTGAATTTCAAAGAAAATTTTAAGACAAATTGAAATGAAATTTTAACTATCACGTTAAACATAAAGGGTAAATTCTATACTTACAAACTTTTTTCTTTAACTTTTTTGGTTTAATACTCCTTACAGTCCTATGCTTAAGGTACCTTACCTCATCCGCTTTTTTTTTTTTTTAAGCTTATTTGAGAGGGAGGGGGCACAAGCAGGGGAGGAACGGAGAGAGAGGGGGAGAGAGAGAATCCCAAGCAGGTTCTACACTGTCAGCACAGAGCCCTATGTGAGGCTTGAACTCACAAACCATGAGATCATGACCTGAGCTAAAACCAAGAGTCAGATGCTTAACCAACTAAGCCTCCCAGTCATCCTTCTCATCTGCTTTTTCTAACGTTCCTCTGTCCAGCGTATTCCTGGCTTCAATTTGAGGTCACCAGAACAAACTCTTTAAAATGCATCAACCCGTTTCCCTGACAGGTTAATCTAGGCTCATGACTTCCGCTTTTATCTAGTCTTACCTATTGTAATGAATGTACAGACAGGAGAGAGGTAAAAGTTGCTTTCAGTTGTGAACAATCAACCTTGAATGGAAACAATCATGATGACTACGTTGGGATAGGTCTACCTTATGTATAAATAAGGTGAGAGCTGACTATGAGAGCTGTACAAGAGCTGAACCCAGCAATCTGTCACCTCCATGTCAGTCTCTTCTGTTTAGTAGTTGTGTTACACAGTCATTGCCCATCTCTGGGTCTCTCTTTCCTCATTAGCAACATGGGGAGAAAACCTGCAGGCTTATTTGTAGTCGGAAGGGCCAAATGAGATTGACGTGAAAATGTGCTGTAAATCTTAAAAGAATTATGTAAAGGTCCCATTTGGTCTCTCATCCAACACTACCCATCTACTAACTAGTTTGTAAAATCACTCAGAAGCTTACCTTTCAACACCAAGCAGAATAGAAGTTTTCACAAGTATTCACATGCTTTGTGTTTAAACGTCCAATTAATTCATTTAATTTGTTCATTCTTTTACAATATTTGAATGTTCTGAAAAAGCAGTACTTCCCCATTACAAAGCCATGTCCCTCATATGGGTGAATCCACAGGCTTAATTATTATAATTCTTAAGAGCCCCGCTGAAGTTTAAGTAGAAAAAGAGCTGTAAGACATTTCCTCTATAAGCTGTGGCATTTAAATGAAACGAATGGGCTAATGGGGCTTTCACATCTTTATGATACAATGTTTTCTACTTCAAAGAACATAAGACTCATTAAAGAGCCACATGGTTATTAAAGAGCCACGTTGTTACTCAGAATTATTTTTACCTAGTCCTCCCTTTCCAAAATTCCAGAGGCAAAAATCAAACACTTCCTCTTTGCCCTCCCCCCTCCCCCAACCGTTTAGTCTGAAGAACTTTTACCCCAACATTCTTAAAGTTGAACAGGATTCTATGGGCAGGAGGGGGGAGGAAGGAGAGGGAGCCATGGAGACAAACATTCTGTACAAGATCTGACACTTTAACTGCCAAAGTTTATGTTACAAATTAAGGTCTAAATTTATGGTTTTTTCTCTTTGGAAACTTTCTACCAATAGCCTCATGAACCACTGCCCCGCTCATTTTTAGAACTGGCAGCGTGTAAGTCAAGTCTGTTAAATCACTGAGATAGGGCAGAAGACACTTTTGTGCCAAAGTGGGAATTTTAAACTCCCTGGGTTCTCCGTTCAGTAAAAGGAAAACAAGAAACAAAAAACTACATTCTCGCAGCCCTGGCAGTAACATTTCACACTGTTCACAATGAGTTCAAGTCTCTTCTGCCATCATCTTCCTTCCGTCTTCAAACTATAGTTAGAATTAGGCAGTTTCCATCGAGGCTACTGGAAACAGCCTACTTAAGAACACCGCATAGACTTCCGCAGGCCAATCTCTATTTTGAATTGCCTACAATTCGTCCGAATCGTCCCGCGTGTCAACTACCTTAATGGTAGGAGGAAGGGTACCATCAGGCCCTTACTTGGTCCCTTTACTTAGGTAAGGATAGGCAGATGAGGTGGATACTCCCAAGTTGGGGTATTTACATTTCCACCGAGAAAGGGGAGCGCGTATACCAAAAGAGTCTTTATAAAGTCTCCGGAGACGTCCAGGAGACCCCCAAACAGGAAAGGGCTGCGGACTGGACGGTCTCAGGCCGCGCTGGGAAACGAGAATACGGGAAAGAACTAGGCGTTCGGGCAGGGAAGAGGGAGAGAAACTGGCCGGACACGACGGGGAAAGAAGAAAGGATGGGGACGCCAGGCAGAGCCAGCCTTCATCCCCGGCGCCCAGCCCTGAGAAAGCCCGCTCCGGGCAGGAAGGAGCCCGAGGCGGCGGCTCGGTCCCGGGGGACCCCGGGCGGGGGGGGGGGGGGGC
>NW_024412395.1:86036732-86071388 GCF_014898765.1 Herpailurus yagouaroundi | reverse complement strand
CCGGCCCCGGCCGCACCCCCGCCGCCGCGCCGCCGCCGCCGCCGCCGCCTCCCCCGAGCCAACTAGTCTGTGAGGGCGGCGACCAGCTCGGCTTATTTAAAAGGGGTGGGGACCCGACGAGCGCTGAGAGGCGCAGCCACTGCCTGCAGAGAGCGCGGTCGGAGCTCCTCCTCCTTCCGCCACCACCTCCCGACTGCCGTCCGCTGGCCTGGCTGGCGCCTGCCAACCGGAACACATTATGCGGTCACCTGGTTACGAGGGACCAATCACACCCAGAGTTCCCTCCACGCGCCCGCCTCGGAGCGGAGGCACGTGACTCGCAGTGCCCCTCCCCCGCCCCGCCCCGCGGCTGCTCCGCCCCGCCCCGCGGCTGCTCCGCCCCCCGCGCGGCGCGCCGCCGACTCCGGTTTCCATTCATCTCGCGCAGCCCGGAGCTTTCCGGTCCCGTGGGAAGCGCACCGGGCATTAGTTACTCTAAGCCGTCCCGGGTCGGTGGGCGTTGTAGAAAGTCTCGTTAGTAAAGAGCCGATTCCGTTAGCAACTCGATTTCACCGGGTGTGACAGCTGACTCAATTGATCGGCCACCGAACTTAGTTCCCCCCGAATTGTTGAACCGTTTTTGTAACTAAACGCTCCTCCTCTCTTGCCTTCCAAACGTTAGTTTTCGCCTGCAACTTGACCACAGCAACCCCCGGAGCCCTGGTCCTCCTCTCAGTAGAGCGCTGTGGCTTTGTGTCTTGAATGAGACCCGAGGACACGTCACCCTTCACTTCTTTCTCACTAAAATAAGGAACGAACTCGTCCCTCCCGGCCCGGAAACGCTGGGTTTCACCGAATCGCTTTTCTCCCCTCTGCTTCCCCCTTTGATGGCAGGAGTTTCCAGATTTCCCTTCTTTGGCCAACAACCCATGAAGCACGATTTTCTCATACAAAATTGAGACCCACAGAGTGAGGTGGCACGGTCCTGACCTGATGGAGATGATGATAATGATAGTTAACATTTGGGTAGTGCTTAGCTAATAGCGCGCCCAACCCCATTCCAAGTTAGGTAGGTACCCGTTTAACCCTCGACAACAATCCTTTCACAGATTTTAGGGAAGAAAGTGAGACGAATTAACATTCCCAAGGCCAAGTGATTGCTCAGGTGTGGGGCCGGGATTTGAGCCCAGATATTGTGGATCCCCACAGGCACCTTATTGTGATTACCAGAAAATAAAGGTAGAAGTAAAACTTGAGAGGAAGTGACACTGTATATCAGGATATTTATTTAAGGGAGGACAATTTTTTTTTAGTGTAGATTTGTAAATGTTTTCCCTTCACTCAACATTCTCTTCCATGTGCCCGTCACTGCATGTGGGAAACCTTCTGGCCCTCAGTGAGCTCTCAGGCATGACAAAACAAAGGCTCAGAGAGTCCAATTGTCTGAGGTCATGCTCCTGGAAAGTGCTTGTACCTGGGGTTCAAACCTAGATCTAACTGACCCCAAAGTACATGCTGGGGGAAAGAGGATGGATTTTTACCCTGGAAACACAAGACGATTGAGTAATAGGAAGCTGGCGTGTCACTATCAGATGGTTTGTCATGAGGTCACTCCCAACAATAAGGACTGAAGGATGCAAGACCAATTCAGAGACTTTATGTTCAACTAGGAGAGAAGGCAGTGGCAGTGACTGAAGTGGGGGGAAAGGACTTGAGATCTTTGGGGAGGTAGAATTGAAATACTTGATGACTGGGTATGGAGGGAGAAGTGAAGAGGGGAGGCAGAAATGGCTGCTAGGATTCTGGCTTTGAGGATTGGATAGAGAGCGGTGACTTTTTCCCCAGAGGGAGAACACAGAAAGAGTAATAGGTTTGAGGAGGAAGATAATCTTTGCCCTATGAAGTGGAACATCCAAATGGAGCTCTCCGGGGGAAAGTTGGATCTATAGCTCTTTTGACTAAGTCTGTTTTGTGATATCCCAACTTACATTTTCAAAAATTACACACATATTCAACCCCCCAAAAAGTAATTGGGGAGATTTCCTAAAGTTGACATGCTGAGAATATAACATTTCCTGGTGGTTACTTTCATAGAACAGCTTGGAATCTATGGTTTTAACAAATGGCGCATTTTATGTAAAACAAAACTGTTAAATGAAAAACTATTTACAATTGTATTGTCGTTAGAACATATAGAAAGTAATGAAGCCATGGGTACAGAAGCGATGGTCTTGAGAAGATGTGTATAATTTTAAAGATTTTTTAAAAAGGCAAACTAGGTGAATAGAGAGATTTAAGTGGCATTTAAGTGAAACCTGCAAAGGTGAGCAGTGAAGTCCAAGGACCTGAGCACTAATCAGAAAAGACTGATTGATCAGGTGAGTTCCATGAGGTGTGTGGGGGGCAGGGGGGCTCACATCTGCCTCTCATATCTGCAATGGCTGCATCTAGAACAGTGCCTGGTCAGTAGGCAGCAATAAGCAATTCCCTGAAGAGTCAAGTGTGGGAAAACTACAAATGCCATGGGTTATGGCAACTGGGTGATTGGGGATGTGTTGTGAGCCCGGTGGCCGGCAGTGGGCAAAGAAATGAATAGGAGTTGAGAAAGTGAAGACCCCAAGTGAGAGCTTCTTTTCCTAAACATTTTGACTGAGAATAGACATGCAGTAACAGTTAGAGGGAGATGTATGGTTAAGGGGTACATTAAGAAAAAAACATCCTCCGATGATGGAGAAAAGGGAAGCAAAGAATAGTAATGTGATTTGAATTAAGCAAGAGTTTGACTCTGTGATATAATCTGAGACCTTGCATATGGCTGCTGATGGCTGAATTATCTCTTGGGATATATCTTGTGATTAGTGCTTTACATGGGTTCAGAATAAGCCCATTCATTCATTTTATTCATTCAATACCTAAGCTGTTACCACATGCCACATACTTTTTAGGTACAGAAGATGTTGTTTTGACGAAGATAAACAAGGTTCCTGTTCTCATGAAACGTATCTTCCAATAAAAGAGTCAACAAGCAGTGTTGTCCATCACACCTCAAAATCATGGCCCAGGAATAACTACTGAATCTTTATTCCAAACAGTAGGGTGGAGGAAGGGAATGGAGATTTTTTTTTAATTTTTTTTAACGTTTATTTATTTTTGAGACAGAGACAGAGCATGAACGGGGGAGGGGTAGAGAGAGAGGGAGACACAGAATGGGAAGCAGGCTCCAGGCTCTGAGCCATCAGCCCAGAGCCCGACGCGGGGCTCGAACTCACAGACCGAGAGATCGTGACCTGAGCTGAAGTCGGACGCCCAACCGACTGAGCCACCCAGGCGCCCCAGGGAATGGAGATTTTTAAGAAGATGCATATAGCATAGAACTTACATATCATTGACTTCAAGCTTAGCCATATGGCCACACACAGCTCTATGAAAGGATCAGAAAATGTAGTCATATAGCTGAGGAACTAATGCATAGGGAATAACTGGGCATTGGATGATAACTCTACCCTACAATCTTAAGGTAAGATTAGAGAAGTCTCAGCGTAAAGCAAGGAAGATCATAATACAATTTCATATCCCTTTGCAAGCATATATGGAAACTTATGCAAAGAGCTCTATAGTGACCTTAAGCTAAGAGGACAAAAAAAGTGGAGAGAGGCTTAAACTATAGAATAAACTACCTCAGATACAAGAAAGATTTTATGGTGGTCAGGTGATTAGGATTACATATTATATGTGTATTGTGACTAATTGGATTCCATCTTGAGTATTGTGACTAGTTGGTCATATAGAATAGGATTTTGTGGGGTGCCTGGGTGGTGCAGTCGGTTAAGCGTCCGACTTCAGCCAGGTCACGATCTCGCGGTCCGTGAGTTCGAGCCCCGCGTCGGGCTCTGGGCTGATGGCTCAGAGCCTGGAGCCTGTTTCCGATTCTGTGTCTCCCTCTCTCTCTGCCCCTGCCCCGTTCATGCTCTGTCTCTCTCTGTCCCAAAAATAAAAATAAATGTTGAAAAAAAAATTAAAAAAAAAAAAAGAATAGGATTTTGTGTGTAAGTAATAGGTAGGGTTTCTTTGGGCAGAGTCTGCCCTTATCACCGTATTCTCAACGGCATATGTGAACAAAAATGTTAAGAATTATTATTAGACCTGATTTGATGTGGAACGCCTGGACTTTTCTCATTTCTGAGTTTGGAAAATTATAATCGGTATCTTTAAGCAAGTAGGGCATTTGATAGCGCTGGCATTCATATTTAAGTCATCTGTCCAGTGCCTCTTCCATCTGACTCTTGCTACACCTTCTGAACAGTTCTTCTACCTTCTCTCTTCTCATAGCCTGCAGGTGTCTTTCTGTCCAGTGAGTCAGTCGAGATAAGAATGTTAATTTGACTTGGTGCTCTGAAAAGAATTAAAAAATGTGTTAGTTTGGCATTCCATTAAGGGCAGTTAATGTTCATTGGACACATAGTACTGGCCCCAAATGTCCACTGTGATTACAACTCCAAACGCTAGGGCGCTAAGACAAGTTCTAGGAAGGGCCTGCAGTTTTAAGAGACTGGGAGTTTCTCTTTGCCCTTCCTGGAGAGCCTTTTCTCCTCTCTGCCGTTCTATGGTTTATTTGCTTCCAGTTGCATTTGTCTAAGTGCTATAGGAAATCTAAAATCTTAGCCCACAGTGGTGCTTCCTCAGATCACCTTCCGGTGGGGCTGGAAGGAGCCTTTCTCTCCCGCCGAGCGCTCCGTTCAGGATCCTGGTTTTCTACAGCAGATGCGGCTCTACCCCTAGCTCCAAAGGCTGTAACCAACCGCCTGTGATCTGCGCTCCACTAGTTTCAGGAGGGAGCAGCCCTCCACACGTGCCCCGGAGACAAACTCACTGCCAAATCCACTTTGGAACAAGGCAGAGTATGAATAAATACATTAAATGTTTTCAGTTGTTTTTTACCCAATCCTGACAATACTCCTTCCCTCGGCATCTCCATGCTTCGCTATTTCCACTTGTTTCACTTGAGGGATGTCTTGGTGCTTTTAAGATGTGTCAATTTTACTCTTAAAATGGAATCCTTGGCCAAATTGGTTTACTGAAGTTAGAACCTTTTTCTTGCAATGATTTCACGTGTTCCCTCGGTTTCTTCTGGTAGCCTTTTTGACAGCAGCCTCCTAAAATCAAGCTGATATTAGAAACACTGTAGGAAGAGGAGTCTCATTAAACTTGACAGCAGGGAAAAGTTTAAAGAAGTCTTTATAACCAAGTTTGTTCCCTGGAAACAAAACTCACAGATTTTAGGGCATGATCTTTTCCTCATGATGAGTCCATTGCCTGTTGTGGAGACAAATCAATTTTTATCCCCACAGTGCGAGATCCACCCTGTACTACCTCTAGAATGTTTTTCAAATTTTAACATTTATTTATTCTTGAGAGACAGAGAGCTCGAGTGGAGGAGGGTGCAGAGAGAGAGGGAGACACAGAATCCGAAGCAGGCTCCAGGCTCCAACGTCGGTACAGAGCCTGACGCGGGGCTCAAACCCACAAGCTGTGAGATCATGACCTGAGCTGAAGTCGGACGCTTAACCGACTGATCCACCCAGGCGCCCCTAGAATTCTTCTATCAGAAAGGATTAGGATAGCAAACTGGATTGATGTAGGGGCCAGGAAATTTGTCTTAAGAGACACGTTTGGGGGCACCTGGGTGCCTCAACTGGTGAAGCATCTGACTCTAGATTTCGGCTCAGTTTATGAGCTCACAGTTTGTGAATTCGAGCCCCATTGCCAGCCCTGAGCCGCACTGATGGTGCAGAGCCTGCTTGGGATTCTCTCTCTCTCTCTCTCTCTCTCTCTCTCTCTCCCTCTCTCTCACTCGCTCGATCAAAATAAATAAATTTTTCACAAGAGAGAGACACATTTGAATAGCACTTAAGAAATGAACAATTTAAATTGCATTTTGGGGGGACTAGGGCCTTGGCCCCTCTGCTGAGCAGCCTTGGCTTCTATAAGGGTGATTCTTTGAGTAATGCCACACACCCCATGAGCTATTTCTGCTCAGTTCTATTTACTATACAGATAACATAGAATGCTCCTCTGGGAGGGAAAAATACTCTAGTTATATAGTCAGTGCTTTGTCCAGAAGAGGCAAAACAAAACAAAACAAAAAAGCCCCCTGAAAACAGCTGAAGCCAGGGCCCAAACCCGATCTTCCCTGTTCTTGGTAGCCACAGTGTTAGAGCTGGCCCATCTGGACCATTTGATAAACCTCTACTCATTCTTTGAGGCTTCTATCAAGCGGAGCTTGGCTGCCAAGCTTCTTTGACTCCCTTAAGGCTGTAAAATTCTGCATCTGCCCTGCAATTAGTACCTTCTGCAAATCTCTACCGTGACACAGCCTTGTATCATATGATGATTGTTATGTATGTATGATAATTGCATGTATGTATGCATGTATGATATTGTTTTCTTATTTGAGTCCTCCCCCTCCTCCCCATTAAACCAGGCATTCTCTGAAGACAGAGCTATTTTATTTAGGTGTTTGTATCCCCGGCGCTAAGTATGAAGCCTGGCTTGCCACTGTCCCACACGCTTTTCTTGAATGAATGGGTGCGTGAATGAAAAAGTTGAGTCGAGAGCACCAAAAATCACAATTCAAGAACGACTGTAACGATTCCTTACTTTTCAGTATTCTCTAGTATTCTCTTCTGTGCCTCTGCGTCTAGTTTCTGTTCCCTGATAGCATGTTTAAAAACGGCGGCTATTTTATAATCCTCTCAAGTGCGTGGGTGAGGAAGGCAGGCAGGTCACAGTGGGAACTGGCCATCCCTGCTCCGGGACCACTGCGGCCTCAGCTGGAGTGCGTCTAGCAACCGGGGCTGGGCAGGAAGGTTCATCTGGGGCCACAGGTCTGAAGCAGTGGTTCTGGCCTGTCAGCCGGGCTCCCCCTGCTTCTGGGTGTCATGACTCACAAGCCTGCTTCTTCACTCACACATGAGGGGCCTGGCCTGCCAAGGCCGGAGCGTCTGGGACTGGTTGGATATGCCTCCCAGCATGGCTCTCTCCTAGTAGTCAGACCTTTTCCCAGACACAATTATAAATCCCAGCACGTTTCACTTCTCTGGTAAACACTATTTAGTATAAAAATATGGGGGAGGAAGGGAGAGGTGTGGTGAGTAACATTCCTTCAATTAAAACAAAACAAAACAAAAAATCCTTCAAAGCCAGTTCCTTTACTGGAAGTAAAGTTAGGAAGTTCGTCCAGAACATCACCTTACAATGGATTACGTTAAATTTACAGGGCGCCTGCGTGGCTCAGTCGGTTAAGCATCTGACTCTTGATTTCGACTCAGGTCATGATCTCGCAGTTCGTGAGATGGAGGCCCGCATCGGGCTCTGTGCTGACAGTGTGGAGCCTGCTTGGAATTCCCTCTCTCTCACCCTACTCTGTCCCTCCCCAGCTTGCACTCGCTCAAAATACGTAAGTAAATAAACTGAAGAAAAAAAAAAAAAACAACCCAGCGACATTATGTTAAATTTTCTGTGACCAAATCTTTCTGCATTACCTGGCATCTAAGTAATCCCCTTTCCCCCTTGGTCTCTGAGTGTTTTAGTACTGAGAAAGAATGGGAATTTCTGCAGGTGCCTTCAGAAACAAATGTGTAATTGGTTACATTCCTTTTGTGATGTTTCGAATTGTATGTTGGACAATAGCGTTTACCTTAAATCAAATATAGGAGCAATAGGAGAAAATTCCTAAAATCTACATGCTAAGAACATCATATCTTTCTAGCGATTACTTCGGTAGCGCAACTTAGTATCTACAGTTTCAGCAAATGAAGTGTCCGGTGTAAAATAAAGCCACTGCCTGAAAACAAGACTTTAAATGTTACTATCGTTGCAATGTTTAACTAGTAATTGCCCTGTGAACGCACACCGTGAACGGCTTGACGTGCGTAAACTAGTACAGCCACAAAAATCTCAGCATGTGGTAATATGAAAGCCCCTCAGGGCAACTCTCCACATGGGTACCATTGACCTGCCGATCAGATCCCATTATATAAGGATTTTCCCTTCTCTTGGGAAGTAGATGGAGGAAGCATGCTGTTTGCTGTTGCCTATTTTTGAAACAAGGTATGCCAAGGTCTCTGTGCCCTTCCCCAGAAGAATGGGGGGGGGGGTGGTGCAACGTTTGCAAAGTCTGCTTAGCACTATCTTGGGTAGAAATCATGCTTTGCTGGCATTTTATGTTTCTATAAAAGAACAGGGAGACACTCGCCCCTCAGAGTCCTCAGTGAAGTAAGAAAGCCGTGATTAGTTAGCAATTGTGATTAGGTGTCTTCAGAGGAGAAAGAAAGAAACGGGCAGAAAAATACAAGTTCCCTCCTGGTATCCCTGCAGGGGCTTAACTCAAGGCCAAATAGTCACAGAGAGAACCGTGGCAATTCTGAGGCTCAGAGAGAGTTTGGATAATTAATTATAATTAAGTGGTAATTAATAATGATTTGAATAATTGAGGGTTCCCTACCTTCAGGCTGTGGGCTGGAGACAGTAACACTGAGCCATAATGGAGCCCGAGACAAAGGGGAAATCAGGAATATGTATCCCATCTTTACTAAAATTGTTGATAGTTCGTTCATTGCAGGTTTTTTACATAATTTTGTTTTTCAAAACATTCCACTTATTTACTATTTATCTTGATTGCCGAGTTTTTGTGCCCCCTTAAATTGGGCTCCTGTGGCAAGTGCCTCACTCACCTCTCCTTAGCCCAGAAACAATGGAAGGGGCATCTGGATACTGCTTGGCCTGACCTGGAGGTGGGAATAGAGGGAGTCAAATCCTTGGGAGGGAGTCAATCCTCTGATCCTGGGTGTCCTGAAATTTCCAAATTACTGAGAACGGGATAACCCAATTCTAGTCTGGGATTAAAGAAAGCCCAAGTCTTCTGTGTACCATTATTACTACATGTCACAGATGAGGAACGGAGTCTCAGTGCATGTGACAGACATGCCTAGATGACAAATCTAGAGAGTGTCAAGTGACGACTTGAATCCATACCCGGCCGACTCCACAGGCTGTACATCCCACCATTCCCCACAAAAATGATAAATAATGTATTTGTTTTTCTTAATACTCAGCTAAAAGTCATGACACAATATCTTCTGCTAACGTTTAGTAACTTTTTTCTTCATATAAAAGTAGTATATATTCATTGAAAAGAAATAAGAAAATACACATAAAGGAAAGAAATCAAAATAAATCAAAATCCTACCCCAAGAACCACCCACTACTAGCGTTTTATTGCATCTCTCTCCAAGTTTTATTTTAGTAAAGATGCATTATATTTTGGGGCGCCTGGGTGGTTCAGTTGGTTAAGAGTCTGGCTCTTCATTTCAGCTCAGGTCATGATCTCGAGGTTCATGAGATCGAGACCCACGTCCAGCTCTATGCTGACAGCACGGAGCCTCCTTGGGATTCTCTCTCCCCCTCTTTCTGTCCTTCCCCATCTGGTGGGCGTGCGCGCATGTGCTCTCTCTGTCTCTCTCTCTTAAAACAAATAAATAAACATTTTTTAAAAAGGATAAATTATATCTGTATGATTTAAAAATAAAACTAAGCTACAGACACAGTAGTTTTTAACGTGCTCTCTTAACAGGATGCTGTGAACATCTTTTTCTGTCATTGCTTTTTTTGCAGAGTAACTTGCAATAGCTTCATAATATGCATTCACTGGTTCATGAATATTTATTGAAGGCCAGCTACTCTCCAGGCAGTGACCAGGCATTGGAGATGTGTCAGTTAACAAAACAAAAAATTTATCCCTCTAGGGCTAACGTTTAAATAGAGGGAGACCTTCCATAAATGTTTTACTCATTCTTAAAATAAATAAATAAATAAATAAATAAGTAAATAAATAAATAAATAGAGGGAGACCTTCAAAAAATAAATGAATCAATGTGTGTCACTTAATAGGGACACTATTTTGGATATGTTGGGGAGTCTTCTGTGACAGGAAGCTGTTTGGGGCTGCACTCCCCCCCCCCCCCCCCGTGGCCCCCTGCTCCCCCAATTCATATGTTGAAGTCGTAACTCCCACCACCTCAAAGTGTGAGGCACAAATACTGCCTGTATTTGGAGGCAGTGTCTTTAGAGAGGTAATAAGTTAAAATAAGATCATTAGGGTGAGCCTTAATTCAAATGACTGGTATTCCTTTTAAGAAGAGGAAGTTCAGGTGCCTAGGTGGCTCAGCTGGTTAAGCGTCCGACTTCGGCTCAGGTCATGATCTCGCGGTTTGCGAGTTTGAGCCCCGCGTCGGGCTCTGTGCTGACAGCTCGGAGCCCGGAGCCTGCTTTGGATTCTGTGTCTCCCCCTCTCTCTGCCCCTCCCCCACTCACGCTCTGTCTCTCGAAAATAAAATGTTAAAGAAGAGAAAGTTTGGACACAGACATACAGAGAGGGAAGGGCACGTGAAGACACAGGGAGAAGATGGTCACCTATAATCCGAGGAGTGGGGCCTGCTACAGGTCTTTCCCCACACGGCCTCGGGAAAAGCCAACCCTATCGGCACCATCTGGGACCTCCAGCCTCTAGAACTCTGGGAAAAGCAGTTTCTGTTGTTTAAGCTACCAAGCTGGGTACTTTGTTATGGCAGCCCTAGCGAACTAACAGGGGCAGAGAGGTCCGAGTGCAGTGAGAGGGTACAAGTCCCGCAGCACGCCGCGAGCGGTGAGCACCAAGGCCCTGCGGTGGAGCTGGCTTGCTCGCTCTGCACTAGAGGGAAGCAAAGGAGCCAGGTTCCTGGAAGGGTAACTGAGGGGAGAACGGAAGGAGGTGAGGGCAGACGAGGAAGCGGGGTACCACTAGGTCCTAGAGCACCCCGCGGGCCTCAGAAAGGGCTTCAGAACAGTCTGCAAAATAGGAAGCCGCTGGAGAACCACTGGAATATATATATATACATACAGTTAAAAAACTGGCTGTTTAAAAAATGTTTGTATTTTGAGAGAGAGGGCGAGCGAGCAGGGGAGGGGCAGAGAGAGAGGGAGACAGAGAATCCCAGGCAGGTTCTGCACTGTCAGTGTGCAGCCGGATGTGGGGCTTGATCCCGCCAACCATGAGATCATGACCGGGGCCCAAATCAAGAGTCGGACACTTAACTGACTGAGCCACCCAGGCACCCCGGACCTAGCATATTTTAACAAAGGTCCTCGGCTCCTTTGGGGAGCCCATGTATCAAAAAGTTTGGAACCCTCTTATCCATCAATCAATATGTGGCAGAGCATGGTAAAGGTTTGCAGCGAGAGGCTTCAGGGACACTGGCCCCGAGTCCTAAGCCCTCTTTGTACCCCCACCATCCCACTTGGCCATCCTACTCCCCTATCTGATCAACTGGATAAACCATCATTTTAAAGCAGCCTCAGACTTGTTCCATGAGTCCTCTTCCACAGGGTCATTCAGCGAGACCTCTTTCCCCATTTCAAGGCCTTCTGGTGGCTATCCCTTTCTCTCCCTTATCTCTTCTCCCTCTTGCTGGATCTGACACCCAGGTTCTCAATCCTCAGGCTCCCTCTACCCCAACTCAAGCCTTCTTAGCTCACTGGCACCGGCTGCCGTCTGCCAGAATTCTATCTTACTCTTCTCTCCCCATTCTCATGCCCTCATTCCCAGGGAATGGAGAAATGGAAGCCTTATCTGATATCTGCAAGTGAAATTTCAGGGAAGTAGACGATGTCTGTTAGTCGGATACGGGACTGAAGTCATGGCTACTCTGCCCCATTTGGAAGCCTCACGCCTTCTGTTAAAGGAGATGTGGTTTATACATACAATGGAATACTACTTGGCATGAGAAAAAATGAAATCTGACCATTTGCAGTAACATGGATGGAACTGGAGGGTATTATGCTAAGTGAAATAAGTCAGTCGGAGAAGGACAGATACCATATGTTTTCACTCATATGTGCAACTTGAGAAACTTAACAGAAGACCATGGGGGAAGGAATGGGAAAAAATAGTTTCAGAGAGGGAGGGAGGCAAACCATAAGAGACTCTAAATACTGAGAACAAACTGAGGGTGGATGGGGGGTTGGGGAGAGGGGAAAGTGGGTGATGGACATGGAGGAGGGCACTTGTTGGGATGAGCACCGGGTGTTGCATGGAGTAAAATTTGACAATAAATTACATTTTAAAAAAATCAGAGGTAATGGGTAGAGGGGCAGTTAAGTAGCTAGGAGTTGGACTGAACTTTGACCAGCGTGCTCCTCCAGGGAAGCTTTTGTTAGTTTCCAGATTCCTCTTGGGCTCCTGAGGCGTCCTCTCTCATGAGCCCTCACCAGTAGCTTCCTTTAAGAATGTATGTACAGATGTTGGCCTCCTGTTCAAGGTCTGTCCATGTCCTCCACCAGCCCCCGAGGCCTATTGACTCTATCAATGTATACTTATCCCGCTGTAGGCTGCATTTTGACTGTTATTCACTTCGTGAAGACCAGAGATCAAACTGTTCTCTCTCAAGAACAATAAACACATAGAAGTGGAAAAAAATAAATGGATGCCATTAGTAAGGGTGCCAGCTCAGCCCAGACTCTTGGGCTGATCTGTTCACTTGACCACAGATGAGAGTTGACACTAAAAAGACAGGTAGCTGAATATTCCCAAGTGCAAACACCGCAGGGCTGAACAAGGGGAACCCCAGGAGGGTCACTGGCCTGGGTCCCTGCTCTCACAAAGGGCCTCAATGCCACCAGGTTAAACCAGTATTTACAGAGAGGCATTGGCAGGTTTGAAGAAAGAAGATCATTTCCTCCCAACTTATCTCTGTTTCTCATTACTGGGCCACATCTGTCGTGAATGTTAAACCAGTATTTTTAATAAATCCCCTAATAATTCCCTTAATCATCCTGGGAATAGCATAATTATATTGAACTGAATGTGTGTGGGTGTGCATGTGTGGGTTGAAATTGTTTACTTCTTAGATACTGACATTTAAAATATACCCCAAAGTTGTAACACTATTTTGGCATTTCTTCTTCTTCTTCTTCTTCTTCTTCTTCTTCTTCTTCTTCTTCTGTTTGGTTTGGTTTAGTTTGGTTTGGTTTGGTTTGGTTTGGTTTGGTTTGGTTTGGTTGGTTTGCTTTAATATGGAAGTGGCCTGTGCTTCTCCTGACCTCTGAAAGGCCTTATGAAAACCTGAAACCGAGGCAAGGTGACAAAGTCTGGTCATTTAGCAGTAGGGCCTCCTCATGTTACTTCTTTACTTAGAAAAATAAAATGTTGTTGCAGAAGATCCCGAGTTACAAATGTTCTTCCTAGGCCAGCCAGTTTCTGAATTCTTAGATTTTTTTTTGTTTAATTTGGCTATCAGGGAATTTTCTAGACTGGAAACATCTAAGCAAGACCAAAACAAAATCTCAAGGGTGAATCCACATCTTCCAGGGTGAGTGAGAATCAGATATGCCTCTGGGATGAAGTGAGCAAGGGAACTGATTTTCACCCTACACAGTCATCTCAAAATCAGATAGAAGGTGAGTGAAAAATTATACAGGTTTCTGCGTATCTTACCAGATTCTCATTCTTATTTTCTTGGGCAAAAGAGCAAAGTGCCTGGTGTACTTTGTTAAGAACGTCAGTAAAACTGTGGTTTAATCTTTGTAATTGTCATTGCTAACCAGACACTAACGGTGCCTCTAGGTTCAGTAGAGAAATGACAGCATAAAACTTCTTAGTGACACTCATACTTCATAATAATACCGTCATCTTGAGTTTGAGGGATCATGACACTGTCTGTATGTAGTTTTAAATTCCCCAGTGATGCCAAATATATTTGTGTCAACAGACGCTGTTCCAAAATACCAGAGTTCAATTTAGCTGAATACCAGGGGACTGACTCAAATTACGTTGAAGGAAAAAAATATATCTTTAACCAACTCAGATGGAAAAACATGAAAAATCTGTGTTACAAAGGGTTGTAAAGTAGTAAAGTAAGACGTTTCCATAAAGGCTAATACATTTTGTATTTTCTTTAATTGTATTATTGCAACCTTTTTCAATTCCGTATGTGAAAATGCTGTTTTTACCAACTCATAATAGCATCTAATTCATTACTATTAACACATCACTGTTTTTAGAAATGTGGAACTTTGTCTTCTATTACAGAACTATTTAATATAGTGAAATACCGATAATCGTAGTAATAATAATCACTAATGTAATATCGAACTCTATGCAAGTACTTAATATGAGCTAGAAGCTTTGCTAGTTAAGCACTTTTGTGGATTATTTTATATAAACCTCCTGACAACCTTATGAGATAGGTAATTTGTTAATTCTTATTCCAGTGAATGGCTAAGATTTTTATTGAGAATCTACTATATGCCGGGCACTGGACACGTATTAACTCATTCATTCCTCACAACTCTCCACAAAGCAGGTGCTCTCATTATTCCCATTTTAGGGATGAGGAGAGTAAGGCACAGAGTTGAAGTGATCCGCCAAAGGCCAGACAGCTGTAAGTGACAGAGCCAACACTTAAACTCTGTCTGTCTCCAAGCTTAATCTCTTCCTTACTAAGCAGCCGCTCAACACAAATTACATTTTTTTTTTTTTTGAGCCTTTTGTGTGTCAGGCACTGTATCAAGTGATCTTCATGGGTTAATTATTCCTCCTTGAGGAGCTCATTGTTTTCCCATTTTTCAAATGAGGAAAATGAGGCACAGGCCACTTGCTCAGGGTTCAAAACCTGGTCGGGCCTGACTCCCAAGCTCGTTCTCTTTCCATTGTATTGCACGGGAAAAGATGGTATGGCTTCTGAAGGTGCCTGGTGACTCTGAGGGAAAAGTATGTGTTTTGTGGGAATCCAACTAATCAGGTCCTGACGTAGGAGAAACACTCGATCAATAGAGCATGCTGTACGTCGGACACACAGGCGTGGACAACTGGACGACACCCTCTCCATGGGTCTCCCTGCACCTTCCAGCATTGGCCCAAGAAACAGAGAGCAAAGAAAGGCAGATGAGGCCGCCGTCTTCAGAAACCAGCCCTAGAAGGCCTCCGGCAGTGTTGTGGCCACGTCTGGAAGACATGGGGTCAGAACGTGGCCTCACCAGTGCTGATTCCACATGGTTTTAAGCCATGTGTGAGGGCCAGTGTTTGAAAGGTTCAAGTGGCAGGCAAGCAGTGGAAGCACCGGAGAAACCATCCTTGCAGGGTGAAAACCCGCTTAGTGGTTTTTCCTGTTATTCATTTTGAGTTTCCTCTTCCTTATCATTGAACATTGTTTAAGGAATTACTGAAGTACGAAGCTGCAGCCATTTCTATTTGCTTAAGTTGCTTTTTGACATATATTCTTAGCCTCAGCTTTTGACAGCAACCTTCAAAAATCTGGCCGTGCACTGTGCAAGAGATAGTTCTCCTGAAAAAGAGGTGCTTCATTTTCCTGAACCATATACACAATTGTCCCTTTTCTTTGATCCTTCAGAAATGAGTCTTTCACACAATAACCCACTGTCATTTCTTCTTCCTGAAATCATCTCATTTTATTGTATTTTAGATATATATATATATATATATATATATATATATATATATGTAGGTATACACACACACACACACACTATATTCATATAATCACAAATTGACTTACAATGCTTGAGTCTTCAAAGAAAAGAAATACACAATAATAAATGTATAAGGAAAGATTATATGGTACCTAGCAGGTACTCAATACATTTTGTTAAAGTGAAATAAAATACATTTGAAAACATAAATTATAAAAGATCAAGGCTTGTCCCTGGATTTAAAAAACACAGTTATAGCCTCAGAACATAACCAACCCCATAAACAAAGATTTATGCACAGATATTTATTGCAGACAACATGGAAACAATGTAAATAGGCAATTATAACAGAATTATGAAGTAAATGGCATACCCATGAAGAAATATTATGCAACCATGTAAATGATGCTCATAACGTGTTTTAAGAACATGGAGAAATGCTTTTGTAATGCAAAATTTATCAAATAAGGGGAATAAAAAATAAGTTCAGTTCCATAAGGATACATTGAAGGGGTGCCTGGGTAGCTCAGTCAGTAGAGCATGTGACGCTTGCGAGTTTGAGCCCCATGTTGGGTGTAGACATTACTTAAAAATAAAATCTTTTTTTTTTTAATCTTTATTTTTGAGAGACAGAGAGACAGAGCATGAGCAGGGGAGGGGCAGAGAGAGAGGGAGACACAGAATCCGAAGCAGGCTCCAGGCTCTGAGCTGTCAGCACAGAGCCCGACACGGGGCTCAAACTCACGGACTGTGAGATCATGACCTGAGCTGAAGTCAGACACTCAACCGACTGAGCCACCCAGGCACCCCCAAAAAATAAAATCTTGAAAAAAAAAAAAGGATACATCGGACAGAATGAAAAACTGGAAGGGAATATGCTCACATGTTAATCGGGTTTCAGGGTAGTGAGACTACTTTTTTCTCTTGCTTTTCCATTTTTCAGAATTTGTCTCAAATAATGGAGATTTCTTATTTTGATAATTAGAAAAAATGAAAAAACTAGAAAACATTTCTACAGACAAAACTTATTCATACAGCAACTCAAAATCAGTGAAAAGTTTATACATTTATGATATAAGTTAAACCCATCGGGTGGTTTTAAATATAATCCTGTAAGAGTCACATAATTGAGTTTCCATAATCCTTGTAGGCAATCTATTCCAAAGTATGATGGTCAAACATTTCAAGCTTATCTTCAATTATTTGGTTTCAATATAATCCACGATGAATCAGTGACTTTATAGCAAATATGTGTGCTGTCGTATTCTGACATCTTTCTTTTACTAAACAACCTACCATCTCACCTTTTCCTTATTTTATCATCCCTTGATTGTTTTTATTGCAGCATCTATTTTCTCAGGCTCTTGGGGTGCTAATTCTCCCATTCACTGTCTCCTGACTTTCTCTCCCGTTGGATCATTTCCTCGCGAGGTCTGTAGTTTTTCATTGTGAGCATATCTTTAGCAAGATGCATTGTTTCTTCTGTTGTTGCATGTGCTTTGAGTCACGAAAGTGCCCTCAAAGAGAGATTTTGCATTTGCTTCTGGCGTGGCTCTCTGGGATTCCATTCCATTCAGGACCCACTTTTATACTAATTTCTGGGCTCGGAAGTCCCATACCATGTGGACAGTATAAATTTAGATCTTATACTTTTGCACGGGTTTCTATTTCTCAAAGGAAACTCCCTCTTACACACAAAGCACGCAGGGCACAAGCTTCCTGTAGGCCATGGGTGTGGTCTGTCTAACATTCTTGTCACAGAGCGGTCAGCCCTCCCTGGACTCTGCTCTGCAGCAAAGGTCTTGGTTCCAGCTCCCAGCTGGTATGAGCCCTCAGTCACAGCCTTCCTCTTCACAAAGATAGCACTAAAATGCCAGCCCATGGCCATTAGGGCCGACGTCTGGGTAACAGTGTCCCTGGGACTTCCTTGTTGTCTCATACACCAATTGCTCTCATTTTGAGTTCCATCTTTTGTTTTGGTACTTGGCTGTTTCCTTTCAAAAGCCACACACACATACACACACACACACACACACACTTTTAGGGTTATTGCATTTTATTCAGGACTCCTATGGTGTGGAGCGGAAAGAATTGCCTCAGCTAAATTTCAAGTCCTCAAGAGGTTTTTGGGAGAAGAGCACCTCAGACAGTATCATTAGCATACCCGGTGTGTTGCTGTCCCTTTTGAGGAGACTCACAAGAGACTAGTCATTAACAACAGAGCATCTACATTTTTCCAGTTTTTCACCTTTTAAAATAAGTTCAAGGCTCGAGGAGCCTGGCTGGCTCATCAGTTGAGTGTGCAACTTTTTAAAATTATTATTATTAATGTTTATTTATTTTTGAGGGGGGGGCAGAGGGTGAGCCGGGAGGGGCGGGGAGGGAGAGAGAGAGAGAGACACCGAATGTGAGGCAGGCTCCAGGCTCTGAGCTGTCAGCACGGAGCCCGAGGCAGGGCTCGAACTCACAAGCCATGAGATCATGACCTGAGCTGAAGTCAGACGCTTAATCGACTGAGCCACTCAGGCGCCCAGAGTGTGTGATTCATGCTCTTGGGTATTAAGCTCAAGCCCCACGTTGGGTGGAGAGATTACTTAAAATAAATAAATTAATTAAAAAAAATAAATTCCAGGTTCTTCATGTATGATAATATGATCTTCATTTCCTTAAATTCTTTTGTTAGAATTTTTTTAGTGTTTATTTATTTTTGAGAGAGAGACAGAATACGAGCGAGGGAGGGCAGAGAGAGGGAGACACAGAACCCGAAGTAGGCTCCAGGCTCTGAGCTGTCAGCACAGAACACGATGTGGAGCTCAAGCTCGCAGACCGTGAGATCGTGACCTGAGCAGAAGTCGGATGCCTAATTGACTGAGCCACCCAGGCGCCCCTCCTTAAAATTCTTTACTGGGTAGAAATGCTCTAAGAATGTCATCTTTTATGTGTGTTGAGGTGGGCAAAAAAGCTAAGAAGTTTCTCTGGACTGTATCCACCACCCTCGTAGTATCATCTGAAGACAGCTTCAACACCAAACCATGGTCAAACTAATTCTTAAAAAGTAAATACCAGGCTTCATAATGGCCAGCAGAAAACTAGATTTACTTCCTGCATCTTTCCCAGGATTTTTCTTATGATTAATTCCAAAGGGCCGTGTCACCCAGATGAAACATAATTTATAAAGTATGTGCTGTGGCTGCCCAGGTACCGTAATAGGGAAGTGAACTGGGCTTCCTCCCTCACCGTGAGTTCAACCCTGGCCGAAGGGAAGAGCCCAATAGAGGGAAAATGAAACCTACCTTAATGGGGGCACCTTGTGCCTCTTCTCCAGGCCGGGGGTCAATCTCGCACCCGAGATCGCTGGCATTTATAGCCACATCCTCCTTATTGGTGGAGAAAAATTTAAGGTTGGGGGGGGGGTGCGGGGAATGCTGGATACAGATAAGCACAACCCAGGGGTAATTGATCAATAGGTTCTGATTTTTATCTGCATCAATAAGATGAGTTTTCCTCCAATGCGTGGACACCTCAACAGAGAATAACGTTTTTCAAAAAGACATAAAACTTGTTTCTTGCTGGGGATAGAACACCACCAAGATTTTTGGAAGCTCTTTTTCCCACCTGTCACCTCGTTGGCTTGTTATCACTCATTTCACTGCAGAAGTCGCCCAGGGCTGAAGGCCCCCAGGTGTCCACTGGGCAAAGCCGGGGCACCGAAGTTAGCACTGCCCTGCAACCTTCCCTGACATAAGTTTCCCTTTGCAGCCCTGAAATTGGTTCGGTGCTTCTGTCCAGATTTCCTTGCTCGTAGCTCAATGGGCGGGTCTAACCCTCTCATTCTGATCCGTCCGTGTCTCCGCTCCACCACTACTGGAATTTCCACTCATATCGCTGCCCTTCCACCGTAAATCTTCCCCTCGTTATTCCTGAACTCAGTCCACACGGGCTTTCACATGAGCCAACAGCACATTTGCCACCTCCGCTTGTGTTAACCATTGGCCGCAATCTTCTAAGTGCCAACAGATGAACCAGTGTCATTCAGGCAGGAAAGGTAGAAACGACTGTGACAGATCTTTGGAAAGCCAAACACTACTTGGTACCTCACTTGTGATGGGAAAATATTCTGATACACAAGAGGCATCTGAATTTATTAGGCTGGCACAGCTATAACGTAACTATTGATAGCTGGGGTTTTTCTCACAGTCTGATAACAGCTTTGTTGCATGATAGCCCTTGGTCATTTATTGCTTCCTGTGGCGAGACACACAGAGAAGAGCGTAATTATGCCTTGACTGGCTGACTTGGATTTGTGACTCATTTGATCAGAAATGTGTGCTCTAACCATAGCAGTTTAATTCATAGTCGCAGTTGGCCTGAGAGTAGATTTAAAAACAAGACTAGAGAGCACTTAGGAAAAAAGAGCTGCTTCCCTAAGTTAGTGTTTCTGCTTTGCTTACTATTTTAGCCCCAAACACGCTTGAGTTTTGATTTTGGCCCTGTAACTTTGTAAAAGCTATACAGGTAAGTCCAAAGGGCTAGATAGGGGGGCGCCTGTGTGGTTCAGTCGGTGGGGCGTCCCATTTCGGGGATGGTTCATGACCTCACGGCTTGTGAGTTCGAGCCTCGCGTTGGGCTCTGTGCTGACAGCTCAGAGCCTGGAGCCCGCTTCGGATTCTTTGCTCTGTCTCTCTCTCTCTCTCAAAAATAAATAAACATTAAAAAAAAAAAAAGGGCTAAGTCGGCAATTAAATTTTTTTTTTTCAACGTTTTTTATTTTTATTTTTGGGACAGAGAGAGACAGAGCATGAACGGGGGAGGGGCAGAGAGAGAGGGAGACACAGAATCAGAAACAGGCTCCAGGCTCTGAGCCATCAGCCCAGAGCCTGACGCGGGGCTCGAACTCACAGACCGTGAGATCGTGACCTGGCTGAAGTCGGACGCTTAACCGACTGCGCCACCCAGGCGCCCCTACTAAGTTGGTAATTAAAAGGTCATAAAGTCTCTTCACGTTGCTTCAGCCTGGAGAGATGGACCTGTCCAGGATCTTCCATGTGTGAAGAGCAAGAACCAGCAGGGAGTGGAAGAGGAAGGGGTCGTGAGCAACAGGTCTGTGGTACAAAGATGAACGTAGCTGTGTCAGTGACAGAAAATGGGCAGAGAGGAGACAGGCCAGGTCCCCGGCTTTGCCCCACGCCCGGGCACAGGAACGGTGGTACAGCATCAGCCCCAAGAGAAGATGAGAAATCCAGATCCGCAAGGTCATGGCGCTGAGAGGTCGCTGGTGTGGAATGTCCGTAGGGTTGGTCTGGGATCATCTGAGGATCCCAGCGGCGAGCAACTGAATCTGGCGGGAAACTAACTGTCAGTGGAATTATTGATTTCTTGACCACACTTTGTAGATATACTGGATGTTGTTTCATCCAGTTGTTTGTTGTTTCAATCAAAGGCCTGAAGTCAAGACAAGGGCTTGTGAGAATGGGTGGGAAATCTGGAGTCGGCACGTAGAGGCCCTTATTCAGAAATCTCATAAAAATCAGGAGTAGACACAAGATAGAAACATGAGGCGCAGTGACAAGGACGAGCTGAAAAACGGTGAAGAGGTCAAAAGATAAGACACTGAACACCCTTCAAATGGGATTTCTCCCCGCATTTGAACTTTTTGAAATCTCACTATCCTCAGGCAATCCTCAAAAAACATAATTTATTTTCTACTTAATGACTGACAAAGGGGCTATCAATTTCCCATAGAGGCCATGTGATGGTGAATTTTATGTGTCAACATGACCAAGCTAAAGGATGCCCACGTAGCTGGTAAAACATTATTCTGGGTGTGTCTGTGAGGGCATCTCTGGAGGAGATCAGTATCTGATTCCATAGACTGCATAAAGGAGATTCATCCTCACCGGTGTGGGTGGGCAACATCCAAACTGCAGAGGGACTGAATGGGACAAAAAGGCAAAGGAAGAACAAATTCTTGGCTTTTTCTTTTTGAGCTGAGGTGTTCACCTGCCCTTGGCCATGAGCGCTCTTGGCCTCAGGCCTTTGGACTCCAGGACTTACACCAGGCCCACCCCTACTCACTACACACAGTTTACAGGCCTTCAGACTCAGACTCAATTATACCACTGTTTTTCCTGGTTCTCTGGCTTGCAGAGGACTGATCACGGGACTTCTTGACCCCCATAGTTACGTGAGCCAATTCTTAGAATTCCCCAAATTCCTATGATGTATATTATGATCTATACATTCACACATTTCATATCCTATTGGTTCTGTTTCTCCAGAGAACTCTAATGCAGGCCATTTCTTCACATAAAGTCTTCTATTATAGGGAGAATATAAACCACATTTAAAAATACAACCAGGCTTCTTCTTCTATTCCCTTTCCTTCTTTTCTCTTCTCTTCCTCAACAGTTCAGTCTTAAAGCCATGGGGTGAGCAAAACAAGAGATGTGTCTGTGGGAGTAGGGGGCCGAGTGGGGAATGGCTCAGGGTGGGGTACCAGAGTCTGCACGGAGAGAACAGGTACCCGTTAGAGGGGTAGCCTGGCACGAATGTCAGAGCCCTGGTGGTGTGCCAAGGCTATCCCGTGAAGACCAGTCTTGGTATAGTGGAGGTGGAGGTTCTAGCCTGAGTAGGTTGAGGAGGTAAGGTTGCCAGATTTAGCAAAAAAAAAACCAAAAAACAAAAAACCACCCAACTCCCCCCCAGAAAAACCCCCAAACCAAAACCAAAACCAAATAAAACATGACACCAGGTTAAGTTTGAAGTTCAGATAAACAATAAGTAATATTTTTAGTATGAATATCTTGCATGAATTCTTTGAAGTTTCTCTGAAATTCAAATTTAACTGGACATCCTATATTTTGCCTGGTAACGGGATGATGGGGGACATCGACCCAGAGGGTGGCCTGGAGTGGGGGTGTTGGAGCTTGAGTGGGGTGGGGAGGGCATCCATGAGGATGGGGAAGTGGCCCAAAAGGAGGGGGTCAGAGCTGGAGTAGGGAAAGGAGGCCCTTGGCGTGGGAAGTGGAATGGCAGAGGAGTTGTGAGGTTCCTGGGGCTGCTGTAACAAATGACCACAGATCTGGGAGCTTCATGCAACAGAAATCTATTCTCCCCCAGATCTGAAGGGCAGGGGTCTGAAATCAAGATGTCTGCTGGCAGTGCCACATCCAAATACTCTAGGGGAGAATCCTTCCTTGCCCCTTGCCTCTTCCAGCTTTGGGTGGCCACAGGCATATTTCTCGGCTTGTGGCTGCACAACTCCAATCCCTGCCTAGGTCTCTATGTGGCCTTCCCCTCTTCTCCCTGTGTGTCTCTCCCCTGTGTGCATATCCTTTCTAGATTTATTTATTTTTGAGAGACAGAGAGAGAGACCATGAGCAGGGGAGGGGCAGAGAGAGAGGGAGACACAGAATCCAAAGCAGGCTCCAGGCTCCGAGCTGTCAGCACAGAGCCCGATGTGGGGCTCGAACCCATGAGCCATGAGATCATGACCTGAGCCGAAGTCGGACGCTTGACCAACTGAGCCACCCAGGTGTCCATGTGTATATCCTTTCTTTTTTTTAATTTTTTTTTCTTTCTCAACGTTTTTATTTATTTTTGGGACAGAGAGAGACAGAGCATGAACGGGCGAGGGGCAGAGAGAGAGGGAGACACAGAATCGGAAACAGGCTCCAGGCTCTGAGCCATCAGCCCAGAGCCCGATGCGGGGCTCGAACTCACGGACCGTGAGATCGTGACCTGGTTGAAGTCGGACGCTTAACCGACTGCGCCACCCAGGCGCCCCTGTGTATATCCTTTCTAAAGACAGTGGTCATTGGATTTAGGCCTCACTCATAATCCCCAAGCCCCCTTTTCCAAATAAAGTCACATTCACAGGTTTTAGGGGTTAGGATGTGGACATGCCTTTGCGGGGTGGGGGGAAGGGGGAGAAACCATTCAACCCAGTCTAGTAACATATAGGGAACTGATCAAATAAGAAAATATTTTAAAGATAATGGAAGTCTGGGGGTGCCTGGGTGGCTCGGTTGATTAAGTGTCCGACTTGGCTCAGGTCAGAATCTCACAGCTCGTGAGTTCAAGCCCCACATCGGGCTCTGTGCTGACAGCTCAGAGCCTAGAGCCTACTTCGGATTTTCTGTCTCCCTCTCTCCGTCCCTCCTCTGCTTGTGCGCTCTCTCTCTGTCTCTCTTTCTCTCTCAAAACTAAATAAACATTTTAAAAAATTTTTAAAAAGATATTGCAAGGTGTATGAAAGTGGTCTGGTTTCATTCTTCTGCATGTTGCTGTCCAGTTCTCCCAGCACCATTTGCTAAAAAGACTGTCTTTTTTCTATTGGATACTCTTTTTTGCTTTGTCAAAAATTAGTTGGCCATATATTTGTGGGTCCAATTCTAGGTTCTCTATTCTATTCCATTGGTCTATGTGTCTGTTTTTGTGTCGATACCTTACTGTCTTGATGATTACAGGTTTGTAGCAGAGGCTAAAGTCTGGGATTGTGATGCCTCCCAGTTTGGTTTTCTTCTTCAATTAGTAAACTCAAAATGTATGAAAGACCTAAATGTGAGACAGGAAACCATCAAAACCCTAGAGGAGAAAGCAGGCAACAACCTCTCTGACCTTACCGCAGCAATTTCTTGTTCAACACATCTCCAAAGGCAAGGGAATTAAAAGCAAAAATGAACTATTGGGACCTCATCAAGATAAAAGCTTCTTCACTGCAAAGGAAACAATCAACAAAACTAAAAGGCAACCGACAGAATGGGAAAAGATATTTGCAAATGACATATCGGATAAAGGACTAGTATCGAAAATCTGTAAAGAACTTACCATACTCCACACCTGAAAAACAAATAAACCAGTGAAGAAATGGGCAGAAGACATGAATAGACACTTTTCCAAAGAAGACATTCAGATGGCCAACAGACACATGAAAAGATGCTCATCATCACTCATCATCAGGGAAATACAAATCAAAGCCACACTGAGATACCACCTCACACACGTCAGAGTGACTAAAATGAACAAATCAGGAAACTATAGATGCTGGCGAGGATGTGGAGAAATGGGAACCCTCTTGCACTGCTGGTGGGAAAGCAAGCTGGTGCAGCCATTCTGGAAAACAGTGTGGAGGTTCCTCAAAAAATTAAAAATAGAACTACACTTCAACCGAGTGATAGCACTACTAGGAATTTATCCAAAGGATACAGGAGTGCTGACTCATAGGGACACATATACCCCAATGTTTATAGCAGCGCTTTCAACAATAGCCAAATTATGAAAAGAGTCTAAGTGTCCATCAACTGATGAATGGATAAAGAAGTTGTGGTTTATATATACAATGGAATACTACTTGACAATGAGAAAGAATGAAATCATGCCATTTGCAGCAACATGGATGGAACTGAAGGGTATTATGCTGAGTGAAATAAGTCAGTCAGAGAAGGACAAATATCATACATTTTCACTCATATGTGGATCTTGAGAAACTTAACAGAAGTCCATGGGGGAGGGGAAGGGGAAAAATAGTTACAAACAGAGAGGGAGGGAGGCAAACCACAGGAGACTCTTAATACCGAGAACAAACTGAGGGTGGATGGGGAGTGGGGGAGAGTGGGTGATGGGCATTGAGGCGGGCACTTGTTGAGATGAGCACTGGGTGTTGTATGTAAGCCGATTTGACAATTATATTAAAAAAATAAAAAATAAATATGCACCCTTAACAAAAAAAGATAATGCAAGCCTGGTTTTTCCTACAGAATAGTTTGAAAAGACATTGAATTGGAATTGGGTGTATCACTGTTAACTGATGGTTTTCAATATATATAGGTAAGGTCAGAAATAATTCTAGATGTAAATGTCTGCCTGTGGGTGTGTTTGTGCTGTCTACTGGCCAGTGACACCCCAGTAGCAAGAAGTACATCCAGTGACCAGATCTTGCCTTCCAAACACCATTTCCCAGTAAAGGAAATCAGGTTTCCTTGGAGAAATAGTTGATTCCAGGGCTGGTACAAGGAAAGTACAAAGCAAGCCTAGAATATTTTGCTATACCAGAAAACAAAAAGGTACTTAAAGAATAAAGTGGTCATGTTAAGGACACAAAAGTCAGCTGGACAGCTTCCAACTACCAAATCAGGGACAATTTGAGCATCAACACAAATGATGAAAAAAGTGAATTACAATGCAACTTCTAAAACAAGAATCCACAAGTCCACACTGGTATACATGGATGAATAAATCAATTGCAAGTTTAATAAGAAATGGGATTTTTTTCATACTTTTAAAGGACCATCCCACAAGATATTTATCAGCTACAAAGGGGAAAAGAGTAATTTTACAATGAAGAGGTCTGGCAGACACTATCTTAATCAAATGATCAAAGTGGCCGTCATCAGTAATGGGACAGAGTTAAATCATGCACCACCTGGTAGGATGCAGAGAGAACTCAGCATCAGTTCTGTGTTCTTCTTTTTTTTTTTTTATTAAAAAAATTTTTTTTAACGTTTATTTATTTTTGAGACAGAGAGAGACAGAGCATGAACGGGGGAGGGGCAGAGAGAGAGGGAGACACAGAATCGGAAACAGGCTCCAGGCTCTGAGCGGTCAGCCCAGAGCCCGACGCGGGGCTCGAACTCACGGACCGCGAGATCCTGACCTGAGCTGAAGTCGGACGCTTAACCGAGTGCGCCACCCAGGCGCCCCCAGTTCTGTGTTCTTCTTGCCAAAAATCCATGCTAATCTTAAGTTTAATCGTGAGGAAACAGCAATTAAACCCAAATTGAGGATCATTCTACAACATAACGGTCTTGGACTCTTCCACAGTGTGAAGCCAATGAGAACAAAAAAAGGCTGCACCAGGGGCTCCTGGGTGGCTCAGTCAGTTAAGCATCTGACTTAGCTCAGGTCAGGATCTCAAGGTTCGTGGGTTCAAGCCGTGCATCGAGCTCTCTGCTGACAGGTCAGAGCCTGGAGTCTGCTTCAGATTGTGTGTCTCCCTCTGTCACTATTCCTCCCAGCTCATGCTCTGTCTCTGTCTCTCAAAAACAAATAAATGTTTAAAAAAAAAAAGGCCGAACCAATGTTCCAGGATGTAGGCCAACTAAAGAGATACGGCAACCACATGTAATACCTGATTTGGAATTGGATGCTTCTGCTGTAATGGAATGGTTGGAATGTAATGTTGGTCAAACTTGAATGAGCTCTAAGTATTATTTTTTTTAATGTTTATTTTTGACAGAGAGAGACAGAGCATGAGTGGGAGAGGGGCAGAGAGAGAGGGAGACACAGAATCCAAAGCAGGCTCCAGGCTCCGAGCTGTCAGCACAGAGCCAGACGTGGGGCTCGAACTCACAGACCACAAGATCATGACCTGAGCCGAAGTTGGACACTCAACCGACTGAGACACCCAGGCACCCTGAGCTCTAAGTATTATTAAGTGGTAGTGGAGTATCAGTGTTAATTTCTGGATTTTGGTCGTTATTTTATGGTCATGTAGGAGAGCGTTCTTAGGAAAACACACAGAGAAATAGTTAGGGGTGATGGGCTAGCAGGTTGATATCAACTTACTCTCATGATTAGGGAAAATAAAATTTTTTGAACAGTACTTGCAATTTTCCTGTAATTGTTTCAAAAATTTAAATCTATTGTTATTTCAAAATTTCACAACTGAAAAACATACGGCTGGAAAGGCCAAGAATTCTGTTCATATACGTTCACTGCAGCGTTACTTATAATATCAGAAAACTAAAAACAATGAAAATTTGTTTTTCAACAATTTTGCAACAATTTGTACAGAATGATTTCAACTGTATTTAAAAAGATGGAAAAAAAGATTAGAAGGAAATGTATGAAAATGTCAAGATTATGTTATCTATACGGAAGGGTTTCCTTTTTTTGCAGGGGCATGTATAATATACAGAAAGGTTCACTAGGACTAGATAGTTGAAATTAATCACAAGCTGAACAGAAGTGAGGAAAGTGATGAAGTGAAATAATCTGAGGTAAATAGTAGAATTTAACAAGACAATGAAATCGCATCATGTATGTCTTTAATTTCTGACAAGTCAACTCTGCACACTCCAATTGTATTTTTCACACAATCTAGGGCTGAAGTGCAAGCCAACAACTTCATCTGTTACCCTAGCAATAGAAACAGTGATGGACTCCTGGAAGAAAAGCTGGCTGTGCTACATTTATTAAGAAATGGTAAAGGGGGCACCTGGGTGGTTCAGTTGGTTAAGGTCCAACTTCGACTAAGGTCATGATCTTGCAATTCATGAGTTTGAGCCCCTTGTCAGGTCTGTGCTGACAGCTCAGAGCCTGGAGTCTGCTTCAGATTCTCTGTCTCCCTCTCTCTCTGCCCCTCTCCCACTCATTCTCTCTCTCTCAAAGAAGAAAAAAAAATTTAAAAAAAAGAAATGGTAAAGAATATCCTAACCCTGACTATTACTATACCTTGGGCAATTCAAGGAATTTTCCAGAGTGATTGTCATACAGCAGATACAATTTTCCTTTGACATGCTGTGTAAAATGTAACCTTTGTTGAAACAGTGACTCTTGTCTCGATTTTAGAGTACATTTCAACATGGACTTTAATTCCTTCTGGGGTTCTTAACTAAATAGCCTGAACTTGTTTTTAAGTTGAGATATAATTCACATCGCATAAAATATATTCTTTTAAGGTATATATTTGGTTTTAATGATCAGTTTAACATGGCACAAGAGAACTACAGAGCAAAGAGAAATTTCATTTCAAGTACTTCTACAGATTTTCTTAAAGAAAAGGACATTCAGATTCTAACATTTGGAAAGGAAAGACCAAGCCGATGGGGAAAGATCTGACTGGCCCCTTCACTGACATGGCAGGGGCTCCTCTGAGCCTGGCGACCCTGAGCCAAAGTAGACGTACACAAAATTTGTTTTTAGTGCCCCCCACCCCTCACCCCTCCACTCTCTTTTTCTCCTTCCCTTTCTCTTCCCTCACTTTCTTCCATTTTGCCTGGCCTCTGGACAGACACTCTTTCCCTGACCAGAATCCACCTTGGGGTGAGGAAGAATGTGTGGAATCACAGGTAAGGCTGGAGCGACATTTTGTCATTGGTGTTATTTTCCGACAATCAGTGCTGACTGGGCAGCCACTGTGTCTGAGGCATTCTGTCCTGGAGCTGTGGGGATTCACACTCCATGGGGCCACACACCTCGGAATCAAGTCCCTACCTGTCCTGCCCAGGCCACTTCATGGTCTCCCCAGTGCCAGAGGCAGCCTGGCACCCAGAGAGGGCAGCAGTCTGGGGGTCAGGTAGGACCGGCTGGAACTTTGCTTCGTGGTTTGCTGTGTATAAGATCCTGGACGATTGCACTCTCTCTCCAAGCCTCACTTTCTTCCCGGTAAAATGGTAGTAAGGGTAGTCCCAGCTTCTAAAAGATGTAAAGCTTTTTTAAAGGATCCCTCAATGTTACTTCTGTTTTGTATTAGTTTCCTGTTGCTGCTGAAACAAATTACCAAAACAACACAACTTTGTTGTCTTATAGTTCTGCAAGTTAGTTTAACATGGGTCTCACTGGGCTAAGACCAAAGTGTTGGCAGGGCCACATTCCTTCTGGAGGCTCTAGAAAAGAATCCATTTCCTTGCCTCTTCCAGCTTCTAGAGGCTGCTTGCATTCTGTGGCTCATTGCCTCTTCCCCCCATCCCTCCAGCCTCTGCTTCTGTGGTCACATCTCCTTCTTTGACCCTCTTGACTCCCTCTTGTATACAAGGACCCTTGTGACTGCACCGGGCCCAGCCTGATAATCCAGGACGATCTCTCCCTCTCAAGAGCCTCAACTAACTCACACATGTAAAGCTCCATTTGCCATGGAAGGTGACATATTCACAGAATCTGGGGATTAGAACATGGACATCTTGGGGGGGGGCATTATTCTGCCTACCATACTTTTTCTTCCCTCCCACATTTCCTAACCCCACGGGTGTCCCCAACCTGGCCCAAACCTCCCTTGACTGCTTGACTTCTCTTAGGTCTCCTACTCATGCCTTTGCACTTCCAGCCATCACCTTCTCTTTCTCTTCCAGTCCAAATCCGACACATTCCATGAGTCCCACCAAATCATGAGTACTCTGGCGATGCCTTCCCAGGCCATCCAACCCACAAACACGGCTTCCTAAACCCCACCACATGGAGTTAGCAGCACCATTCATTTGGTAAACCCTCTGCCTTCCTGTCATGTATTCATGCCACACAAGTGCTGCAAAAATGTTGAATGATTGGAAGAAGCTCCACCACCAGACTCATTAGCAAATTGAGAGCCATGCCTTTTCGCCCCAGCTTTATTGAGATGTAATTGACATATAACATTGTGTTAGTTTAAGGTGAACAGTGGTATGATATGATATAGGTATATATTGCAAAATGATCAACATAATTAGGTTAATTAATGCATCCATCACCTCACATAATTACCATTTGTGTGTGTGCATGTGTGAGAATATTTAAGATCTGCTCTTTTAGCAATTTTCAAATACACAATGTGGGGCTCGAACTCACAAACTGTGAGATATGACCCGAGACGAAGTCAGACACGCAACCGACCGAGCCACCCAGGTGTGCCTGTTTCTTTAGTTTAGAGCAACCCCAACTTACCTCTTGCAAAAACATACCTAGGGCATACCTTCTTTTTCAGTTGGCGTTAATGACAACCTTCAGTAATAATTTTGCCTCAACCTTTCCTATCCAACTTCTTATGCTGTCTGGATTTGATACCCATGTGTATGGTCAATAGAAGCTCTTATAGGAATACTTGTGGCACCTCTGAGAAGTGCTCTGGAGGCCACCATGGCCTGTGGAGGGTGGGGGAGAAGTCAGAAGTGAGAAGCCTCCTTAAACCTTCTCATTCTACTGCAGGATGACCTTCTTCAAAATGTGTGGCCTTCCTTAGTTTACACGTTGCTAGTATATTACTTAGGCTAACTTATTTTTCATTTTTTAAGGGTTTTGGAAAAGGGGCTCAGTGACTGTGCATCTATTATTCTATCTTACCCCCAAAAGAGGGATATCACTGTTTCATGCGTCATTTGGCTTTTCTAGACCAGGAAAATCACTTTCTGTGTGTATGTATTCTACATGTTTTTCCTTTGCTATTCATATTTTGAAAAATATCTTTACTAGAACTTTTTCATCATCGGCTAATTCCATTTATTGGGCAACACTTTCTCCCTGTCAAGGAAAGGGACAGGGCATTTCTGGGTTGCTCGTGGCCTTAGGATTCTAACTATAAGCCATAAATTCACATCAATGTGCACATCATAAAACACTACTTGTTGTCTTCCAATTTTGAAAGATGAGTTGAAACCTTTTTAATATAATTCGGCAAACATTTACTCCAGGAACACTTTGCTGGGATTTTGTGGAATAAATAGATGAATAAGAGCCAGTCCTGGCCATCCTAGGGAGATAAAACACAAACACAGATAACTGCACATGAACTATTTCAGGCATCCCTTCTGACTCACCACTGTTGATACACTGGGCCTGAGACCAAGAAAAATTGAACCCAAGATTTAAGGAAAAAAAAAAAAAAAAAAAGCCCTTTCAACTTAACTACAGATTTCTCACGTTTTAAATAACATCACAAAGCTCTTGACCGCTTGGAACTTGGCTTTACTAAGCAATACAAAACCGAGCAATAGAAAACAGCACTGCTACTGTGACTGTGTTTTACAGTGGAGCATAGGTGTGGGGTTTTGCTGGTGTTCAACCATGGAAGACGAATATGTAATGTTCCCCCTTCCCTTTAAGGAAAAAAAAATCAGGAAGGAACTTAAATACAAGGCTTTTCCTCCCATTTTACATTCAAACATGCCTTGCAGGAAATGAACAAATAGTCATTCTCAAATGTAACATTGTGCTCCTTGCGCTGTAGCGCAGAAAGAGCTTTACAGGAATTTCGTGTGTTCCGGAAGTTGAGTTTTTAAGGACAAACGTGGAACTTGGATTGTCACTTCCTGTAGTGTTGAAATGCCAAATTCTTGAGCCCAACACATAAGATCTCCAAAATCTCATCCCGACTTGTTGCCGGCCTCCTGTGTGTGTGTTTCCTCCTTACTCCACGAACCCTGCCATGTTTTCATTAAAAACTAAAAACTAGGGGCGCCTGGGTGGTGCAGTCGGTTAAGCGTCCGACTTCAGCCAGGTCATGATCTCATGGTCCGTGAGTTCGAGCCCCGCGTCGGGCTCTGGGCTGATGGCTCGGAGCCTGGAGCCTGCTTCCGATTCTGTGTCTCCCTCTCTCTCTGCCCCTCCCCTGTTCATGCTCTGTCTCTCTCTGTCCCAAAAATAAATAAACGTTGAAAAAAAAAAAAAAAACTAAACACTACTTAATAGCTTTCAAATAAAACTTGAACATAGCTTTTTGAAAAGGGCCAGAGGTTCTTTCAGAAACAAAGATGTACATTTGTGTCTTTAAATACTTTCACCAATAAGAAAAAGAGAGATGGAAATTCTAGCCAACATAGGAAACAGTAACAAGATAGAGTTGTCCCGTGGACCACCAATAATTATTTCTAAGAAATAAAGGAAAAAAGAAAAAGAAAAAGAAAGAATTAAAAAGCTAGAATGACCTTTAAAAATGAATGTAGCCCAGAAGAAAAAAATCAAAACCATTTTAAAGGGAGATTTAAAAAATGACATATTGGGGACACCTGGGTGGCTCAGTCGGTTAAGCATCTGACTTCAGCTCAGGTCATGATTTCATAGTCTGTGAGTTCAAGCCCCATGTCGGGCCCTGTGTTGACAGCTCAGAGGCTGGAGCCTGCTTCAGATTCTGTGTCTCCCTCTCTCTCTGCCTCTCCCCCGCTCATGCTCTGTCTCTCTCACTCTCAAAAATGAATAAATGTTAAAGAAAAATTAAAAAAAAATAACATATTAATGTATGTCATGCTCCTATAAATTTTCCTCCAATTTAGTACAAATATTTATTTTGTATTTGACTAGTTCTACCTGATATTAAAATAAATAAAAGCTGCAATAATTCAAGCAGATGCTATTGGAAAATGACTGGAGAAGTAAGTTAATAGAATGGAACAGATAGCTCAGAAATAAATCCTAGTATATAGAATACTTTAGAAATTTATGAAAAAAGAGGATTTTTCAATAAAGGGGGTTGAGAAGATCTTAGCTCTTTAAGAAGAAATTCCTCATCTCATACTCTATAATCAAATGTGTTCCAAGTGGTATTTAAAAACGAAAGGTTTAAATAAAATAGTAAAGCCTGCAGACAAAGTAGACAAAGTGAACATTTATCCAACATCAGGAGGAGAGGGTTCTTTGAGTTCGGAAGTATGAAGAGGAATCAAAAGAAGAGCAGCGTAATATTTGATCACAGAACTCCCGAACTTCGCATATTAAATTCAAGCAGAAGTAAACAACCAATGTCCAGTCAAGTGGTGCAGCAACCTCATGCTTGACAAAATGTCCCCTCCTACCTCTGTCCCCACACCCGTTACAACCCACAGCAATAGTAAATAGGACATTAAAAGGGAAAATGGGTGCCTGCGTGGCTCAGTCGGTTAAATGTCGGACTCCTGATGTGGCTCAGGTCATGACCTCACAGTCTGTGAGATACCCAAGGCTTCAGCTCCCGCAGGTTCATGAAGACTAACCACCTCTAGCAGATCTTTGAGGACACAGACCAAGCTGGAGCCCCCCCTTGTCATAGGAGACTGAAGGAAGGTTGCTCACACATTGCTTAGAGGTATGGATTCGTTAAAAAGTTGCAAATGTTGGGAAGTAGGAATTCAGACAAGCTTGGTGTTGAGAGGGAATCTGTGACATCTACAATAACAAAGTTAACCAGGAATACCAAAATACTACTGTGTACTCAGTTCTGAATTGGGGGTGCCGGGGTGCTGTGAGGCACAAAAGCAATATAGTCACACAGGAAGGCGTGATCATGGAGGGAAAGAGAAGGAAATAAAATAAAAGATTAAGCACTTTTATATTAAAAATGAACCTCCTGAAAAATAAAATTCCAAAACCATATTAAAATATCTAACATAAGAAAGAGTGTGAGTCCTACTTTCCCACTCTAGATAAAATCGATTTTATGAAATTATTCAACAAGGAATTCAAAACAAAAAATGCTGATGATGCACAAAGAGATAAGTGAAAGTAACCTTTGTATTCAAAAAGAACAGGGGTGCCTGGGTGGCTCAGCTGGTTAAGCATCTGACTTTGGCTCAGGTCATGATCTCATGGTTTGTGAGTCAGAGCCCTGCGTCCCAGCTCTGTGCTTAGAGCGCAGAGCCTGCTTCAGACTCTCTGTCCCCCCTCTCTGCCCCTCCCCTACTCATTCTCTCTCTCTCTTTCTCTCTCTCTCTCTCAAAAATATCATTCTCTCTCTCTTTCTCTCTCTCTCTCTCAAAAATAAACAATAAAAAGTACAAAAATTTGAAACAAAAAAATCAATAATGAAACAAGAAACAGGTGGATCTGAAAGAGAAAAAATAGAAATAGAAAATATAGACATTAAAATTAAAAGATCAATTGAAAGGATGAATTTTAGGCTGGAAATATTTAAAGAGAGAATTGGAAGAGAAAAATTCACCCAGTTCCTGGCCAAAGAAAAGAAAAATAGGAAAGAATGATGAAGCGGTACTGAGGATCTATTGCAAGGATTCCAGAAGAAGAAAATGAAGGGAAAGAGCCAAAATCCTCAGACGGAAAGTGTATTGTACGTACCAAAAAGATAAAAAAGTTAAATTGCAGGGTGAGTTCAAAACAGCAAGGACAACAAGAAAATCTTAAGGGCTATCATAAGTAAAAGACAGGCTGTGCAATTAGGCAACAGTCTTCCCATCAGATGACACAAAAAAGCCAGTGAAGTAATAGCTTCAAGGAACTGAGAAACATAGATGTCTACACTGCTAAACTCTTGCTATGTGTATGCAAAAATGAAACCATTTCAAATAACCAAGTGTAAGACCAAGAGATTAGCCACCTGCAGACCGGGGCTGATATTTATCCAGTATGGCACTGGCGTGAGCAAAGAGGCTGCTTATGGTTAGTGTCTGTTACTGTTGATTAGTACCCATGCTATTCTAGGATGTGATATCTTTTTTATTTTATTTTATTTTATTTTATTTTATTTTATTTTATTTTATT
>NW_024412395.1:86034913-86036722 GCF_014898765.1 Herpailurus yagouaroundi | reverse complement strand
TTTTATTTTATTTTATTTTATTTTATTTTATTTTATTTTATTTTATTTTATTTTATTTTTTAACGTTTTTTTTTTAAATTTATTTTTGAGACAGAGAGAGACAGAGCATGAACGGGGGAGGGGCAGAGAGAGAGGGAGACAGAATGGAAGCAAGCTCCAGGCTCTGAGCCATCAGCCCAGAGCCCTACGCAGGGCTCGAACTCACGGACTGCGAGATCGTGACCTGAGCCGAAGTCGGACGCTCAACCGACTGAGCCACCCAGGCGCCCCTAGGATGTGATATCTTTAATATCACCTCTGAACACCTCCTTACTGGTTAGTAAATACTGTTGCCCCAAACACTCAGGTGCGCTCCGGCCATCTCAATCCTGCTCAGACCTATCCATGATTTTACAACTAAAGCCTTAATGGCCAGTAACCCAGACAGAAGATCCGACTTTGGCTCAGGTCATGATCTCACGGTTTGTGAGTTCAAGCCCCATGTCGGGCCCTCTGCTGTCAGCACAGAGCCTGCTTTGGATCCTCTGTCTCCCTTTCTCTCTGCCCCTCCCCCACTAGTTCTCTCTGTCTCTCTCTCTCTCTCTCTGTCTCTCTCTCTGTCTCAAAATAAATAAATAAACTTAAAAAAAAGAAGAAAATCTAGTCACATGCTACAACATGGATCAACCTTGAGGCCGTTATGGTAAGCAAAAGAAGCCAGTTGCAAAAGACAAATATTGTATGATTCCACTAACGTAGTTAAACTCATAAAAACAGAAAGCGGACTGGTAGGTGCCAGGGGCTGGGTGGGTAGGGGGAAATGGGGAGATGTTTAATAGAATTTCAGTTTTGTCAGATGAAAAAGTTCTGGAGATCCATCACATAACAAGGTGAATATACTTAACACTACTGAACTGTGTACTTAAAAATGGGTTCAGATGGTAAATTTTATGTTATTTGTTTTTTTTTACCACAGTGAAAAACAAAACAAAACAAAACAAACCTAAGCAATTCTAACTTAGTATCTTTGGGGACAGGTGGAGTGCAGGGAGGGTAGGCGGTGGATATTTTTAAAAACCTCTCGGGTGATTTTTAATGTGCTGCTAAGGTGAAAGCCACTGAATTATGCCTAAAATGAAACCACATGAAATTTGAAAGAAAAAAAAGAGAATGGGAAAGAGAGCGGAGAGATTAAAGACAAAGAGAGAAAAAGGGGAAATACTGTTTTTAAAAGCCCGTGCAGCAGTTACAGTCTTAGACAAAATAGAATATGAAGCAAACCCTTAGGTAAGCGGGATGCCACACCAGGATCAAGGGGGAAAGCCATGTGCCATCATGAATGGTATGGGCCCAACAACATAGTTACTACACATGGGAAGCAGGAACTGACAGAATGGTAGGAGGCAGTTACAAATCTAAAATCATGGTGGGAAATGTTCAACGCCTTGTTCAGAAACCACTAGATCAAGAAGACAAAAATTTTGGGCAAGGATAAAGAATATTTAGAAAGTAAAGCTAGCAGTCTTGATCTAGTAGGGATAGGGAGAACCTGGAAGGGTAAAAACAGAGACGGTTTCTTCTTTTTTGCAAGCACATGAAGCGATTATAAAAACTGGCAACATAGGGGCGCCTGGGTGGCGCAGTCGGTTAAGCGTCCGACTTCAGCCAGGTCACGATCTCGCGGTTCGTGAGTTCGAGCCCCGCGTCGGGCTCTGGGCTGATGGCTCAGAGCCTGGAGCCTGTTTCCGATTCTGTGTCTCCCTCTCTCTCTGCCCCTCCCCCGTTCATGCTCTGTCTCTCTCTGTCCCAAAAATAAATAGATGTTGAAAA
>NW_024412395.1:85941461-86034813 GCF_014898765.1 Herpailurus yagouaroundi | reverse complement strand
TTTTCATTCTTGAGACGTTTCTGAAGTTGCAGCAAAATATTATTTGATTAAGTTGGGTGTAGGTTCATGAGTGCTTGCTCTATTATTCTCTAGAGGCTTCTTTATGTTTGCAACATATGAATAAAATATTTTTAAAAATTCAAACCACTAGAAAGGTATGTTTCCAACAAATACAACAGCAAGTTAATACCACTTTATATAAAGAGCCCACAAAAAGATAAGAAAAAACTCTAAAGGGTTTATATTCAAGTGCACAAAAGACATGGACTAATATTGAACATGAAAAACAAGTACTTACATGGAAAGACATTCTTTCTGAGTAGAGTCAAAGAAGTAAAAATTAAAATTGTGAAGTGCTGTGCTAACCAATTTATGATTTAAAAAACTGATGATACCTACTGTTGGTAAGGAGGTGATAGTACATTCCCTGTCATTCGCTTGAGGTGGGAATCTAATTTGGTTAAAACATTTTGGAAAACAATTTAATAATACGCAACAAGAGCTACAAAATTTCCCATGTGTTTTGACTCTGTAATTCCATTTCTGAAAATCTGGCACATGGAGATGGTCCGAAATATATTAAAATCTTTATGTACAATGATGCTCAGAGCCATGTTATTTATAAGAATTAGTAACAAATTAAATACACAAATATCAGGAAAACAATCCCATCAATTATGACATATCCTCTAGAAATATCTTGTAGCCATTACAATCTTGCCTACTAAGGTTAGGTAATAACAGAGAACATGCTCACAACAGCACGTCAAGTGAAAAGACAGAATTCAAAACCATTCGTTATGATTATTAATATTTGTAAGAGTGACGACATCAAAATGTTAGACCTGGTTATTTTTTTGGATGATGGGTCATCTTTTTTCTATTATTCTTATTTTCCTATTGTTCTTTGTGTTGATATTACTTTAACAATAAACTTTACATGGGCTGCTTTAATGTTCCTGCATTTTTCCCAGGTCGTGACTGATTGGCAGATTGTTAAATATAAACTGTGGACTTTCTCCCCTTGTGAGGCGCCTACCAGGACCTTAGCAAAACAAAGGCTCCTTCTTCGGGATCACGGTTTTCTCCTGTTAGTAGAACACGTTGAGGCCCTGGCTTGGACTCAGGTCCTCAGCTGGTTGCAGGTGACAGCCATGGCCTCAATCCTCCATTTGCAATGGACGTAATCACCCTGCTTCTGAACTGGGATGGGAGAGGGGAGACGGATTTGCACATGTGTTCAGGTGGAAGACAGGGAATCTTGAAACTCAGGCTATACAGGCTCCCACATGATGAAATGTGAAAGTTAAATCGTTCCCGTAATTTAGAACAAAGCAGCAAGTCAAAGGATCCTAAAAGGATTTTAATTACTGCAAGAGTACAGAGTCCCTCCACACAGATTCCTTTTCTAAAAACTCTGGGGGTGTAAATGTAATACTGAGACCACACAGAAAAGTGAGATTACAAAAGAGAACTAAGTAATTTAAACAAAAATTTTCCACAAAAAGCATCTTTTCTTTTCAAGTCAAAATATTTTGGCCTGTCTTCGCGACATTCTTGGACATTTTCCCCATGGTTTTCTCTAAAGAGAGACGGCATCTCCCAGGCAAGAAATTATATTTTGCAAGCATTTGAATGAAAACACTTTCCGAATCAAACTTTTGTTTTGTCTTAATGATTGAAATAGGTTCTTGTTTCATGAAGGTGTATTTGATCCTCCTACCAAATAAAGCATGTTTTGATTATTACAATGTTTGCCAATGTAGCTATAGTCCGAAAGAACACGTCCGGTGGCTGAAATCAGCCTTCCTCTCTCCCTCTCTTCCTTCCTTTCTTCTTTCTTGTCTTTGCTGTCTTCCTTGAGTTACAAACTCAAACCAGTGTAGGGAGTGAGGGGGCAATGGTAAAGCAGACAGCATGGGCCCCACAGAAAGTGGGAACTCACTGGTCAGCAAGAGCCACTAGGCGCCTTGCAGGAACGCAGGCCCAGCTCCTTAGCCCAGGCTAAGAGACTGTCCCATTTTATTTTATTTTATTTTATTTTTTTTACAAAAGAACAGGATTCTAGATAGTCTATCAGGTTTGTAAATGGCTGAAACTAATTCAAATATTTGTTTCAACCGAGCAGGCCAATAGTGAATGGCCAGTTTGCAGTTTCTCACTTGACCTGTTTAAGCTGAACAGTCCCTTGCAAATCATGGGGTTATTATATGGATTAGTACTTTTTAAAAATAACAAAAGCTATATTCATTAAGTATTTACTTTGTGCTAGGCCATTTTTTTTTTTAAGTTTATTTACTTTGAGAGAGACAGAGAGAGTGCGAGAGGGGAGGGGTGGGGGGGAGAATCCCAAGTCGGCTCTGCGCACTGACTGCACACTGCAGAGAGCCCTACGCAAGGCTCGAATGCGTGAAACCATGAGATCATGACCTGAGCCGAAATCAAGAGTAGGACTCTTACCAACTGAGCCACCCAGGCGCCCCCTCCCCCCCTTTTTTTTTTTTTTTTAATTTTAGAGACAGAGGGCACGAGCAGAGGAGAGGGGCAGAGGGGGGTGTGTGGGGAGAGAGAGAGAGACTTAAAAAAAATTTTTTTTAATGTTAATTTATTTTTGAGAGAGAGAGGGAGACAGGGAGTGAGCGGGGAAGGGGCAGAGAGGGAGGGAGACACAGAATCCGAAGCAGGCTTCAGGCTCTGAGCTGTCAGCACAGAGCCCAACACGGGGCTCGAACTCGAGAACTGTCAGAACGCTTAACCAAAGCCAAATGCTTAACTGACTGAGCCACCCAGGTGCCCCTGGTGAGAGAGGATCTTAAGCGGGCTCCACGCTCAGCATGGAGCCCGATCCAGGGCTCAATCCCAAGACCCTGGGATCATGACCTGAGCTGAAATCAAGAGTCGGATGCTCAGCTGACTGAGCCCCCCAGGTGCTCCATGTCCTAGACAATGTTTGAAGTGTTTTACAGGTATTCATTTTGTCCTCATCTCTACCCTATGATGAAAGTAGCTTGTAGCCTCATTTGGTAAGAAATTGAGGTACAGAACAGATGAGATGATGCACATCAGCATGCTTATGAACATCAGACCGTGTTACAGGAACACAAGGCAGTACTATAATTCTAACGGAGGAGAAGACGACTCTTTTGAAGCATTTGAGGGAAAGTTGAACAACAGAATTCTGAAAAGCAGGGTCTAGATGTGTTCTAGTTATCTTGCTGTGTAACAAATCACCTCAAAACTTAGTGGATTAAAACAACAATTTATTGTTATCTCTCATGGTTTGGGGTTTGATGGACTCATCTGGGAAGCTCTTCTTGGGGTCACTCATGCAGTTATAGTCAGTTGGCTTCTGAGAGTAGAGTCATGGGAAGGATTCTTCACTCACAGGTTAGTCACTTGGGGCAGGATGGCTAGGAGAGCTGGGTGCTGTTTGGGCATGTTTCTCCACAGGATCTCTCCCGGTGGTTAGCTTCAGCTTCCTCACAGCATGGTGGCCTCCAGGTAGCTGGACTTAAAATGCGGTTCAGAGCTCCAAGAGTGCACCTTCCAAGAGACAAGAAGCAGAAGCTGCCAATCTGTGAAGACCTAGGCACTGAAACTGACATGGTCACTTCCATTTATTCTATCAGGGAAGGGACATATTGCCCAGATTGAAGGAAGGGAACATAGACTCTGCCTCCTGATGAGAAGGCTGATATAGAATGAGCGGCCATCTTTAATCTGCCAAGAAATGGCAGCCGAATGGCCAATCTCCATTATCCTAGTGGATAGGTTACCACTGGGATGAGTCACTGGCAATTTTTGTCCTTGTTCTGTCTGAGTTCTATCTCCATGAGAGTGTGATTATCCAGGCCAAGGAAGGGTAGGCCCCCTTGATCACAGTCCAACCAAGGACATACAATAGCAGAGCTGTGGTTCCTCAGAAGAAAATCAATGTGTTCTCAACACGAAAAGGATGAATGGATGCTACAGAGGTTAAAAACAATGTTTGCTTCCAGCATTTATTGTTTTAAATCTATTTTTGTCCGACATGAGAATCTTCACACAAACCCACGCATCTCACCTCATCCCCTTCACGCTCATAACTTATTCTCTGTGTTCCTTGTTTGATTCAAATAACAGATGTCTACTTGCAGCAACACTAGGCAGGTGTAGGCTCTGTCAGGGGGATCAGAGATGAGTCAGACCTGGAGCTTGCCCTCCAGTTGTTCACTCTCTAGTATGGGGAAAAGAAAGTAACAGTAATATCAGTGAGAAAAGGGCAAGTGCCATAAGAGGCATAGATAAAGTGCTCTGGAAATTCAGAGGAGAGAGAGAGATTACTTCCAGCTGCACCCTTAATCACATACTGCCTCACAACATCTCTTGTGTTGTTGTCTTGTCTGGTTATTAAATCCTATATTATTGAACAACAGCAAACCAGTCATGCTGAATAATTCACAGAATCGCTCCTTCCTCTGCCTCCAGAGCGTCAGCTCCTCTGAGGCAGGGGAGAAGAACTGACAGGCATGTGGCAGGGGCTAATATCTTAAGAATATACTTAAGAATCCCAGCTTCAACAGAAGAGAACATCAATAAAATATTATCTGAATAAAGCCTTTCTAGCCCCATAAATATAGACCTTTATTAGGTTACGAAAATTTCTCCAACGCATTAAACAAAATAAGAAATTCAAAGGTTGCCTTTCTCCATTGGCCCTACTTTTATTTTCCCGGTAGGAGGAAATGTCTTTCTATTGGCATCTCCTTCCAATTACTGACATCTTAGTTGCGTGTGTTCTCCCACCTTGGCTACGTAGAAATGCCAAATAAAGGTGACTGACTGCAATAGTAAAACACATATTGGTGATGGCTCTAGAAGTCATCTACATGTAGTTCATCCCAGAATTCTTCGCAGGAAGTCCTTTTGTGTGTGTAGCATCACAGTATTGCCTTTTGGCATCACATCCAAGTCTTTCTGGAAAGTGTACTGTTTTTTTTCTTCTTCTTCTTCTTATTTTTAAATGACAGATGGTTAAGAAATATCTTCTGCACTCTTATAATTATTTTCCTCAGTTTTTCTCCATTAAACGGCAATTACCCTCATGCATAATCTTTCTAAGTAGTTATTTTCTAGCTCCTGAAGAGAATAATCACAGTGAAGGCATTCATCTTCTGTACTTCATGGTTTTTCTCAGCATGAAACTTCTATTGAATATAATTTGTACCACAGTAACTAACACAGACACTTAAACATGCTTGGCAGTTAATTTTTTTAAGTGGACCAAGTTTTCAGATGAAACATTCATCTGTTTTACAAAGGGTAGTTTTCCTGGATTCGATTCAAAATTTCCTTCAAAGAAAATTAGGTATATGACTGCTGTACTTCAAATATTTTCCAAGGGAGATGTGGAGTGAAAACATTTTTTCCCCATGGGTTAAATTTATACTGTGCTAAGCATTTTACAAAACATGCAAATGATCTGCTTTCTAGAGAAGGAAAACTCCCTTTGGATTTACTTCTTGGTGCTAGCAATATTGAAAAATGATTTAATTTACATTGCACCAAAAAACCCACTTTAGATAGATTCGACAGTTAAACATATAAATCAAGTCATAGCAAAGTAGCAGAAAACAGAAACTAGTAGTTATGATATCTTTAGAGGAACTGTAATTTACCTAAGCTTGGAAGCAATAAATGAAATATCAAAGGACAAAAACAAGAAATTTGATAATTTTTAAATTGTAATATTAAATATGATTTTAACAAGCAATGTTATTTTACCAAGGTCACTCATGATTAAGTTAGAAGAAATTATTCTTGGCCTTTGGTATTCAGTGATGTCCACATTCCATAAGTAATTCCAAAAGCCAACAACATAAAGAACTATGCTATTTTGTTGAGGCAAAATATGAATTGTGCTGAGAACATGGTATGCCTGACAGAGTCCCTCACTGGAAAGTATCCTGACCCCCAGCACCTGACTTTGAGGGTGGCCTCATCCTTCAAGACACCCACTGACTGGGACACACCCAGTCTCAGAAATCACATGTTAATGCATTGGTATGAAGGGAAACATTCACTACAATGGTTTTTCTCAAATGTGGAGATTCAAAAAGCTTTCACCCAGGATGCATTTCTGGAGGATGATATAATCACTGGAAAATTCCCTAGAATCAGATAGAAGAGAAATAAATGGAAAGTTACTGAATTTCTAGAGATATTTCCTGAATTAAGACTCTCTTTAGCTGGCTTTAGGAGAGTTGCAACTTTGAATATGAAAGATGATGTACTAGGGAATCGGTGCTACTGTTAAAAAAAAAAAAAAACAGAAAAAAGAGAAAAAAGGAAGAGAGGGAATTATAGTGGGGAGAGGACCCTGTCTCAGAATCATAGAGAACAACCACCACAAGCAGTTAACGTGATTCCTGACAGGAAGTCCTCACGATCTCTTTGGGCAATATACTAACACACCAAGTTGGACAATGCCCAGAATTGCGCAGGCGGAATAATGATAGTGTTCCCAGCCATACCTGCATTCCTTCGTACTGCCACATCTTCTTCCTGTTTCTTTCTGAGCTTGTCACACTCTCATCAGCCCATGTCTGGACCCTCAAAGTCCCTCCAGCTGGTCTCCCCAGGCTCCGGTCTGTTCTATCACTGATCTGGAAAACGCTTTCCCCAGAGGCTACTACGGAAAATGCAAGTGTGGCCATGTGTCTCCCAGCTTTAAAATGCTCCAGGGAATGGTCCACTGCCTTCAAGAGACTGTTTCCAATTCTCTCTTTTTTATTGTGGTAAAAAACACATAACACGAACTTTGCCATCTTAGTCATTTTTCGGTGTACAATACTTAAGTGTTAACTATATTCACATTGTTGTGTGATGATAGATTTCTAGAACTTTTTCACCTTGCAAAATCGAAACTGTACCCATGAAACAATAACTCCCTCCTTCTGTCTCCCCATAGTCCCTGGCAACCACCATTCTATTTCTATGAGCCTGACAACTTTAGATACCTCACATAAATGGGGTCATGCGGTATCTGTGCTCTTGTTACTGGTATATTCCACTTAGCACAGTGTCCTCAACATTCATCCATGTGGTAGCCTGTGTCAGAATTTCCTTCCTCTTTAAGACTGAATAATATTCCATTGTACATGTTTACCACATGTTGCTTAGCCATTCACCCATGGACGGACACTTGGGTTGTTCCTACCTCTTGGCTATGGTGACCAATGCTGCTGTGAGTGTAGGGGTATCAATACTTCTCCAAGATTCTGCTCTCAATTCTTGTGGATAAATACCAAGAAGTGGGATTGCTGGATCATATGGTAATTCCATTTTTTAATTTTTTGAGGAATTGCCATACTGTTTTCCATGGTGGCTATTCTATTTTACATTCCTGCCAACAGTGCACAAAGGTTTTAAGTTTTCCACATCCTCACCAACACTTCTATTATCCTCACTAATTGTCACCCCCCTGGTGACTTTTGAAATGGAGCATCTTTTCATGTTTGTTGCCCATTCGTATGTTTTCTTTGGAGAAATGTCTATTCAAGCCCTTTGTCCATTCTTTAATCGGGTTTTTTGTTTTCTTGTTGTTGAGTTGTCATTCCTAATTCTTAAGCCTGGTCTGCATCCCCCATGATCTGGTTGCAAGCCTCATTTCCCTTCTCTCTGTACCTCATATGCTTCTCTGTGGGGAGCTCATTTTCATGAGGTCTTCTAATGGAGGAGCCGTGTTTTGATCTTTTCACGTGTTGTTCCTGACAGGGTGCTCCCCTCCCTACCTCAAACACATCTTGACTACTGGAGCAAAATCTATCCCTGCCAGAAAGAAAAATTACCTTGAGGGAATTGTCCTGGGTAGGACTTCTGTCACCATGTCCTGAAGCGCACTCTTCCCTCCAACCACTGTGTTCTCTCACTTCTGGACCACCAATTTACCCTGTGTGCAGGGCTGATGAGGTGGGTCTGCGATTTTTATTATCTGTCTCTCCTACCAGATAATAGGCTACCTAAGGTCAGAGTCAGTATCTTATTTAATATTCAAACTCTGATGCCAACCATGGAGACTGCCACGTAGTGGCAATATTTTCTGAAGGAAGGGAGGGGAGAAGGAAGAAGGTCTGGCAGGCAGGTGAGCAAGCCAGCATGGAGGCAAACACATAACCGGGCTTCTCCTCTGTGCTTTGACTCCCTGTGCTGCCCACTTCTCTTCCCACAGGACAAGAGAACTCCAGAGACCCAGTGACATGGCCTGCCATATTCAGGTCCCACCCGAACCGCTGTCTCAACTTCCCAAAGCTGAAATGGCTCAGCCCTCACAAAGCTTACCCTCTGCTTCTGATGCAGAGTCCAAAATGGGAGTTTAGATCCAGGGACTACAAACTGATGACGGTCCAGTGCGGTCTGGCAGATAGACGACCAGGTCTTGGATTACTGTGTAAAGTATCATTTAGGAAGCATCTACTCCAAGGCAGCCAGCATGCAAAGGCCTTCAGACTTGTTGCCACTTTTCAACCCCTTTCCAATCCTTTGACAGAAGAGTTATTACCCTCATTTTTCTAATGAGGGAAGTGACACCCGGCCAGGATGCTAGCCAAGTTACTTTCAATGCTAAGGCCATGCTCTCTTTGTTATATCGTGAACCTCAAGGTCAGAGTTGTTTTAGATTTACAATAGACATGGTCATTGTTTTGATAATCATTTATTAGGTATGTGCTATACGGTTCACAGCCTTAGAGTCTTTTAAGCCTGAGAGACACCTTAGAGAACATCAAGTCTAATCCCCTCAATTTACAAATGAGGAAGCTGACCTGACTACAGTGAATAAAATGATATAATCATGCTCTTCAGAGATTTTTCTATTTGATTTTTAAGCGTTCTTTTCTGAATTTAAAAGTAGTACAAGCTCAGTGCTGAGAAACCGAAATTTAAATGAGAAAGATTTTAAATCCATAATTCATATTCCAACAACCCTAACACTTATTGATAAACATGACTTTAGACTTAGCTCATTGGTACCTCATTTTCAGTCTTAGAAAATAGATGTATCTGTTAGACAAATGACTATATTTTTGTATGTATACACATGTACAAATATAGTAAGTTGATATTATATTCTTTATAAAATATGGTATTGTTCTCACTGAATATATTTATTTTATTAAAATTCTTTATAAATATTCTTAAATGATGGAAAGAATTTTTACCATAATCATAAAAATAATACTTTCTCAGTGCGGATAAAATTTTTAAATATAATTCCAAAGTAAAAACTACCTATTATCCCATCATCAAGGGATAACCATCATTAATGTCCCCCCCCAAACCCCCCCTCCCCACACACCATGGAGAATGTTTTCTGCTCTGTGTGTGTGTATAATTGAGACAAATGGAATAGATGTATGTATGTATGTATGTATGTATGTATTTATTTATTTTAGAGAGAGAGTGTGCATGAGTGGGGAAGAGGGGCAGAGGGAGAGAGAGACAGATTCCATGACCCTGGAATCATGACCTGAGCCGAAATCAAGTTGGATGCTCAACCAGCTAAGCCACTCAGGCACCCCCGAATAGACATTTTAAACCCTTGATACATTTTGCCAAATTGCTTTCCAGAAAGTTTGCGCTTATTTAAATCAATAGCATCAGTGAATGAGTGTGTTCATCTCACAATGTCCTCACCAACTTTAGATACTTTAAAAAATCTTTTGCTTATTTTATGATGGGAAAAATGATTATTAATGTGAACTCATTAACATATTGATTGTTGTGAAAATTATTGCTTTTAATTGTCTCATTTTATGAGGCAAATAAGGTTAAGCACATAATATTAAGAGCTCTGTATAACTAAACTGTAGCTTCTATCATGCCTATTTTGACTATATTTTTAATGTTTATTTATTTTTGAGAGAGAGTACAAGCAGGGGAAGGGCAGAGGGGGCAAGGACAGAGGATCTGAAGCAGGCTCTATGCTGACAGCAAGGAGCCCGATGTGGGGCTCAAACTCACAAATCGTGAGATCAGGATCTCAGCTGGAGTCGGAGGCGCAACTGACTGAGCCACCCAGGTGCCCCTATTTAGACTATTTTCAACCAAAGTAACAATGGCTTAAAAACAGTTTTGCAGGGGCGCCTGGGTGGCTCAGTCGGTTGGGTGTCCGACCTGGGCTCAGATCACGATCTCGTGGTTCACGGGCTCAAGCCCCCCGTCGGGCTCTGTGCTGACAGCTCAGAGCCTGGAACCTGCTTCGTGGATTCTGTCTCCCTCTCTCTCAAAAATAAATAAAACATTAAAAAAAAAAGTTTTGCAATAATCACATTACATTAAATGAAAGTCAACAAAATAGGTACCAGGTAACAACATAGGTCAAAGAGCTTCAAGAACAAATGCTATAGAAGATGAAGGCTGCATGTGCCTGTAGTCTGTCTGTCTGCCTCTTTCTCTACCTCATTCCAAAAAGGGAAGATACGTGAGCACAATGAAGACAGAGCCCACCTGCAATCAGAATTTCTTAAACGGCCCATTTGTGTATATTTTAAAGCCACTGCCAACTTTAAAGCCACAGGGGTATACAGCAAAGTCACAATTCACACGACACTACAGTTAGAAACCTAAATTTAAGCCTATAGAAAAACTTCAGCTTCTGGTCCAGTTACTGCTTTCCTGAAGCTCCCCAACATCGTTGGATGTGCCCCTCCTGTCCCTTTGCATCTGAATGTTTTAAGACAAAATATTTCTACCGGTTAAATTTCCGGTATGATTTATGTGTCAGCGTTGATCCTGACATTGTAACTACAATGCCTGTTGAAGATGAAGGGAAATCCCATTTATGGAGCATGTAGTGACTGGGGTTGGTATTGATGAGAGAAAAACTCTCTACAGACCTGACATATAAGGAAAGCCACTTTAGGTTTCTAAGTCAGCATGAAGGTACATAAACTTTATACCAAAAGCCTGATTTATGGCCCACCAAGCATATATTGCACATTTGCTTTGTCAGCGACTGCCCTAGAGGAAAACCATCCTGTCCTTACAATATCGACCGATGCTCTCCCACTCCCCGCATTCCTTGATGTTAGAACTTGTGATTCCTGCTTATATGTTCATCTATAATCTTTTGAGTTTTCATAAGATGTAAAAAGCATAGAGTTCTGTTAATACTGTTCATTCTCCGGAGCACTTGCTTCCCTGTAAAGAGGATGTTTCCTGGGCAGCTGTCCTAACTTGGGCTCAAATAAGACTTTCTTACTTTTTAGAGATTCTAAAAATGTTCGTTTTGTGTCAACAGTATTCAGACCTCACAGCCCGGGAAAGGTCTTCTGCCCCACCCAAGGGGAGGTGCCTGCTGATTTGTGATGCCAGCCTGTAAAGCTACCCTCAGCGTCTCTAGATAACTATGTGAGATAATCCTGGGTGAAGGAGCGAGGGTGAAATGGAAATGTTTGGATTGTATTTTGCAAATAGCAAGACACATGGGAACAGATGCAAACTTCTGAAATCTTTTACAGCCTGTGAATGTAATATGATGCTGTCATTAGTGTTACCATTTGAAAAATGAAATTCTTTCCCAGTGAATGTATTGTCTGGTCTGTGACTGTTACTTGTTGGTGATTAATGCTATCATTGTTTTGGAAACTTTGTGTTAAAAATGCATGATAATCATGATAAAGGAAGCATAGAATTCCAACTCTTTATCCTGACATTCAGGACCTTACATAACCGTGACCTAACAAAACTTTTAAGCTTGATCTCTCCCCTATGCAAATCTATGTTCCAGGAAAAGTAGTTACCCAACATTCCCTCCTCACCTCCATGCTTTGTTAGTGACAATCACACCATCCAGAATGCCCCTCTTACCAACACGGTCTGGCAGGTCTGTCAATCGAAGATCATCCCAAATGCCACTTCCTGCATGACATTTCTCTCCAGTGGACTTTTTTCTCTACTCTGACAAAGGTTCTTTGAAGATAGAAACTACATCTTACACAATAGGAATAACAGAACTCTCCCCTCCTTCCTGAGTATCAAGTTGTTGCAAGGAAGAGACTATCCAGCCAGGGACCATATTGGCCAATATCCTACATACAGGTCTGCCCAAGTGACTTATTCTTACCAGTTGAATGCCAGTGGAAATGACAGGTGTCGCTTGTGGGCTGGGTGTTTTAAGAAGTGTGCATTCTTTCTTTACTCTCCTACCTCTTAGGCAATTTGAAGCAAAGATTCTGATGTGCTAGGGGATGGCAGGAGCTCAAGACAGAAGGAGCCCAAATCCCTGAATCACCAGGTGGAAGAAAGTTGCCTGCTGACCTAGGACAGCATCATTGAGCTCTTAAGTGAGCGTGAAATTAACTTCCATTAGGTTAAGCCACTGAAATCTGATGTTTTCTTTCTTATAGAGCTAGAGCCATTTCCTGACCAATATAGCTTGGTAGCCTTTTAGTGTTTGGCTCATTCTATTTTATACAGCAGGTGCTCAAAAAGTATTTGTTAAATTGAAGGGAAAATTCAGAGACAAACACAAAAATTATGAATTATATTGTTAGAACACAGTTTGAGATATCTGTTGACATCAAAATGCTCTTCCAACCCTATCTTCTTAAAAATACTCCCCGCTCAAGTCATTTGTTTTACATGATGAGTGCTTCCACGTTGAGATCAGTTGTCACTTTGTTCTTGGCAAAGAGAAAATAGGATGTTTTGAAAATTGACGGTCATTCTAGTTGGATGTGGATGCCAAGTTTCTTCTGGTTATATGAGCCAGATGGCATAACTGTGAACAAATAATGGTAAAATGAAAGATAATCCTCTTTGATTGTCAGATTCTTGGGTCAGGTTTTCCAATAAGACATAACTAGTAGATAGGAACCTTGGCCACTAGCACTTCTGTTCATACTCCCAATTAGACTTTCATTGTAACATGATATTATTGCTGGTGTTACTTCTTAGGTTGTGCTAAGTCATACAAAAGGGAGCGGTTAGCTCCAAGCTCCAATTGCCACCAAGTCAAAGCAAGTATGGGTCATCAGCTCTCCAGATGGAACTTCAATCTGATTCAATATAACTGGATATTTATTGGATATCGCATTTAAAAATCAGTGTGTAAAGCTTGACGAGTAAGAAGGTGATAAGGTAACCAGAAATTTGTTATGTCTGGCCTTTTTCTCCATATTTCTAGTACTCAGTATGGTCAAGGGTGAGATCTTTATCTCATCATGTGGATTCAGTTACTGTCCAGGGTCATTGCGTATAGCCCTCAGGACTCTCTGGACCGTTTCTTGCAGGGCAGGTCTACTAGTGACAAATTTTCTCAGGATTCTGTTTATATTTGTGTATTTGAATGTCTTCCAGTAGTACATTTTTGAAGGGTAGTTTGCTGGATGTACAATTCTGTTGTTTTTGTTTCAGCACTTTGAATAGGTCATCCCATGGACTACCGGCCTCCAGTTTCAGGCGAGCAAGTCTGTTGTTAATTCACGAAGGGTCACTTGTACATAATGTGTCATTTCTCTCTTGCTGTTTTCAAGATTCTCTCATCTTTGGCTTTAGAGAGTTTGTCTATGATGTATTTCTGTGTGGATCTCTTTGGGTTGATCCCATTTAGAGTCTGTTGAGTTTCTAGGATGTGCAGATTAATCTTTTCCACCAAATTTAGGAAATGTGAGCCATTATTTCAAGTATTCTTGCTGCTTCTTTTTTCTCTGTCTCCTTGTGGACTCCCATTATACATGTGCTGGTTAATTCCCATTTCCATATTAAATTTTTTTCATGCAGGTATAAATACTCCTATAGGTATATCCCTATAGATAAAATTGCTAGGTTATGGCAGTGACATTAAGAGTTTTGATAGATACTGCTAAGTGCCTTCTCGAAAGCTTGTAATAAAGGTGCCCTTGTACCAACAAAGTCTGAGCAAGCCCATTTCTCTTAGGGACTTTTTATTGATTTTGCTGGAGATTCTTTTTAATATTGGATGAGATACTTATTTTTAGTTGGGCAGTAGTTCCTTACATAGTCTTACTGCCTCTGAGAATCTTCCATCAATGCCACTGTTACCTGCTTTGCTAGTTTCTCCTTGAATCATCCTCAGAAAACATTCATGAAATAGGAAAAATGATGGGCATATTTCCCAATGCTTTGTTGTTCTATTTTGTTTCTCACTAAAAAGAAGTCTGTTCATTCTAAATTACCTCTGTCTCAAATGCTAGGCTAAACTGTGACCCTTCTCTGGGCACCCAAGGCCATGATGAGACATACAATGTACACACAGTTTTGATAACTGTTTTTTTCCCCAAACCACCTGATGTGAACACTTTATAGTGTCTTCTACGATACAGTTTCTAATGGTTGCACAGGAATTCATAATTGCAAAACAACAAACAACACTGATTTTGGTCATTTTGTCAGTTTCTGATTTTTGCCTATTATAAATAACACTGTAATGATCATTAATGATCTTTAGGAAAGCAGAGCCCTATTTTATTTTTTTGTTGTGTGACAGCATCTAGCACAGAGTCTGCCTCAAAAAAGATACCAGTGTGTGTAGAATTAAAAAGTGGAGAAAAAAAAAAAAGCTTTTATGTATTTAAGCCTTTATTTATATAAAGTTGATTATTTTCTTCAAAAAGTGCCTAGAGGAGAAATTGATGGTTAGGGAGATCTGTGTATTTTTCAAACTCTTGGTCAGTATTTTCAAATTGCCAACAGAAAGTTTTTGCCCATTTACGTACCCACTGGGCGTGCACGGGATTCCCTATTTCTGCACCCTGGCCGACTACTGATTTGTTGAAATCTATGTAGTTGATGGTTGAAGAACAGGGTATTCTTACTAGTTGTAATGCACATTTCTTGTAGGACAAGTGATGTTGAACTTTTTAAATGTCTTTTATTATTTGCTCCTTTGACCAGCAAAATTTCTTGCTTGGGAAGGAGGGCTGGTCTCTCTCAGGGTCCTGGGGGCCACAGCCCAGGGCTACTCAGGTAACCAAAGGGCAGTTCTGGGACTCACGATCCACCTGCTTCTCAGGCAGTTTCACAGGGGATCATCCTCAGTGGGAAAAAGAAAAGCAGGGAGACATCCAATTGTACCTTGCTTGTGGCAGGTTCACCTCTCCCTGCACCATGACCCAGGCAATTTGAGTTTATTTTTTGGATCTTAGGAATCCAGGGGCAAGCTTTTGTCACCACCTCCTCTGATACTCACCTTCCTCTAGGCAGAGAGGCCCCAAGATTTTTTTGGTTTTGCACCTATGTTGGCAATTTTCAAGCATGTTTTTCCAGCTTACATCTAATACCCATGTATTAAGTACATATAAACCTATTACATGAAACTCAAAATTTTAAATGGTGAGATTAAAAAGACATAGAGAACTGGCAGTTCCAATGTTCCTTCTTGCTGCTCGGTGATACTGTCTTTTGGGCTCTGCACATTAGAATGCAGCCCTCTAGGGTACTTGCAGGAAAGTGGGTTGTCTCCTGTCTGAGCAGGTGGACTATTTATACATTTCTTAGGCAGCTAGACCTCCTCTACCGCTGAGCAGCTGGCTGTATAAGTAGGCACTTTCTATGGGGTGCTGTAGATGGGCACTTTTTTTTTTTCACGTTTATTCATTTTTGAGTGACACAGAGAGACAGGGCGTGAGTGGGGGAAGGGCAGAGAGAGAGGGAGACACAGAATCCAAAGCAGGCTCCAGGCTCCGAGCTGTCAGCACAGGACCCAACGTGGGACTCAAACTCATGAACTGTGAGATCATGACCTGAGCCAACATTGGACACTTGACCAACTGAGCCACCCAGGCACCCCTAGACGGGCCCTTTAAACTACTGTTCAGTAAAATGAATGCTGTGCCCTCTGATGCAAACTTTCTATGAGGGCCAAGTCCAGAGAAGCCGGACTACCAGAAGCCTTTCTCGCTCTACTTATTCTCTGCTATCTAGCAATCAGTGGCTAATCTGCTTGTTCAAAGACTGCCTTGACATTTGAGTAAAGGAAAGTGAAGCAGAAGCACCATGAGGACCCACCCTTTGAGGTTAGATTTTGCATCAGAATGATCCAAGTGAAGTATTTATTGTGCAAACATGTGAAGTCTCTGTACAGAGAAGGAATGAGAAAGTCAGGCCCAGGGCCTGCTGATGCCACCCTGAAGGGCCATGCGGTATCTGAAAGGGCAAGGGTCTTTGGAGCCAGACAACTGGATTGGAACTAGCTTTGGATCGCAAGCCTGCCGTATGCTGGCAATATAACCTTTGATATTGAGGTTTTTCATTTTTCAGTCTCCAGGGAAAGGAGAAATCATCTCATCTTAGCAACATCATGAAGGTCAAACAAGAGGATGCCTGTCACCCATTCAGCATGTGGTAGCTGCTCAATACATAGTTGTTCATTCCCTCCTCACCCTCATTGGGCCATGGAAATTTCTTTCATGCCTGCAACGTGCCCTAACTTCAGGGTTTGCTTCGTTTTTTTTCAGCATAAATGACGTAACTCATTTCTCAGAGTTGCTTTAGCTACTTAAAAAATGCCCTTAATATGAAACTCCTATTAAAATTTTTTTTAAATGTTCACTTATTTTTGAAAGAGAGAAAGAGACAGAGCACAAGCAGGGGAGGGGCAGAGAGAGAGGGAGACACAGAATGCGAAGCAGGCTCCAGGCTCTGAGCTGTCGGCACAGAGCCCGACGTGGGGCTCGAACCCACAACCATGAGATCATGACCTGAGCTGAAGTCGGGCGCTTAACCAACTGAGCCACCCAGGCACCCCTGGAACTTCTATTTTATTTTTTTTTTAATTTTTTTTTAACGTTTATTTATTTTTGAGACAGAGAGAGACAGAGCATGAAGGGGGGAGGGCAGAGAGAGAGGGAGACACAGAATCGGAAACAGGCTCCAGGCTCTGAGCCATCAGCCCAGAGCCCGACGCGGGGCTCGAACTCACAGACCGCGAGATTGTGACCTGGCTGAAGTCGGACGCTTAACCGACTGCGCCACCCAGGCGCTCCTGGAACTTCTATTTTAAAAGTCTGTGCTCCATTTGATCATGTCTATGTCTGTAATACAATCAAGTGGGTTTCTTTCTTTTTTTAATGTTTATTATATCTTGAGAGAAAGAGCACAAGCAGGGGAGGGGCAAAGAGAGAGAGGGAGAGAGAATACCAGGCAGGCTCCTTGCGGTCAGTGCAGAGCCTGACCTGGGGGCTTGATCCCAGGAACCATGAGATTGTGACCTGAGCCGAAAGCAAGAGTCAGATGCTCAACTGACTGAGCCACTGAGGCGCCCCCCACAGGGGTTTATCTCTGATGAAGTTAGTGGCCTCAGGCACTTCCATAATATGACTGGCATCAGAACTATTTTTGGCATCAGAAGCTGTTCTTTGTTTGTTTGTTCAATTACAGACAACTCTAGTGTTCTACAAATTCACATATACTGCAAAATGCACACTCACACCCACTGAAAAAACCTGTTTTAGGAGAAAACTTCTCCATCCAGCCTTCTGTTCGGCTTTCCATTGCTCCTTATTCCGTTCTGTAAATACAGGTTTATATTTAGCCCTTTTTTTGATTCCCCATATGTTCCTTCTAAAAACATTCCCTGTTAAGGGATTTTCCCTAGTTGATCTCTTGGAGAACCACTGAGTGAACACGACCCTGTGTAGGTATGACTGAGGTTTGCATGCCGGCGGCCTCACAAATAAACCAAGAGTCAAGGAAGCTCCGACAACAAAATCGTGCCCCATAGCTCTCCCTCTTTTGTGGAAAACTTGCTGCTGATGGAGCAGAGGGTCAAACACCGTGTGTGTGGAGGCCGATTTCATGCCCTTTTCCCCATGTCTGTTCTGTGGGGAGTGGGCAGCCAGAGGGTGGGAAAGGTCAGGTCACAGCATCACAGACCCCAGGTAGCCAGCGAATCAGCAGGGAGAGGCCAGGGCCAGCAGCAGGGCAGGCTGCAGTTCCCAGTTCCCAGCCCTGTCAGGGCTCTGACTCCAGCCCTGCAGCTCTCTGAAGGCCCTGCCTTGGCCACCTCGCTGGCCTCAGCCTGCCCCTGCACTCGGGGAAGCAGCTTACTCTTGGCCAAAAGGACAGGCAGGGAGAGGGAAAGGGCTTTGGAGCCGTTGACACTGGCCCTGCAATCCCTCCACTGGCCCCATCGAATCAATCACTCGGGGCCTCGGTTTCTTCATCTCTCAAGGGGTTAACGTTACATACTTGGCACAGTTGGGAATGTGTGTGGCTCTTACCAGCACTCAATGAACAAGCTTATGCCTCCGTGACTGGCCCCCAGACTCTACTGGTGGCCAGTCTATGTTGGGGCTCTCTCTTGTTTTCCTGCAAGTTTAGTGCCTATATCATAAAGTACATCTTGGATTCCCTTTCAGTTCTTTGTCTTTTTATTCTATTGTTCTTGTTTTCAATGCCTTTCATTCCAGTTGATTTACCCCAGTGAGTGCTGCTTCTTTCTTTCCAGAAACTTTGTTTCCATGGTTGCTGAAGGTTGCCACACTTACTTACCTTGATCTAAGGGCCCCCTGAAGAAAATCACCACAAGCATGGGAGCACATCCCGAGTTCTATGCTTACCTGGTCGAGACAAGGAATCTTCCTCCAGCCTTCATCAGCCCCAGTGCCTTTGAGGGCCAGGTCAGTGAGGAGTGCTCCCTCCCTCCTCTGGCAGTTCCTTGACTGCCATGCTCTCTGCCCTCTGACACGCTCCGCGAAGACAAAACTCCTGACATGTGGATCGGTCCTGTCCCTTTTCTCCTGGGGGGGCAGGCGTGCACGCAGAACCTCAGCTCTCTGCCGCTGCTCCGTGCTGTAAGAATGACGTGGGAGGCCTGTCCTGATCCAGCGACCCCTGAACGCAGCCGGCTGAGTCAGCTTGGTTTTGCCTGACATAAGCCATGCCTTCCAACTGCTTCGTTCTCAGTGAATAAAGGAGACGTTTTTTGCTTCCAGTTTTAATATACTGTTTTATTTCTCAGCTTGTTTAGGACCCAAGGAACAGCAGAGATGCTATTTATTGGGGGTCCCTTCACAGACCCCAACAGTATTGTCAGTGAATGAAGGCGGCTAAGGGCAAAGCAATAAGGAATGGGGATGGGGGGGGGGGTATTGCGGCAAACTGAAGAGAGAGCGTACCGTCCAGTGAGGGCAGGGCCGGCTCAGCTCTAGCTCATCGCTATCTTGGGCATTTGGACCCACTTTGGCCAGATATTTCAAAATTTTTAAAGAAAGCCCGAGACCCTGATTTTTACCTGATACCTCCCTACTCTTAAATGTTGACAATAAAACTAAAAAAACAAAACACCATGGTGTCGGAGATACAAAAGGCCTCTGCAGGCCAAAGCTGTCTGAAGGTTGTGGACAGCTGCCTGCGTCCTGCCCTGGACCCTCAGGGCCCCATCCTCTCTGGTCACATGTGCACGTGACTCTACCTCCATCATCCCACCTGGAAAACATCCTTATACCCATCAGGAAACTCCAAACGCCCTGCGTCTTCTGAGGAGGGGCACTGCTGTGAGTTATTTACATGAGAGAGGGAGGGCAGAGAGAGAGAGAGGGAGAGAGAGAATCCCAAGCAGGTTCTGAGCTGAGGGCACAGAGCCCAACTCGGGGCTCAAACTCATGAAACTGTGAGATCATGACCTGAGCAGAAGCCAAAAGTCATCTGCTTAACGGATTGAACCACCCAGGTGCCCCGATGACCTCTTTTGATCTCATGTAAAATGTATCCACTTTGATGGTTACACATAAATTAACAAGCACAGGCAAATGAAAGGCCAATGGTTCCATCTCTTTCCCCAGAATCATCAAAAGATAAAGTTAACAGTTCCTTACCCAAACGGCACCACCCCATGGGTATTGCTGAACCCCAGGATGTTAAAACACGTGTAAAAGATGAAAGCTGTTAAGAACTCTTAGGCACCGTTGACTCAGAAGTGTCTAATAAGTGGAATCTGAATTAAACACCTTTGAAGTAAGGTGGGCAGTAATGTGGTATGATGGTTCTGGTTCTGAATCGTAACATTCATTCGTTCGTTCATTCATTCAACAGATATTTACTCAGCAGTTCTTTCAATACCATAGCTGTGCTTTCGAAACCCACCGGGACGCAACACTGAAAACTTCTCCCCAAGTTGCTGCCTCCATTGTGCTGAAGAAGGAGAACATGGGGCTCAGGGGCCAAAAGGCTGTGAACAGGTGTTCCTTCCCTGGCAGAATGAAAAACCCACACGTTGCTATTATGTTGCACATTCCCTCAGAGCACGCTGCTGGGTGGCTCCCTTCTGCTCTGCGGCAGCGAGGCCCTATGAAAACCTGGACACTGAGAAGCTACAGAACTTGAGAAGGACCGTGGTGAATGTGGTAATGCCAGGACTATATACACTCATCTTTTACTGACACCAACCCGATCTTTATTCCTTAGGCTTCGTGCATGTGCTTAAGACCGTCACTGTTTGAGTGTAGATGAGTGGCATCCAGGGCAGCCAGCCTCACCCCACGGTGTCACGCAGGGCTCTGTGGCTCCCACAGAGGGGCTGGGTAGATGATGCAGAGACGTTTCTCCCACCTGCTGTGAGCTGTTAGTGGGGTTTGGGGACCACAAAGGTTTCAGTGGGACTTAGTCTTCACAGTGGTCTCATGCCATGTCCCCCTTGATTGAGGCTGGTCTCTGGAAAGTTTCTCCCCTTGGCCGGGGATGGGGGTCAGGGTGCGGGGGTGAGGGAGGCTTTTGCATTTTCTATTCCGTGGCTGGGAATGCCTCCCTGCCCCCACCTTTAGGGAGCCTTTTCCTTCAAATCTTCTACTCTCTGAAACTTCTAATCTTTTATTTTTTAATTAATTATTTATTTATTTAAACATTTATTTATTTTTGGGAAGAGAGAGACAGAGCATGAGTGGAGGAGGAGGAGACAGAGAGGGAGACACAGAATCTGAAACAGGCTCCAGGCTCTGAGCTGTCAGCACAGAGCCCGATGTGGGGCTGAAACTCATGGACCATGAGATCATGACCTGAGCCGAAGTCGGATGCTTAACCGACTGAGCCACCCAGGCACCCCAACTAATCTTTTAAACTTCCATTGAAATGTCACCCCCTTAGAGTCCTCTCCTCCCACTCACATGGCCGGTCCTTGTGTATTAGTGAAGAGAGGCCAGGCAACAAACATTGCAATAGTGAGTAAACTCCAAAATTTCAGTGGTTTACCACAACAAAGGTTTATTTCTTGCTCACGTCACAATCCAGGGACTCGGAAATCCAGCTCCTCCAGTTTGTCCGCCTCTGAGGGTGTGAAATGGGAAGAGAGGGCTCTGGGGTGAGTGACGTGACATGGCCCTCATCCTAGTGGCCACAGCCCAGCTACACGGCCCCAAGTTACCTGGGAGGGGGCTGGGAAAGCCCTTCCCTTACAGAGATTATTTCAGTTAATCCTCACAGCAAGCCTCTGAGGTCAATGGGAATAGCCTGTTCATTTTATAGACAGGATACTGAGGTTGAGAAGTTACATGACTCCCTCAAGGCCATGCAGCTAAGTGGCAGACCTGGGATTAGAACCCAGGACACCAGCTTCCAGAGTCCCCTCAGACACAAACTCTTGTGTTGCCTATGTTGCTTCCATGTTAAAGAGAACAGGAAAGGGGCGCCTGGGTGGCGCAGTCGGTTGGGCGTCCGACTTCAGCCAGGTCACGATCTCGCGGTCCGTGAGTTCGAGCCCCGAATCAGGCTCTGGGCTGATGGCTCAGAGCCTGGAGCCTGTTTCCGATTCTGTGTCTCCCTCTCTCTCTGCCCCTCCCCCATTCATGCTCTGTCTCTCTCTATCCCAAAAATAAATAAACGTTGAAAAAAAAAATTAAAAAAAAAGAGAACAGGAAAATTGATAACATATCTAATATATATATATATTTAGTGTTAGAAGCTCAGAGTTTTACAAGTATTCTTGTTATTTATTCCTTAAAAGCAGTAGTTTGGACATAAAACACAGTTTTGCTATGCAGATGTAGGAATGGTTTAGATGAATGGTTCTCAAAGTCTGGACTTCAGCTCCTGGGGAATCCTGAGACCTTTCTAGAGAATCCACAAGATCAAGACGATTTTCATAATAATACTAAGATGTTTGGTATTTTGCTCATTCTCTCAAGGGTATACTATGGAGTCTTCCAGAAGTGCTCTACACACGATGATGTCATTGCTGTGATGCTAATGTGTAACAGAAGTCAAATTGTTACCTTAAAATGAATTAACAATATAATCTACTGTGTTGGGCTTTTTTTATAATTTTTTGTAATGGTTACTTATTTTTGAGCAAGTGAGCGAGTGAGAGAGAGAGAGAGAGAGAGAGAGAGACAGAGTGTGAGTGGGGGAGGGGCAGAGAGCGAGGGAGACACAGAAGCTGAAGCAGGTTCCAGGCTCTGAGCTGTCAGCACAGAACCCGACACGGGGCTCAAACCCACGAACCGTGAGATCACGACCCGAACTGAAGTCGGACGCCTAACTGACTGAGCCACCCAGGAGCCCCACTGCATTAAGTTTTAATTTCTTAAAACTTAAAATTTCTAATATGATAAATATCAGTAGATAGAACCCATACAAAGAAAAGTTCTTTGGGGTCCTTAATAATTTTAAAGAGCATAAAGGATCTCGAGACCAAAATGTTTGAGAAGTGCTACTGCGTTAGAAGTTAAAGGCAATGTGTTTACTGATAACACTTTAAACTCTAGTGTATAGTAATTAAGAGTCTCAGATTAAAAAATATCTTCTGAGGGGCACCTGGGTGGCTCAGTCAGTTAAGCATCTGACTTTGGCTGAGGTCATAATCTCGCAGTTTGTGGGTTCGAAGCCCGCATCAGGCTCTGTGCTGACAGCTGGGAGCCTGAAGCCTGCTTCAGATCTGTGTCTCCTTCTCTCTCTGCCTCTCCCCGGCTCACGCGCTTTCTCTGTCTCTCAAAAATAAATAAATGTTAAAAAAAAATCTTTTGAAAATGTCTATGTCTCAATTTATCTTTCTACTCTTTTAAAAAATTTTTTTACTTTTTTATTTTAGAGACAGAGTGTGCACACATCGGGGAAGGGCACAGGGAGACAGGGAAAGAATCTCAAACAGGCTTCCTGCTCAGCGAGGAGCCCAATGCGGACTCCATCCCACGACCCTGGGATCATGACCTGAGCCAAAATCAAGAGTTGGACACTCAACTGACTGTACTACCCAGGCGCCCCTCAATTTCCTTATCTTTAAAATGAGGTTATAGTACAACTATAATACTAATCTATATTATGTTAAATAAAACATTAACCAAAACCTTCATCATAGTAGCTTGGATTAGAATCAAGCATTCTAAAAAATACGGAGAGGAACATTAACAATAAATTTAAAGAAATTTCTTCAACTTTCTGTTCCTTTTCTCAACTCCATGCTTTCTCAATAATAGTAGAAAAATGTGTCCAATTTGCTTTCACAACATTCAGTCCCTGAAGGCTTATACTTTTTGGAGATTAGTAGTCTAACCAATTTGTCTTGGCCCACATTAGTGGAAAAAATCACCACAGGTGAAATTTCACGGTAACAAAATTCATTTTAACTGCATACTGTGTAGACAGCTCTTGAACTTGGGTGATGGCTTGGTGTTGTCTCATGCTGCTATCATTATGGCAAATTTCAGTTTAAATAAATCAAGTGGCCACTCTCTTCCTGTTCACTGCAGTGGCTATACAATGCCACAATGGCTTGATATTTATAATCCATTTTACCTTCACATAGAGGGTTACCCATGTGAGCAGATCATTCACTGTAATAGAATCCAATGTCAAAAGAACTTGATATTTATAATCCCTGTTGCTTTAACAGAAGTGGAACACAGAGTAGGCCATTTACAAAATGACAGATAAGACCTGCCTAAGCGCACAATAATGTTTTGATTTAAGGCTGTTAACAGAGTGGATTTATTTAAAGTGTTCTTGTTTTTGGAAATTTTAAGATTCTAAATGAGAAACAGAAAAAAGTAAACCAGAATAGTCAAATACTGCTGAGTTAATAATAGATGGTCTTATTAAGAGATTACTATATGCAGGGGTGCCTGCGTGGCTCAGTCGGCTAAGCGTCTGACTTTGGCTCAGGTCATGATCTCACAGTTCGTGGGTTTGAGCCCCGTGTTGGGCTCTGTGCTGACAGCTCGGAGCCTGGAGCCTGCTTCAGATTCTGTGTCTCCCTCTCTCTCTGCTCCTCCCCCACTCACACTCTGTCTCTCTCAAAAATGAATAAACATTAAAAAAATTTTTTTAAAAAGATTACATGCAGGTATTGTATGTGGTGATTGATGTTTTAGCTCACTGACCACCCCCTCCTCCAAACAGTCCAATGATGTGGGCATTACTATTATTCTACTTTCACAAAAGGAAGGAAACAGATCTTTGCAGGATTTCAACTCAGACACTATGATCCAATAACCCACATTCTCAACCACTATCCTGTTCCAGTTTCCACTACAAAATGGTGAGTTTTAGTCAAATCCAGAGTTAAAAAAAACCGTTTTTCGTTGAATTTTTGTCCTCATTTGTTCTTGCTGCTTTGGCTGTCATGGGTTGAATGGTGTCCTCTCAAAAGATATGCTGAAGCCTTAACATCCAGGACCTGTGAATGTGATCTTATTTGGAAATGGGGTCTTTGCAGATTTACTTAAAGATGAGGTCGTACTGCATTAGGGTGAGCCCTAAATCCAATGACTGGTGTCCTTATAAAGACTGGGAGAGTTGGAGACAGAGCCCCAGGGCGAAGACAGCCACACGAAGATGGAGGCAGAGGCCTGGGGTACGCTGCCACAAGGCAAGGAAGGCCACGGGCCACAAGAAGCTGGAAGAGGCAAGGATGATTCTTCCCATAGAGCCTTTGGAGGGGCTATGGCTGGCCTACACCTCGATTTCAGACTCAGCCTCCAGAACTGGGAGGCTGTATTTTGTAAGTTACCCAGTTAGTGGTCCCTTATTATGGCAGCTCTCGGCAACTAATACACTGACTTCATGGGCTGGAGGCCCAGCTGAACCAAGACCCTAAGACTGAGGTCTCAACTGCAGTCCTGTGCCCAGCACAGAGTAGATGCCCCCTGGAGAGATCCCCTTCAAACCAACAGATGACAGGACCAAACTGAGCTAATAATTTGGTATGAGCTCTAAAACTATTTTGAAGGTCTAGTTTTATAGTGAGATCATGGAGAATATTAAAAAAAAAAAAAGAGAGAGAGAGAGATACTGCCTTAATTATTTTCTGGAACAAGGCAGAATATAAAGGAAAACAAATGAGGTCTTTCAATTTTGATGCAGTGAACTTGTAGGTAATGGAGAACCAGTAAAATGCATAGCTATAAAGATCATGTGTGGGCCGAGTGATGGCAGTGGGCTTCTAGAAGGAGAGGTGGCAGGGTCATCCAGCAAGACAGGGCACTGACCCATGGGGTGGCGGGGTGCTGGCTGGGGAGTCAGGCCTCAGGCAGGCATCCAAGCAGTACTCCAGTGTGTGTGTGTGTGTGTGTGTGTTGTTTGTTTTTAATTAATTAATTTTTGAGAGAGAGAGAGAGGAGAGAGAGTGCGCACGCAAGCAAGCAGGGGAGGGCAGAGAGAGAGGGAGACACAGAATCCAAAGCAGGCTCCAGGCTCTGAGCTGTCAACACAGAACCGGACAGGGGCTCAAACTCACCAATGGTGAGATCATGACCTAAGCCGAAGCTGGAGCCACCCAGGTGCCCCCCCCAACCTCCCAACTCTTGCACTGCACTGCGGTGGAGGTGGCACTTTTGGTATAGGGAGGGGCCACCTCTTCCTCCTAGAATGGGCAAAAAGATGTCTCCGGAGATCATGCTTCCATTCCACCAACATTTATCAAAGTCTGTGCTAACTCTGGTCATCTGTTGACAGTGAGTGTGGAGAGGAGACTTTTGTCTTTCAAAACACATGTTCATCTGCTAGGATCGTTATCTGTTGTTTGGCAAGTACGACAGTAAGCTAGCTATGGCTAAATTATACACCGGGATCTTACAGAATGTTTACATTGGTCTACTCTGCACTTTCTAAAAGCAAACAACAGAAAACATACTACTCATCATGACTCTTGTGTGCATCAGGCACTCAAGCCAGCTTAAGCAAGAGAAGGGAATGTATCATCAGGTTACACTTGTGGCCCATGGGCCCTGGGAACCCAGGTGCAGCCAGGAAAGGCTGTGGACAGGAGAGCCCCCAGCTGCTCTCTGCAACCCCATACACACTCCACGCACACCATGCTGATGGACTTTACATCTCCTTTGTTCAAGGGTCCAGCCCAGACTGAATGCGTCAGGATTGTTTTGCTTCTGCAGGGGACAAAAGAAAGCAGTTCAACCTGGCTTAAGCTAATTAGGGAATTGAACAGCTCAAATAACTGAAAATTCCCAGCCAGCTGGATCCTGGTGGTCACAGGGCACTGTAAGAGGCAGCCTCCCCCTCCTCTGCTGGCTCAGCCCTCTTGGGACCAGGTGACCAACAGGACCTCCAGACTTTATATCCTTTGCCAACACTCTGCTTTTTGGAGAGTCCCAGCAGGTCTCAGGAACCGCTGTAGGTAAGCCCAGCTTTGGTCACATGCCCGCTTCTGGACCACCCACAGGCAGGTGGAAGGAAATGCTCATTGCCCAGGCCTGGAGCCGGGGCCAAGGTCAGCCCTACCCCAAACATATTAAGAGCAAATGCTACATGAAGTTGACTGTTGGGTATGGTACTTTAGATAAGTTAAATTGTTTTAAACTCAGCATCATGTCTGTTTACTAATTGAATCGACACTTTATCCCCTTTTATAGGTGGGGAAATTGAGGCACTTATGAATGCGTCTTGGTCAAGGCCTCAGAGTTGTAAGCTGCAAGAGCTGGGGTTTGACCTAGACTCCCAGGCCACAAAGGCCGGGCTCTTGGCCACTAGCAGAAGGGATCTGCTACCAGCCAAATGGGACATGGATGCTGGGCTGATCACAATAACAGATGTCCAATAGCCATTCTGAACTCTCGCTCTGTGGAGAGAACTACGTCCCCAGCCTGCTGGCCCAGGGTGATATCATGTTGTACCAAGGTGGCTGCTTCTGCTATGACCTAGTACATGGACTAGTTCCAAAAAACAGAAGGGACAATACAATAAGCACCCTTCCATCATTATTCTCTGGGGAGGTGGTCGGGAAAAGGCAATTTGATCATGGGGATAAACAGAAAAAGCTATCAACCCTAGGCCTCTGGGTGTACTTACTTATATTTTATCCCATCCAAAGTTTTGTCTCCTACAAGGGGGTGCGTGGGCATGAAGAGGCCAACAGTCTAGGCCAACAGTCTGCACAGGGAACCCACTGAGCTGGAGGAGACGCCCAAACACGTTCCCTTTTCAGTTGTCTGGGTCCAGGAGGGGACCCAGAAAAGAAGCCCAGTTCCCCTTGCTGTTAGGAAAAAGCACAATCCTTTACAGATTGTTATGGTTGAACTGCACTTTGAAATTTGGATCATGGAGAAAGTGAATCTATTTTTTGCATATCCCCAGCAAGACTGTCAGGAGAACTGTCTTCAGGTCTTAGAATCCCAGATGGATAAAGGTGGTCTGTAGTCTTAGCTGATGCTGCCACTGGGGGCCCAGGAGTCATTATGAGCTAGGCAGAGCTCCAAAACAAGATCTACTTTACTGGAAAGCTAAACTACGCCACCCACTCAAAACTTCTACCTAATGCTTGAAATTTCCATCTCTTTCACACCTGTGTTCTGTCAGCTTCTGCTATTGGATGTACTGAGAAAAAGTGAACGACAGCTTCTAGATAAACTGTAAGTAAATACAATCAGACAAACGTCCTATGTGAGTGGAGTGCTGGAGAGGTTGTGAACGTTTTGTTTTGTAAAGCCTTCGGTGTGATTTGAGAATCAACAGCAGAGAGGAGGGAGAAGGAAGGAAGGAGGGGCCAGGCTTTATATGTGAGGAGCCTGGGGTCTAGGGAGCTTTAGGAGTTACTTGTCATCCCAATTAAAGTAGTAGAGGCAGAATTTACATTTTCACCATCTTTCTTGTGCCCCATCCTGGTTCCCCACAGGAAAGGGACAAAGAGAGAGAAGAAGGAAATGAGAAGAGAGGAAAGCTGAGAGGCAGTAGTAGCACAGAGACGTAGAGGAGGTAAGAGAGAAAGGAGACCCCAGGAGAGGGAAAAGGAGAGGGAGAGAAGCCCAGACAAGAAAAAATAATATTGAAGGAGAAGGCAGTTGGAGGACTGCCTCCCTCACTTCAGACTTACTATAAGCTGCAATAATCAAGACAGAGAAATACTGGTGAAAGAACAGACCAACAGATTAGTGGAATGGAGAGCCCACAAACAGACCTACATAAATATAATCAACTGATCTTGGACAAAGATCTTGGAAATGACAATACAATGAAGAAAAGACAGTCTTTTCAACAAATGGTGCTGGAACAACTGGACATCCACATGCAAAAACATGAGTCTAGACACAGACCTTGCACCCTGCATAAAAATTAACTGAAAATGGACCACAAACCTAAATTAAAATGCAAAGCAATAAAACTACAAGATAACACAACAGAAAATGCAGATAACCTTGGATTTGGCGATGCCTTTTTAGATGCAATGCCAAAGGCAATATCCATGAAAGTAAGAATTGGTAAGGTGGACTTTATTATAACAAAAATTTCTGCTCTGCAAAAGACACTGTCAAGAGAATTAAAAGACCAGCCACAGACTTGGAGAAAATATTTGCAAAAGACATATCTGATAGAAGATTGTTATCCAAAATATACAAAGAACTCTTAAAACTCAACAATAAGCAAATCATCAGATTAAAAATGGAGGGTGCCTGGGTGGCTCAGGCAGTTAAGCATCTGACTTCAGCTCTGGTCACGATCTCATGGTTCATGGGTTCAGCCTCACATCGGGCTCTGTGCTAACAGCTCAGAGCCTGGAGCCTGCTTCAGATTCTGTTTCTCCCTCTCTCTCTGCCCCTCCCCCCCTCAAAAAGATGAATAAACATTAAAAAATTAAAAAAAAAAAAAGGGCCAAACAACAGGTACATGAAAAGATGCTCGGCATCACTACTCATCAGGGAAATGCAAATCAAAAGCATTCTGAGATATCACCACACATCTGTTAGAGTGGCAACTACCAAAAAGACAAGTGATAACAAGTGTTGGAGAGGATGTGGAGAAAAGGGAACCTTAGTGCACTGTTGGTGGGAATACAATTTGGTACAGCCACTACGGAAAACAATATGAACAGTGTGGAAAGCTCCTCAAAAAGTTAAGCAGAGAGATACCTGTGATCCGGTAATCCCGCTTCTGGGTTTATATCTGAAGGAAACAAAATCGCTATCTTGAAAAGATACCTGCACCCTCATTATTTACAGCATTGCAAATATTACTTATTGCAGCATCATTTACAATGTCCGAGACATGGAAACCTAGTTCTGTTGACAGACGAATGAATAAAGAAAATGTGGTGTATGGTGTGACATATATATCATCTAAATGTATTAGAATATTATTCATCCATAAAAAGGAAGGAAATCCTGCTATTGGCAACAACACGGTTGGGTCTTGAGGACCCTATGCTAAGTGATGGAAGCTAGACTAACACTCTAGAATATGACTTATATGTGGTATCTATTTTTAAAAAAGCCAAACTCATAGAAACACAGAGTGGAATGATGGTTGCCAGGAGCTGGGGGTGGGGGAAACGAGGAGATGCTGTTCAGAGGGTACAAAGTTATAGGATGAATAAATTCTAGGCATCTAATATTCAGCATGGTGATTACAGTTAACGATACTGTATCATGTACTGGATAGTTGCTAAGACCGTAAATCTTAAATGCTCTCACCACACACATGCACAAAATTATAACTATGTGAGATGGTGGATGTGTTAACTAACCTTACCGTAGTCATCATTTTGCAGTACATACATGTATCAAATCATCACCCTGTGTACCTTCAACTTAAATATGTCAATGATATCTCAAAAAAGCTGCAAAATAAATAAGATAGGATAAAGAAAAAAGTGGGTCAAAGACTTAGCAGACACTTCATTAAAGAAGACACACAGTGGCAAATAAGTATATGAAAAGATGCTCCACAACCGTAGGTCATTAGGGGATTGCAAATTACGACAACCACAACACACCCACCAGAATGGCTAAAATTCACAACACTGACAACGCCTGAATACTGACAAGGATGTGGGGCAAGAGGAACTCCAGGAACTGTCATTCGTTGCCAGTGGGAATGCAAAATGGTACGACCAGTTGGGAAGTCTGGTGGCTTCTTATAAAACTCAACATTCCTTTACCATAAGATCCAGTAATCACACTCTTTTGTATGGACCTATCATAGGAGTTGAGTAAAAAGATCAGGGGTTATGGAGGAGGGAGGGAGATAAATGGGTGGAGCACGGGTTTTTTTAGGGAAGTGACACTTCTCTACATGATGCTATAATGGTGGATATATGCCATCATAGATTTGTCCAAACTCATAAAATGCTCAATACCAAGAACGAACCCTAAGATAAACTATGGACTTTGGGTGATAGTGATGTGTCAATGGAGGGTAATGAATTGTAAAAATGTCCCACTTTGCTAGGGGATATTGATAATGGGGGGAGGCTCTGCATGTGCTGGGGCTGGGAGTGAATGGGAAATCTGCACCTTCTTTCCAATTTTGTTGTGAACTTAAGACTGCTTCAAAAATAAATTCTCTTACAGAAAAATTTTTTAAATAAAAATAAACTGAGCAAGGAAAAAAAAAAGTTGGTAAAAGACCTTCACTGCTGATCTTGGAAGTTCACTTAAGTCCGCTTTGCAGCCCCAGCCTTCTGTTGGAAGGTTAAAGAAATGCCTACAGAGGCCGGCACGCCCCCTGCAGGAGGGGAGGGGTGAGGTGAGGCGAGGGGATGGTTTAGGATTGGCCTGAGGTTCCTAGAGCGGGTCTCAAGCGGATTTACCAGGAAGCTCTTAAAAGTACCAGTGCTCCGGTCTCCTCACACTGAGACTTTCCCTTGGCAGAGTCCAGGCAGGGGGACGTGAAAAGCGCTCTCCTACATTCTAACGTGCAGCCGCGTCTGAGAATCGCCGTGACCGAGCGGCGGTGGGTGGGGGACGGGGCGGGAGGTCAGAGTACCGGAAAGAAAGGAAACCTTTCCCGAGAAGAGGACACCGCTGCCCGCGCGGTCGCACGCTTGGGTGGTCACTCCAGCCGCGCTTTCCAAGGGCCAGCAGCCTAGGTCAGTGGCTTTCACGTCAAACACAGGTGTCGCATCGGCAGGTGCACCAACGTGGGCACTGGAAGGAGGGAGACTAGAGCCTTGGGACTGCAGCAACGCCCGGGACCGGGTGTGGGGCCAATTGCGCGTCCCCCGGCTTCCCTGCGCCCCCGGAGCCCGTTTTACTATGGAGGCCCAGGCGCCGCGTGCGGACTCTGAGTTCGCGCTCTAGTTGACAAGGGCTTTGTCACTTTTCCTACTCTGTTGCCACCAAGCGGCGATGACGCCGCTTCGGTCCTCACTTTGGTGACGCGAGGACAAATGGGTGACCACGTACACTTCGGAGCAAACTTTCTCCTACACCTGCTAACTGGCCACCTTTAACAGGAAAAACAGGAGAGCACACAAACTAGAAAAAAACCAAAACCAAACCACGCAAATACACACATACACACACAGTGCGCGCGCGCCTGCGCAGGGGTGAGAACGAGCTCACAGGAAGGTGGAACCAGCGCAAGACCTTAGCGCCAGGTTGGTGGTCTCCCTCTCACCGGCCGCCAGAGCACCCCGCGCCTTCTCCGCGCACCTACCCGCGGCTCCACACCTCGCTGCCTTCGCCCACGCTGCCCTCGGCGGCCGGGAAACCGATTTGGTGGTCTGAATACTTTGGGGACCCACCGGAGGGAGGCCTGATGCCCTCTCCCCCAGCGTCCTCCTCCAGGGCGCGGCCAGCACACCTGCGACGCCGCGCACTCCAGCGCTCGGGAAACACCTGTCTGGGGGAGGTGGGACCGGAAACGCGTGTCTCCCGGCGCGCGCCGCCCACCCCCGCCGCCTGCCGCGCTGCAGGCGCTCGGCGGTCTCTCGGGTCCGGGCCCTTTAAGGCGGGTGGTTGCGGCAGCCGCGCTCGGGGCGGGGCAAACAATGCGCGCCACGCGGGGCCGGATCCGCAGCGGTAAGTAGGAGCGAGGCCCGCCTGGGGCTGGGCTGTGTCACTGCACTCCCGGTGTAGGACCCGTCCCACGTGGCTGGGGGTCCCGAAGGGCCCAGTGGACCGGCTGCCCGACCCCCACTTCCACCGGTTCCCGGAGCACTGGGGCCCGCCGGAAGCGAGTGAGTACCTGTCGGCCCTTAGGGGGCCGGGGGGGGGGCGGGTTCGGGGGACTCGGGGCAGGCCTCCGAGCCGCGGACGCCCGAGTCCACCCCGGACCCCGGCTCTGGCTCTCCCCGCCGGCGACTCGGAATCCGCCAGTGTGTTTCACTTCCAGTCTCGGCGAGGTGGAGCTGCGTCGACCGTGTATATCCAGCTGGTGTCAAAAAGCCGGATAATCAAACCGTTAACACCCAGTCCAAGTGCTGGTTCGGGTCCTCGGCGGTAACTAGTGAACGCACTGAATTTAGAGGGGGTGGAGGGAACACCTAAGCAAAACAGCAGGAACTACCCTGCCGGCCGCAGCGGGCGGTAGCTGCAGTCTGCGTGGGCCTGGCCAGTTTAGAAAGAGCCGCGTTCTCTGCGGCCCTGGGCTGTCAGCGCCGCTCCGCTCCGCTTCAAACGCGGCTGGGTTCGGAATTCACCCAGTGGTGACAGCAGAGTGCGTAGGGCATCCTGCAGGAGTTGCACGGTCTTGGGTTCTTGTGCCCAAAGACACCTTTTAGCATGGATTCAGGACTAAATTTCTCTCCCCAGAAGGGGAAGAGCCATGCAAAAGGAATTAGACAAAGGTTCCCCCCACCTGTGTTTCTTCTTTTGAACATGTAAAACGACCTTAAAAAAAACATTTGGAGCGATTTAAAAGAGAATGAGTATTTCTGGCCCTAGCGTCACGCGAGATTCTTTTGCCCAACAGCTTTGAGGGAGCAGAGAGCTGGATGCAGGTGACATGGCCCTGGTGCCCTACGAGGAGACAGCGGTAATGGGCTTGCAGAAATTCCACAAACCTCTTGCCACCTTCTCCTTTGCGAACCACACGATCCGGATCCGGCAGGACTGGAGACAGCTGGGAGTCGCCGCGGTGGTTTGGGACGCGGTAAGTAAGACCCTGGGGCCTCTGACCACAATTGATTTTAAGACTGGCTTTCTTCTTCCTTTTTTTTTTTTTTTTTAAATAACAGATTTATTGAGGTATAATTTATATACCATACATTTCACCTGTTTATACAATTCTGTGATTTTTTTAAAAAAAGTAAATTCACTGAGAGATGTAACCATCACCATGGTCTATTTTAAAAACATTTTCATCCCCCAGCCCCTCCAAAAATACTTATACCCATTGGAATCTCTTACTTCCCTGCTCCCTCCCCCAACCCCAAAATATTGCATTTTGAGGGTGAATAAAGGAAAGCTGAGGGAAAGTAAATTACTTGCCAGTAATATACCCAACAGGAAAGAGGGAGGGAGAGCTGGAAGGAAGGCAGGAAGCCCCTAACTGCTTTGGACTCTCATTAAATTAATTTTTCACTTAAGTTTCATTTTGAAAATATTGCACAAAGAATACTGTAAAAAGTGGGAGAGCCCAAAGTGAAGATCACATGTTTTCCTGAAGTTTTCCGTAGTTGTAATGGTCACAAAATTATACTATTAGTTGCTTTGTTTTACTTCTTCCTCTCACAGCACTGTTCTGTCAGCTTTTGTGACAGTGACTTGCCCTTAAGCAGCTCGCAGTGGGAACTCATTTAATGTTGGATAAATGATAGATGTAATTTTGTGGTCTTAACATTGCATTAGGGATGCTAGAGAAACATTCAGGTGTAAACATCTCAATGTATTATAGCCTCTTCTAGGAATCTAGTCCAAGGTGATTACATGGAAAGTATTCCCAGAACGACTAATAGGGCACATAATAGTGAGGAATGGGTGAGCCTTTTGAATGCTCACCAAGAAGAGGAATTGTTATTTATGCTACTAGTATGTGGCTGTGAAAGACAAATTCTGTTTAAAAATTATGTTAACAACATACAATGCTTTAAAAAAAAAAATGTTTATTTTAGAGAGAGAGAGGGAGACAGGATCTGTGCTGACAGCACAGAGCCGAATGCGGGGCTTGAACCCGTGAACCGAACCATGAGATCATGACCTGAGCCAAAGTTGGACGCTTAACCGACTGAGCCACCCAGGCGCTCCTACAATGCTTTTATAGAATTGTATGCAAATGCTAACTCATGCATCAGGTGTCCAAAACTTTGGCCCAAACTTCCTTTCCCATGCCTGATAATATGTGGTGAGGGCCCCCAGTGATGCAGGACAACACGAGAGAAGCACCCAGCTCCAGGAGCCCCGGGTGGGAGCCACTCTGCCTCTTCCTTTGGGTGACATCGTGGCCTTGCTGCCTTGAACTTGGGTTAGGAACTGGACATCCCTTTAAGCAAAATCACAGAGACTGTTCATGTAAGCTCCACCAGGGTCGTTTTGTAAACTTTAAGTGACACAGTAAGAAATGAAACTTCCCAGAATGAGCAGCACCCTATGTTGTGTGGGCAGCGTCATCGACCCCTGCTGTCCCCGGGAGGGACCTCGGTGGGGCCTAGGCTCCGTCCGCTCTAGGGTCATCTCCCAGCAGCAGCCGAGTTTCTGTGTGTGTTGTTAAACTGGGACTGCAACCTTGCAGAGGAGAGAGGGTGTGATGTCTTCCTGCCAGTGTAAAGCCCATCCGAAACCCTTGGGGTCCTCCGGCACTCATTGACACGCAACGCTGTGTTTTGACTCAGGCTGTCATTCTCTCCGCGTATCTGGAGATGGGAGCTGTGGAGCTGAGGGGCCGCCGTGCGGTGGAGCTGGGGGCCGGCACCGGGCTGGTGGGCATAGTGGCTGCCCTGCTGGGTGAGTGCCGTATGCTGGCTCCCTCCTTTGCAAGTGGAGCTCATTGACAGGTGTGTTTGCTGCTTCCCTGACACAGACCCAGACCGGTTTTTCCCTTACTGGATGTTCTGTCCCCTGTACTTATGAGTCACCTGCTGGTGTCTTTAACTCCAGTAAGCCTCGTTTCTTCTCTCTCTCGCTCTCTCTCTTGCTCTCTCTCTTGCTCTCTCTCTTGCTCTTTCTCTCATCCTGTTATTTATACTTCCCATGAAAGACTGCTTTGCCCCCTTTGGTTGGTTGTTTGTTTGTTTTTGTTTTGTTTAAGCAAACACACGTTTATTTGGGCATTTAGAATTGCAATTCAGGAGACAATTGGGTTGTCTGAATTAGGTCCCTGCCCCTTTCAGTTTTATGCCAACAGTATGATCAGAAGGCAGTTTTCAGTTCAAAGAAAATTGTCGTATTCATGTACATAGTTTTTTACACTTTAGGGGCCTTCTTGTACTCTGTTGGATTTAACCCTGCGAGGCAGGTAGAACAGACAGTCTCATTCATTGCTGAGGAAACTTTGCTGGTTCGTCTCTTCTGAGAAGGGTCGGCCTTGCTGTAGTTTGTACTGACATCTTATATTTAAAAATTCTCTTCGCGGTATACAGTTCTGAATTGGTATCGAGGTTTGTCATTTTTTTTTGTTTGTTTGGTATACAAATATTAATTTAGGCCTACAGTATTTTTAAGCTTTGTTTTTATTTTGTTATTTATTGTTGACTCCTTTCTTCAGCTTCTGGCTCATGCCGTTCAAGCCACCCAGTGGGTAGACCAGCTTCTAACATACAATATATAACATTCATCACTTCAACATCGTCACCCAGTGCTCTTGTCAAAATGCAGCTTCTGCTTCTGTAGGTTGGGGTCAGGCCTGAGGACCTGCATATCTAACAAGCTCCCAGGGGATGATGATGCAGACACTGTTGGTACTCAGGCCACACTTTGGTGGTGAGGAGCTAGAATTCCATTCCATTGTGGACAGGTGCTCGAGGACCCACTTAAGCCCCTCCTTTATTGTGTCCTCTTTCCGGTAACTTATTTCTTTTTTTAGTATTCTTTTCTGTGTTTAGATCTAGCCTTCCAAAATGTGGTGGGGAACATGGGCAGCATGGTAGTTAACGGTGTGCAAATGGATGTAGGTCTCCATCCAACACCACGGCACCTTCAGGTACTGGTGAGGCCCTCGCTCGTACACTGCCTTTTGTTCTCCTCAGGTTAGCCTTACAGCATTCCCGTGGGTGTTAGGTTTCATTTTTTTATTTTGTTTTACTTTATTTTATTGTTTACTTCATTATGTTATCTTTACAGAAAGAGAGCAAGTGTGCGTATGAGCATGGGAGGGGCAGAGAGAGAGAGAGAGAGAGAGAAAATTTCAAGCAGGTTCCATGCCCATCGAGGAGCCCAACTCCGTTCCATCTCACAACCGCGAGATCATGACCTGAGCTGAAATCCAGAGTCCGATGCTTAAACTGACTGATCCACCCAGGCGCCCCACACTTAAAAATTTTTCATTTTGCCGGTGAAACTGGGGTTCTGGGAGGTTAAGTCACTTTGTGGAGTCCTGGTCAGTGGAGACCTGAGGACTCAAACCAGGTGCATCAGACACTTACTGTCTTTCCTTGACACTAAGTTTGCTGATGTGGGAGGAGTTAACTGGAAGGGAAATGAGGTTTCTTCTGTTTCCTCTGGACAAGCGGGTCTTCATGCAGAGCTGCGTTGGCTGGTGCAGAGACTTGCTAGTTGGCAAAGTGCATAGGTTTAGAGTTATACTTGGTTTTGACACCTTTTCTAACTCTTACTAGCTGTGTGACCTTGGGCAAGTTGCTTAATCTCTCCACTTCAGTTTCCCTATAAAATGGGGATAATAATCAGTTCCTGCCACATTGAGGATCCAATGAGATCATGCACAGAAATCAGCTCCTTGACTAGCGCAAAGTAAATGCTCAATAAATGTTAATTGCTCCTCTGTGCATATCTGTTTGTGATCTAGAAATGCGGATCTGTGAGGTTGGGTAAAACAGGATGATGAGGTTCTTTAAAGACTAGCACAGAGTGGGGGACTAGGTAGTTGTCGCCCCACAAGACGATCGGCTTTGGGAGTGGGCTGGAACAGAACAGCACGGTGTTCTCTCGTGACTGGGGGGAGGTGCGCTTCCTGGCCTGGCTTCACCGCCCCCTCTTTCAATCCTTTCCTGCCGCGGAGCAGAATTCATTGCTGCCTTATTTCTTCTCCCCACAGCCCTTGGTATACTTGCCATGTTGTCCCGGCCTTTCTTACAAGCCCGTGTTTCTTGTGTCTGTCTCTCCTGAGGCTTGGGACTGTGTCTCATCCTGTGTGTCCTTGGCCCCAGCCAGACCCCACTTGCCATGCGGTAGATACTCAAATAGTTCTGGAATAAGAGTTGGGCAAACTGGAAAATCATGAAAAGTAATGTTTCTCTTACAAAAGTGATGTAACTCTTTTCAAAAATAGCCCTGGAAATCGAATAAAGGGGGAAAAAGCCTAAAACATTCTAGTTCTTCATGACTGCAACATAAGTACTGTTAGCATTTTGGTTTATTTCCTTCCATTCTTTTGCTTCCACTTGTTTTTTTTTTTTTAATTTTTTTTTTAATGTTTATTTACTTTTGAGAGAGACAGAGACAGAATGCGAGTGGGTTAGGGGCAGAGAGAGAGGGGGACACAGATCTGAAGCAGGATCCAGGCTCTAAGCTGTCAGCACAGAGCCCGACGCGGGGCTCGAACTCACAAGCTGTGAGATCTTGACCTGAGCTGAAGTCGGACGCTCCACCCACTGAGCCCCCCCAGGTGCCCCTCCACTTGTATATTTAATCACAGTTGTAATCGTGGTTATAGAGGTGTGTGTATGTGTGTGTATGCACCTATGTATGTACGTACACATATGTGTGTCTCATTTCATGTTCTGTCGTGCGCACCTCTCTGCACTCCTATGTGATTTGCACACCCGTTATTGTTGTGACTGCAAAGTATAAGGCATTGCTTTTTAGGGTGAGACCTGAGGGTAAGAAAAAGTTACTCTCTTTAGAATGGAGGCAGCGAGAACTAGAATAGGTGGTGATTTTGAACGTGTCAGAGGTTGATTGTTCTCCTTTTTAAAAAGGTATTTTCATTTTTCGTTACCCGAATTATTCCCAAATTCAGGGAACACCCACCATATGCCAGGCCTGGGTTTAGGTGCTGAGGCTTCCCGTCTTCTCAGGAAGCTTCCATTCTAATTCTGATGGGGAGGAAGGAAAAGACAGATTCTATTAAAAAGCCAGGGAAAAAAACCCGGCAAGTTCTATGCAGAACTTGAATAATGGGTGATGAGATTTTCCTATTAAAAGAAAAAAACAGCTTTTAATTACTGGGCAGTTCCCACATTCTGTCTATTTAGTCTGTCCTTCTCACTGTGCCCCCCTGCCTGGTGGGTAGGTCTACTTCGAGCTCTCTTCCCCTCGGGAAATGAAGGCTTAACAGAGGTTAGGTAACTTGCACAAGGTCACAACACTCCTGGATTGTGGAGTTAGAATTGGAATGCTGTTCTGACTCATACCCTCGTCCTTAGTTTGAAAATCTCTTTATACTGTGTGGAAAGTATTCTTAGAAAAAATCATCCCATTTTAAAGATAGGGTTCTGTAAGTTGGGGTGGGGTCAGGGAATGTGGTTTTTTTTTTTTTTTTAATTAAAAAAATTTTTTTTTCTTTTTGGTGTTTATTTTTGAGAGAGAGAGCACAAGCAAGGGAGGGACAGAGAGAGGGAGACAGAATGTGAAGCAGGCACCAGGCTCCGAGCTGTCAGCACAGAGCTCGATGTGGGGCTCGAACCCACAAACCATGAGATCCTGACCTGAGCTGAAGTTGGACCCTTAAACACTTAACTGACTGAGCCACCCAGGCCCCTGGGAATCTGGGTTTTAAAGGCTTCTGAGGTGATTTGATGCTCAACCAAGTCTGGGGAAGAGTCTTAAAATATGCTCAGGAAGAAGTTGTCTTAGTTTTCTGTACTTGTAGTGTAAATCTCCACTGGGCTTTCCACTTGTGTGTATGTTTCACTGAAGGCTGGGCATCTCTACTTGCCTGTTTCTCAGTGCCTCAAACAGTATGTGTGTTTAAACTTGAACTCTTCTTCCCTTTGCAAACTCGACCTTTTGTTCTCTTGAGTTAGTGTGGCCATCCAAGTACGCACTCAGGCCCACCCCTTGACCCGCGCCCCATAGCCCCCCCCCCATACCCCCACCCCTCCTCCAGCCCCGCCAGCCCTGCTGACCCATCTTCTAAGGATTTCTTGATGCCAGTTCTCCCTTTGCGTTGCCCCTGTCCGGCTGGAGCTCTCAGCATCTGTCTCCTCCGTGAGGCTCTGCAGGTCCCCACCACCTGACCTCTCTGCCTCTGCTTTGTCTTCTCAGAGCCACTTCCCAGTAGACTGAAGTGGCCCATCCATGATGCAGAAGTGCTGGGATGGCCGGTACTTAAACACCCCTCTGCCTCCCCATGGCCAAACACCCCTGAGGGTCTCACCTCATTCTGACAGACTGTCAGGCTCGCTTCGGAGATCCGCGCACTGTTTTCGGTTCCAGGGACGCACACGCTGCTTCTGGTCCGTCCCTTCTGCCTCGGATGCCCTGTCTTCACCCTTTCCCCTGGTTAGTGCCACGTCTTTCCAGTGTAAGCTCAGATTTCCGTTCCTTCCAAATCCTTTCTTTGACCTCTGGCCCTCTCGGAGAATTCCTCCCTTGTGAAACTTGCCTGGCACCCCAGGTTACCATATTTTACTCCCCACAGTGTATCACAGTTGTGTTTCTGGGTCTCTCCCTCATGAGGCTGAGCTCCTAGAGGCCGAGCATCTTCTTGCTCGTCTCTGTGTCTCTAGTACATAGCACGTGTTCAAATGTTCCAATAAGGTGTTGCTCACAGAAGTGCAAATGGGAAGTGATGGTAAGCGTTTGCGTGTTCTCGGTCCATTACCAAGTGAGAGGCCACGGGGTGTGTGGTGCCGGGTCCCTGCCCATTAGTCCTCATGAAGTCAGCCTTGCCTCGGAGGGCACCTGCCTGAACACCTTGTGAACCTCCCTGGGGGGGTGGAGGGGGGCATTTCCTCCCGTCTTTCCTCCCGTCTTCAGTCGTGGGGGCTCTGCCCTTCCCCGCTTCTCCTGTAGGCTAACCTCCAGGCGAAGGGCGGTCCTCTGCTTGTTCCAGGCCTGTGACCGTGCAGCCGAATGTGGCTGCAGGCAACACAACAGCTGCCCTGTCTCTCTTCGCCTTGAGGATCCAGGAATGTTGAGGGGGGGAGGGGAAAGTGGGGGGGGGGGCAGTGGATGCTACTGTGCTTCCTCTCCTACTCTTCTAGCGTCCTCCCACCCTCTTCCTTCATCCACCCTCCCAGCCAGAGACGCGTCTTCTCATTTCACTGAGGAGACTGATGCGGTCAGAAGAGAACTTCTGTACCTCCCTCACTGCCTCCAGCCCTGCTGTGCCCCACAGTCTCTGCCTTTGCTCCTGATGTGCTTGCAGCCAGCCCCCCCGCCCCCCCCTCCACGCACACACTGTCTCTTTTCTTCCCTCTTTCTGCCTGGCCCTTCCCATAAGCCTGCAAACTGGCTGGCTCCCATCTAAAAACAGAAAACAGGGGCGCCTGGGTGGCGCAGTCGGTTAAGCGTCCGACTTCAGCCAGGTCACGATCTCACGGTCCGTGAGTTCGAGCCCCGCGTCAGGCTCTGGGCTGATGGCTCAGAGCCTGGAGCCTGTTTCCGATTCTGTGTCTCCCTCTCTCTCTGCCCCTCCTCCGTTCATGCTCTGTCTCTCTCTGTCCCAAAAATAAATAAACGTTGAAAAAAAAATTTTTATAAAAAAAAAAAATAAAAAAAATAAAAACAGAAAACAACAACAAAATGTTTTTGAGAGAGAGAGAGGTGCAAGTGAGTGAGGGGCAGAGAGAGAAAGGGAGAGAGGGAGAGGGAGAGAAGCAGGGCTCGAGTCACCCGAAGTGGGGCTTAAGCTCACCCAATGTGGGATTTGAACTCAGGAGCCATGAGCTGAAGTCAGATGCTTAAGGACTGGGCCACCCAGGTACCCAAAACAAAAAGTTTTGACAATGTCTAACAGAAATGTATTTTCTGTAGCGGGAAATGTGTGAGATGGACCTGGGATATCTTGTCCCACCAGATAGCAAGGAGGCTAACAAGGACGACATGGGGTTGTGTCAAAAGTCTGCCGGCAGTATTTGAACATCAATATTGATAATGGCACTGGATCCAAATATATCAAATATGTTTAATCCATGAGTTGATGATACAACAACAGAATAAACCCCATCAGTCATCTCTGGAGGCTGCTTTGGAGTCCAGTTTATAAAAGGAGAGGGAGGAGCAAAATTTATCCTGCCTTTCCTATTCAGTTCCTATACAAAATGAGTAACAAACTATAATTGAAAGAAACTATCCTTTCTTTATAGAAATTTCTTAACAAACAAATGCAAAAGGAATGTAGTGGATTAAAGATCTGGGCATTGGGTATTCATGCCTGTTCACATCACAAAAGTACAGCTAGCTTACCAGGTACTACATACCCCTTGATGAAGAACATATCACCACCTCTGAAATAGCCTTGCTCAAAAAAGTCAAATTTACGGGAGATACAGAGGAGAGAGGAACAGACTAAACTATATAAAATGGCATGGTCGGTGAAATCCAGATTGTGGGAAACTACAGGACAAATGATGTGTTTCTTCCCCAAACTGAAAGGGGAAACAAAAGATTGTAGGGAAACTGATAGATTAAAAGACACTTAAGACATCCCTGTGCTCCTCTCCGTAAACAAACACCCAAAAGGAAACCACAGGCAGGGCTGCCGTGTTCAGGGACGGACGTCTGGGAGACGAAACGTGAGTGGGTGGTAAGGAAGTGCTTCCCGGCAGAGTCAGGGTTGGCTGCTCTTGGGTGGGCGTATTTGGGAGCTGGCCCCGGGGTGGGTGCGTGGCGTGGTTACAGCAAGGGGCACACCACCAGCCTCCTTCACCTGGGTCACTGTGGGGGCCTCGTCACAAGGCCCCTTGCTTCCGGCCTGGCCCTACTGCTAGAAAGTCTGTTAAAGCCTAACCTCATTGGCGCTTCCGCTCAGCACTCTCCATTAGCTTCTCCTCTCAGAAAAAGCCAAAGCCTTTCTGAAACCTGACGTGTGCGGCCCTCGGTGGTCTGCCTCCCGCCTATTACTCCTTTGGCCTCATCTTCTGCTTTGTCCCTCCTGCACTCGTTCCTACCCTTCCGGCTGCCCTGGCCTGCCCACCGCGGGCCTGTGTACCTGCTCTTCTGCCTGCTGGGGATACTGCCCCTCCTGCGATGCACTTCGCCTAAGTCACTGTCTCGGTGAGGCCTTCCCTTATTGTTCAGTCTGCAATGTCCCACCCGCTTTCCTTACCTCTGGACATCTGTCTCTCTTTCCTGCTTTATTTTTGCCCTAGTGAGTGAGTATCTCCAACTAACGTACTGGCCATTCTGATTCCAAAAACACCTCTTATTGCCTGTCTCTTCACTTGAATCTAAGCTCTGAGGTAGGGGTTTTTGTCCCATGGTCGATAGCAGCCACTTGGATATTTATGCAGTTGACAGAGGAGTGGCCAAGTCGCATCAAACTCCTGGAACACCTAGCAGATTAGAAGTAGCCTCAGAACCTCAGAAACCCTCTGAGACCGGCGTTGGAAAGGTCTACGCCCAAGAAGTATTCAAATGAACACCAAGGTGATCTACAAAAGACTAGATCACTCCAGTATTGCCAGCAGATACAGACTGTTGTTACGAAATCCAGACATAAGTTTCTAAGTCAAACCAGGGAAAGGCTGTCTGTGAGCTTGACTTTCGGGGGGGACGGGAAGTGACTGCGCTCTTCTCGTTGAGGCAGCGCGCTGCTCGGCCAGAATGGTCAGCGCGGTAGGTGCGTGCTTGTAAAGTCCAGCAACCGTAGCACCTTTGTCAGGGTCACACGGAGCACTGTGAATGTCAGATTGAACTCCACCAGCTGCCGCTGAGGGGGTGCTTGCCGTAGCCGGTGTGGAACCCCGTGGGGGCGTGACCCACGAAGGTCACAAACTACAGAAGGCACGGAAGCGAGAATCTTCTGAAAGAATGGAAATTACGTTAAATTTCAGAAGTTACAAAGTCAGAACCGAACAGGATTATGCATACGGTTCCTGCAGCGCAGATGAGGTACTTCAGGGCCGGCCTTAGCTAGTCGCTTCACTGCTGTCAGGGTGACTACAGTTCGGTCTTCTCCCAGCCGTATTGGTTCATGGCAAACATTTAGTTCATGGTAAACAACTCGTGAGAAACATTAATGAAATACTGCCTCCTTTGCCGTATGCATGCAGGAACTCAGCATTTAGTAAACATGATCTCACATTTTTAACCTACGGTACTTTAGTACAATCTAGGAATTTCTAAGTTTAACCACTTTTCAAAATATATACATATATATGTGTACATACATACATATATGTATATAACTTACGTGTATATATATACATACACGTATATATATATACATATATATATACACATATATATGTATATGTGTGTGTATATATATATATATATATATAAAACTTAAATACATACAGGTTGGCTGCTTCCTAACAGCATAAGGAGACGTGGACTGGGATTTCTTAATAGCCAATTAATCCCTCCTTGACTCTTTTTAAAGCTTAGACCTGAGAAAGTAGCCTTTCCCTGTTTTTGGTATCTTGTCGTCTTTATAATCATTTGCTCCTAGATTTTTCTTTTGTGGATTCCATTTTACCTTCCGGTCTGACTCGAAGATCATAAGCTAATGAATAAAATGTAGTGGTAGATACCTGTGGGAGGTGGGCCAGTTCCACCTGCAGAATCCAGAAGCCTCAGTGTAGGGTCACTGGGGGGCTCTGCACTTCCGAGGCAAAACTTAGCAAACAGATGTGTCAGAGGGGCAAATCCAAAGTTCACTTTTACCAGTAAGCGGTGCAGAGGAGCTGCTGGTCATTTTCTGATCGTTTGCAGCCATCCCTGAAGGGCATGAGCTTCTGGATTTCAGGTGGAATATTAGAGACACTCCCCCCCCCACCCCCCGCTTGACTTGACACCCCTACCTGTTAGTTGTATTGATGTACACATGACTCTCTCTCTCTGTCCCACATTCTAGGTGCTCATGTGACTATCACGGATCGAAAAGTAGCATTAGAATTTCTTAAATCAAATGTTCAAGCCAACTTACCTCCCCATATCCAACCCAAAGCTGTTGTTAAGGAGCTGACTTGGGGACAAAATTTGGGGAGTTATTCACCTGGAGAATTTGACCTGATACTTGGAGCTGATATCATATATTTAGAAGAAACATTCACAGATCTTCTTCAGACTTTGGAACATCTCTGTAGCAACCGCTCCGTGATTCTTTTAGCTTGCCGAATTCGCTATGAACGGGATAACGACTTCTTGGCGATGCTGGAGAGGCAGTTTACTGTGACTAAGGTTCACTACGATCCTGACAAAGACGTACATATTTACAAAGCACAGAAGAGAAACCAGAGGGAGGACTTCTAGTTGGCTGTAATTTTTAGGAATGTTGTTATTGAGCGTGTTGGTGAAGGTCTTAGCCTGGGAATTGAACCACATTTGATGAAATGGCTCCTGAACAAAAAGTCTAACCAACCAAAGGTTCCCAAGGGACAAAGCACATGTGCCGTTTGAAAACAAAGTGGCACTTTGTCCCACTGCTGTGACTTCATAGTCCTATTTTACTCTGAAAAGTCCAACTAGCATTAAAGGAATGTATGAGATATCTGTATCCCATACTGCCCCCTCTTGGTAAACAATTTTCACTGGTGATAGAATGAAGGGCTGGTATAAAAGGGCCTTCAAAGCAGTGAGCTTGTTTCGGTGAGGCTAACCCATGCAAATTCTATTAAATACATTCTGAGATACATGTTTAGCCCAGTTTTCTAATTTTCGGAATATAAAGCAAGAGGCTTAATGTATATTCCCTGAGCTGTTGATGCTCTTGAAATCTTTTGTCTGCCCCATTTAGGTTTTAAGCATTACTTTGGGTTACTTGAGATTAGGATGTGAGTTCCCTGAGGTCTCATTTCATGCTTTTTGGCTTCATTTCCGATTTAGGCATACAAACAAATGAAGTAAAAGTAAAAGTTGAGTTACGTCTTGAAACCACCATGTGCTGTGCCTGGGATGTCGTCTTCAATAGCTGTAGTTTTCCCCTGGCACTCCCCTTTCTCAGATGTTGTGTTTGTATTTCTTTCCTAGGCTTTCCCCTCCTTCATATAATGCATAAGATGACGTTGAAAACAGTTCGAAATCTCACCCCTTCATGGGAGGAGCTCCCCGAGAAGCTCCTTCCACGTCGTGCTTGTAATTGCTTATTCCATGTCTGGATTCCCCAGAAGATGGGGAGCTTCTGGGGGCCAGGACTGGTGCCTCCTCCAGGGCTGCGTCCCAGCAGCCAGTGTCTCAGGCCCAAATATTCAGTGAATGAAAAACTTCATTCCATTTAGAGGGTACTGGTATTTGGGTTAAATGACTGCTACATTGTTTTATGATTATCTTTGACAGACTTTATGAATGAAGTCTCTCTCTCTCTCTCTCTCTCTCTCACACACACACACACACCCCCCTTTTTTTAAGCAATGTAAAAGCTTAACAGTTTAAACAAATTCAGATGACAAGAATTAAAATCTCAGTATGGTCGAGGGTACTGGAGATAGATCTTTGTAAATCATCGGAAACAAGACCTCCTTCCTCTTAACCTTTTAATGACTACCTTGGATGTGAAAATACCCAATACATTATTTTCTACATATATTTTAGAGGTTTTACTTTTAATAAAGATGAATTATGCATTAAACGTTCTGAGCATTCTGTGACGTACAGGTTCAACACAATTTTGATAAATGCACGTGACATAGAAATATCCATAGTCCAGCAAATCCGTAAAACGCCAATACTGTGCTATGAACATGGAAGGTCTTTTAAAACAAGTAAAACACAAGCCCTGCAGTATCAACACTGTAATGAAATGAAAGGCCGGTCTCCCACTCAGGTATGTTCTTCGAAATGAGTATTTTAATTGGGGTTCAGCTCCTTTAATATCCCTGACTTTGCAGAACAGACATTAAAGTGGTTTTGGGTGGGGATGGAAAACTTCAAGATGTCTGGGTGCTCTACCGAGTGAACGAAGCATTAATTGGTGGTGTTGCATGTTCATAAAACATTGAGGGTCAGAAAAGGTTGAAGGTAATTTTTTTTCTTGTCTTAATAGATGTCAATAAAAGGCAAGAAAAATTCAACAGGAATAGTTTGGTGTTTAAGTGAAAAATCAAATGATTTTTTGTGTGTGTGTGTGTGTGTTTGGGTTTAAAATGTTGTCTCAGGCCAAGTTCCCTGGGGAAATACACTCAGAGATGGACATTAGGGTGTAGAAAGTTTAAATGGGAATGATTTCAAGGTCGACATCTCTGAGGTAGTAAAAGTAGTAGGATTGGGAAATAGGGGGAAATTAGGCTGGGAGGCAGTCAGGAGTCCTCAGAAACGAGAGCTAGGATGGCCCTGTAGTTGGGCCATACTAAGCCAAGAGGGCAGGGTTTTATATCCCTGCGTAGATTAGTCATGTGATCTAAGGGGCATACCCTTAGGGTGAAGAAAAGACCTGGAGAGAACTCAGCTGAGAGCCACCATCCAACATTGTCAGAAGCTGAGGAAGCGAGTGCTTAATGGGTGTGTGGGGGTGAGGGATGGGGCTGGGGGTAGACGTTATATCTGGACAGTATGCCACAGTGTCCGCTATAAATGTCAGGAGAGCTGTGATGGCTTTCTCTTATGTTAAAGGATTGACCTCGGGAACGTGCATTCTAAGTGTGCCTGTCTTATCCTCAAGGATAGAAACCTAGTCTAAACCGACTATATGCTAAGCATTGATTTTCACACTGCTCAGTTTTAGAACTCTTAGTTCTCCAGTGACTTTTCCCACAATTAAGATCAAATACTGGTGCCAAGATGCTGTGTTAAAATATACGTAGGACGTCAGGTTCTTAGAACTACCACTATAAAGTACGCTGTCATTCCCTGTGCAGATTACTTATTTTTTTTTAATGTTCATTTATTTTTGAGAGAGACCGAGTGTGAGCAGGGGAGGGGCAGAGAGAGGGAGACACAGAATCCGAAGCAGGCTCCAGGCTCTGAGCTGTAAGCACAGAGCCTGATGCGGGGCTCAAAGCCACAATCATGACCTGAGCTGAAGTCCCTGACGCTCAACTGATTGAGCCACCCAGCTGCCCCAAGATAGCAGTTTTTAAATCAGGAAGAGGGGCACCTGGGTGGCTCAGTTGGTTGAGTGTCTGACTCTTGATTTCAGCTCAGGTCATGACCCTAGGGTTGTGGGATTGAGCCCTGTGTTGGGCTCCACTCTGAGTGTGGAGCCTGCTTGAGATCCTCTCTGCCCCTCTTGCCCACCCTCTCTCTCTCTCAAGATAAAAATTTTAAAGTAATTTTAAAAACCACTTTTTAATATACCAGCATGGGGCCTGACATCATAGTTGGTGAAATAGTCCTGTGATTTATTTTTGTGTCAGAGACATGGTCGTAATTGTACTGCTACCCCAGAACCTCTACCTAGACATAAGCAGCATTCTTTTTTTTTTTTTAATTTAAATTTTTAATATTTATTTCTGAAAGGGCAAATGGGAGAGCAGGGCGGGAGGGGCAGAGAATCCGAATTGGGCTCACGCTGATAGTAGCTGGCCCGACCTGGGGCTTGAATCCACAAGCCATGGGATCATGACCCGAGCCAGAGTCAGAGGCTTAATCCTGAGTCATCCAGATGCCCCGAAAAGTAGCATTTTCAAGGTCTTTAACAAGAAGGAGGCAACATGTTGCAGTGAGTACGGAGAGCCTTGTTCTGGGAAAAAGAGAAACTGACAAGAACTGCATGAAATCAGGGCAGAACTCCGTTCTTTTTTTGTGACTTTAAAACTTGAGGATTCGTTAGCTCTGACGTTTCTTTCCAGTCTTCAATCATATTATGCTTTTCTTTCTACAGCCAGGAAGTGCTATAACTTAACACTAGAAGACATGGTATGCTGAAAAATTAAGTTTCCTACCTGAGAACTGTTTCTGTGGTAGAGGGGAAATCCCTATAACAGAGGTGTGAAAAGGGGGGCCTATCTGCTACAAAACCTTGTGTTGAGGCTGGCTCTGCCACTTCTAACTCCTAAAAATTACATACACTATAAAGCTTGACATTTCAAAAATACCAACGTGATCTTTTTATTAATTTAGCATATTATTAATGCTTAGGAAGCAACCTTCAAATACGAAAACCATACTTAATAAACATTCCCACTTCTCAGTATCTATCCTAAAGATAAACTAGCTTATATTTATACTAACTTGTGTGTATCTGGAAGAGTCAAAAGTAACAACCTACATGTTCACAAAAGAGGGCGCTTCTTAAACTATGATACATCTACACAATGGGATACCACACATCCGTTAGAAAGACTGAGGCAGATGTACATAAACTGAAATAGAACTGTCAAGACACATTCAGTGAAAAAGTACCATTTATGTAAAAAGGGGAGAGAGGAGAGAATAGACATTACATTTGCATGTATATGCACAGATTGTCTCTAAAAGGATACACAAGAAACTGCTTTTTACTGCTTCCCCATTTGTCATATTTTCCAAACGTACATACTACTTAAGGAAACAAAGTTAAGAAATGAGGACACTATGGAGAAAGTGAAACGAAAACTTAAGAGAATGGGAGAAAATAATGACAAATCGTACTACCTGGTGAGGCTCTGGAATCCAGAATATGTAAGAAACTCATAAAACTCAACAACAACAAAAAACACCATTAAAAAATGAGCAAAGGACTTGAACAGACATTCTGAGCATTCTGGTTATTCTCCAAATAACCACAGACACATGATACGCGACATCGTTAAACGTTAGAGTTGCAAATACGATGGACAACGAGCTAGCTCTTCACACCTGTAAAGAGGGGCATAATTAAAACCAACGTTGGTCAGCGCACGGAGAAATTGGGACACTCACATATATCAATCATCACTGGCAGGAATGTAAAGTGGTGCGGCAGCTCAGGAGAAATTTGGCAGTTCCTTAGAAAGTAAACATAGAACTACCATATGGCCCAGCGATTCCACTCCTGGGTATGTATTCAGAACTGAAAGCAGGGACTCCAATACCTGCACGTGAATGTTCATAGCGGCATATTCACAAAAGCCAAATAGCGGAAATATCCCAATGTCCATCAGTGGATAAATGAATAAACTGTGGCATACATGACGGATTATTCAGCCATAAGAAGGAATGAAGTACTGATGATTTTGAGGAACCGCAAAAACATGCTAAGTGAAAGAAGCCAGGCACAAAAGGTCACATAGGATCCTATACGTAAGAAACAATAGGTAACTATAGAAATGGAAAGCAGATTCATGGTTGCCTGGGGATAGAGGGAGGGGAAAATAATAACTCTTTAACAGATGGAAGGTTTGATTTTGGAGTGACGATTTGGACCTAGATATGCAGTTGGTGGTAGCTAGCACAACGTTGAGAAGGCACTAAGTGCTACCGAATTGTTCACTTAAAAATGGTCAATGTTGTTATGTGAATTGCACCTCAATTAAAAAAAAAATAGCAAAAAATAGCATTGAAGTGCCTGGAAATACCTTTCCTCTTCACTTGTTAGGACCTCATCAGAATCCTAAGCCCCAGTTTGGTCAATATGCAAAAGGAAGATGTGGAGAAATGAAAAATGCACAGTGGAAGGTAACACTAAGGCAGTGATTTTCTGGGGTTTTGCCTTAAGCAGCGTAGTGGAATAGTGGCATCATTTACAAGATGGAAAAAGCCAGCTGAGAGATGAGCGGATTTAGAGGAGAAATGAGAGGTTCTGTTTTGCAATCTGAGTGGAGATGACAAGTAGGAGAGTGTAGCACCAGAGCTAAAATTGTGTGAACGTCTTAGAATGGTTTCTTCGGCTGTGTCCTAGAGCTTCTTGAGGACAGGTACTTCTTAGTGCTCAAGTACTGGTGAAATAAGCAAGTGACCACAAAGGTATGGATAAAGAGAAGAGAGGCACTCTATCCTTTTATTGGAGGCTCAAGCACCTGGACACGGGTTACAAGGAGGGTGACTAAAGGTCCCAATTTGCTCAGCACAATCCTGGTTTACACCTGTTGTCCCTATTTTTTTTTTTTTTTAATTTTTTTTTCAACGTTTATTTATTTATTTTTGGGACAGAGAGAGACAGAGCATGAACGGGGGAGGGGCAGAGAGAGGGAGACATAGAATCGGAAACAGGCTCCAGGCTCTGAGCCATCAGCCCAGAGCCTGACGCGGGGCTCGAACTCACGGACCGCGAGATCGTGACCTGGCTGAAGCCGGACGCTTAGCCGACTGCGCCACCCAGGCGCCCCCCTGTTGTCCCTATTAACGTCACCCTTTCGCTCTCAAAAATGTCTGGTTGTACAATCACCTTAAGTGGTCACACTTTGTAGAAGAGAAAGAATAAAATATGGGCAATTCCTTCAATACAATAGCAGGTGTAACAAGCTTAATAAATACGTCATGGCAATTTTTTAAAAAAGTACCTTAGAAAAAATGCAACTGCTTATTTTCAGAAATTAAATCAACAGGAGAGAATCTTTTATTATGCTTTAAGCAAAGAGCAGATTAACCACACCTCCTCCCATTTCCTATGATCACAGAACTTTAGAATTACAAGGGGGCCTGACAAGTTAGCTATTCTCATTGTTCTTCCAATTAAAACATGTATTTTCTGACACTGGAGACAGCTGGTCATATGTCTCCATTGGTTTTCTCAATAGGGCGGTAACATCTCCACATCTTCAAATAGGCACTGTTCAATCTTTCTGAACAAAGAAATCTTGTGCTAAAAATGAGGAATACAGTAAAATTAAATAACTGAAGATATGTTCTGGTTTCTCAAATTAGTTTTCCGTTGCCGTGCAACACAAGCTTGTGATATATTCTAACATAAACTTTGCTCATTTAACAAAAGTAATAAACTGAAGTCCCAGAAAATACAGCTTAACACTACTGGCAGAAACCAAAAATCGAGAGATCCCATCCCCAAAAAAGAGACTTACAGAGTTTTTAAAAGCATGTTTATGTGACTGCACATAAATGTGTGTAAAAAGGGCATTAGGACAGTTGATACCACAAAGATTACAGTAAGAAAAAGCACTTTCTGACAATATTTCACAAATTCACAAGGATCACTTTAATATACAAAGCAATTGCTACCATTCTGAACACAAAGCAGCTACTATGTACATAGTGTTAATAAAATGCATTATAACTCAGTACATTTTCTCTCTTTACACAGATAGAGCACAAAAAGATTTAGGTAAAAAAATTAAAACAGGGATGTTTCTAGAATGTAGGGAATTTTATTAGAAATGTATTTCCCTCATTATATTTACTTAATATTCAACTCCAATAGTAACATCAGAGTTAAAAATCGATACCCTGTTTTGTGCTGATAGTTTTGGGGGGAGGTATTCTTTACCCCAATCCTCAAGGAAAAATTAAAACAAAAACAAACACCATCTTTCTCTCTAGAAACTTCCCTGATTATTTTGTTTCTAAAAAGTCTCAAGTGATACATCTAGGTTAGAAATAATTCCTTTTTTGGGTGGGGAGGACAAGTGACATGTGGACAAATCAGTTGGGGACGACTCTACATGGAAAACTGCTAACTAGCACTCCTCTTTGCCACCCCTCCATAAATCCATACTCACAGAACAATGGTGACAAATTATTTCCCACTTTTAATATAAATAATTTTTATTACATACACAAATTGGAGTGGCACCTGGATAAAAATATGTCTATAAAGCATTTACCAATTTAATTTTAAAAACGTAAGAAAATAAAACCTCCCAAACACAAAGATAGATCATTTCACTTGGCCAACTAACATAAGATTACTATTTGCAGGGATTTTCTTCCTTCCCTACCAATTTTTCAACTATCTCAGATTGACTCTTACATTTCTGAGATGCTCCTCGGAAGCTTGGAAACGCCCATACTTCTGTAGGCAAGTATCACATAATGCCTGTATAAAGGAGGTAAAATCTGATTTTCCTACCATTTGCCCCTTTTCAAAGACATTTCCCAAAGATTGTTCATTTTCCTTTTACTTGCTGGTGAGAATAATTAAAAATGTATCAGGTTATATACCCAGCTAGGACCTGCACCCACAGTACCAGAATGCAGACAGGTCAATATTTTCTCTCTGTGCTAAAACAACTCTGCCTGTTTATATCATCTTCACAGGCTTTGTTCTATTTTTTTTTTTCTATTTTTATTTTTTTAAAAAATAAATTTCAAGCTAAAACACCTGAAATATAATCCCTCCACTCAAACGTTATCTGGTCCCTCTTAAAGTTTGCCCCCCTGAGGACACATACAAAGGCTTAAGCTACATTCACTAATCAGTACGAACTTATCAGAAGCATATGAGACAGATGGAACTTCAGCACCCTGTTTGATTTATTTGAAATTCTTCCATACTGACTCAGCTTCATGATATGTTCAACCCCTCAGGGATTAGTGCCTCTCCTAGCCATTGATTCGAGAAAGTCAAGGAAACCAGTTCCTAGTACATACAGTGACTGTGCAGTCAACTTAAAAAAAGTCAACGTATCAACATTAAAAGTATTCAAGATGTAGGCAAACCATCCAACAAAAGTTCTAGTTGTGCTTTGTACAACAGAGTGAGCAAATGTATCCCTCAACTCTTCACCTCCAGGCAGCTTACCAAAGCGCGTTGCGCTTTCCCTTCTCACCAGACCTCAGTCCGATTTAGGTGTTTGATGGTAACAAAGCCAATTTTAAGTGAAAAAACCTCAGTCAAATCATTCCATGTGGTCTCCATGATGATGGTAATTAACTGCCTTGAAAACTATTTTACTGTTCTAGATAAATTGATGGATATCTTGGCACCCTACAGACAACACTAATGTTGGCATGGGAATACAGTCTCATTTAAAATTGAAAATAAGTATCAATTTACTCCAGTTGCTTTTCCTTCTATCTTTATCCATGATGTAAAAGAATCCCATTGGGTTCAAACTCATCTTTTAATTAACTGGGCTAGTCAAATCTAATTTCCTGTTACTTTTCTTTCACAGCTATTTATAAGGCTAGCCTTTAGGTGCTAAAATATTTTAATGAAATTTTCCATTTAAAAAAGTCACATGATTTGAAGAGAGGAAAATGACATAAAAAGCCAGTTGACAATCAATTGATGAGGGAACTTTTCTCAAGTTGCTAACACCCAACAGGGTCATTTTTTAAAAGTGCAAGTTACACCAAACATTTACAAAGAATATAATGTAAATATAATCCAAATAAATATACAACTTTTGTATCAGGTCAACGGGAAACAGCATACCAAAAGTTTTCAGAGCCAACAAGGCAACAAAATGAAGCCTCTTACAAATAACTGAAAAGGTGTGTAATGACTGTTCTAAAAACCCACTTTAATTCAAAAATCATAACTTTATATTCGCCTTATTTAATCCTGCAAAATGAAGCGGACTTTTTGATCTTCGAAATAAAGAGACCAATTTATGCTAATAAATTGACTGTTGCTGATCACAAAATTAAAAACATTTTTAAAATGTAAAGAAGAAATCTAGATTGAAGTCACTTCAAGTAAGTAAAAGCATCCTGGTTTAAACACACTGGTTGTTTCTTCCTAAGCCTTTGTATGATTCCACATGTCACCCCAAGTGGTCAAAATGATAGTAGGGATTAGGCCTGAGAGACAGAGATAAACTTCAGCCAGATGACTTCTGATCGGACAGCCTGCCTGACTGGTATTGTGCTTTCAGATTCTAGCACTGCTGCTGACCTACCATCAAAACACATTTTTCTGAAAAAAATCCCTGCTCAAATGAAAACACCCAAATTCCTCCCCCAGGATGAGTTTTGAAAAATCAGTGGTACCTTTTAGAAGCTATCTGCAAAATGTTCTTACCACTGTTATAGCTGCCAGAGACAAAGCATAAAAACCAAATACTTTGGGGGCGGGGGAGTTTTCAAGTGACTAGTAACATACATAAAAGTATCAAGCCAAAGAAAACGAACAGTAAAAATAAAATACTTGGAAGAAAATTAGAAGACAAAAATCAATCATGAGTGCTGGAGTAATGCAGTCCAAGAAACTACCAAATGGGATGCAACAGAACACGCAAAGATGTAAAATTTCATCTGACCTCAATATACTATAATACTCAGCATTCCTGACTTAGGAGCTCTCAGAGCTTCAGATTATATACTGTATGTATTTATATATATGTACACATATATTATACAAATGCCATTTCCCCCCCAATAATATCTAAACGAACAGAGCACCTATGACAATATGATGGTTGCCAATATGGTACTTGAGTTTGAAAAGAATGAAATTAAAATTAGATCTGATATCAATTTTTTAATAGGGTGGACACATTGGATCTAGCCCTTTCTAAACCACTTTTCAGCTAAACACTATCAAAGTTTGAAAACTCGTAAGAGTAATATATCAAAAATAAACCCCTCCCACTTCATTTTTATTAGAGTTAATCTGTCCTATAGATAAAAGTGCCACATGGCCCTATATTTGCAAAGTAAGCGATACCAAACTTGCTATTTTCTAGGCAAATCAGTAGCATATGTACAGATTCCTATGATGACATTTTCATTCCCTTTTGGCCAATATGAAGAGAAAAAAACATTTATTACTGGTAATGTGGCCATATATGTTCTTGGCTACAAGATTTTTTTTTTAAATTATGTCATTTCCTTAATAAAGATTCTCAAAGTTGCATGCTTAAAAACAAACACCTTTTTTCCAATTCTTGTTAAAAAAAAAAAAAGTCTGCACAAAAGATGCTTAATTTCTATCTGTATAAACTGAAATTTTCAAGTCTCTTTATGGGTCTAGAACAGATTTAGCAACAGAATAGATTTCTTACCTCACCATTAAGTAACTGACTTCAAACCAGTGCAATCATCCTCAAGGTACAAAGGACCCGGTGTTTGTAAAAACTTACAAATTCAACCAGCTAATATGGATGTGACTGCCTTGATTCATCAGGGACTAAGAGGACCACCAACTTTTCTAACTAAACAGAATGCCTCGACTTTTGGAAACATTTTACTTTGGAGAATACAACTTGCTAAATACTAGGCAATTTTCATTTATAAAGTTTATGACATTCGAAACATTTTGACTCATTAAGAAAGAATTCTAGTTTGTGAAAAGATTTGTCACTTTGCTTGGTTTCTGCTGAAGTTTTGGAAAATGACACATCTATGCTGGTATACAAATAATTTTTATGCTACAACTTTCCCCATTAGCTCAGCAGGATAAACATCAAACTTTACAGTCGTTTGAAAGCCTTCTTGAGAATCTGGTGAATTGTCCAAATATAAGACTACATCACTCAATTCTTAGAATGATGCTCCTTCATAAACTCTGTTCATCCTTGAAAAGAGACAATGGTTTGTTACAAACAAAAATAAACCATTTACAAATATTAATTAAAAACCTTACTTTTCAAAAGGGACCCAACAATTAACACCCACATCTGTATATTTTGTTAATACATTAACAAACTTTAAAAAATAACCCATGACTAAATATAAAACATTAATTTTCTACACTCTTCTTTTAAAAGGAATAACCTTTTCAAATGAGAAATTATATCTAACATTATGTCAGTTTCCAATTTTTAAAATCCACCTTAGTCCTATTTTTTTAAAGGGTAACTTTTGTAAAGATTTATCAAGCTTAGTGAATGAGTAATTAATAGTTAGAAGTAGTATTGGAAACAATGTATGATACATATAAATACAGACTGGTATAGTCAGGGGTTAAAACAGGTAGCTCCTTTGCAGAACAACAAAGGCTATACAGCATATTGGAAAGCTCAAGCACAACTATCCTTTTTAGGAGAAAACCAAAAAAAAAAAAAAAAAAAGTTTTGTAAGAATGACAATCCAAATATTGTAGTACAGCAGTCATTCAAATACGTCTGAAGAAAATAACTCTCGTGTACATCTAATACTGTACTTTTTATAACTATATCCTTACACTTTCATTAAAAAATTCACTAAGGATATTCTGTTAAAGTATGTTAATATGGAAAAGATTTAAAATCAGTATTTTTCTACAACACAACATTTTATAAACAAAGATATCACTTTGTTTTATTTAACATCTTGAAGGCTTTCCTGTTGGTGGTATAGTGTAAGTGCAAATGGGAACAGTTTAATTAGAAATATCTTTTTAAGTAAATGAGTGACATAAGTATTTTTGAAGGCGATGACAAAAACATTTATTTAAAAACCTTGTTACGTAACTCAAGGGGCTGGTTTACTAATGAGCATCTTTTTACTAAGAATTTAGTACTAACTAAAACAAGCTTTGTACTTTTATTTACTTCAGTTTAATTTAAAATTCAAATACCATGCTTTTTCATTCAGTTGGTTACTTCTTTTAATGTATTCAAGAATGTTGAACACATACAGAACTGAATTAAGAAGCAACAACTGCCCTACGGAAGAGCTACAGTTAACACAGAAGGTCAAGGACAAGTTGTCAGTATTGAAGAAGAGAATGTACATAGAAAGCACTTCGAATTCATTCTTAATTTCTTCAACACCACACTAAAACTCTTTTTTAGGGGGTATATCTCTTTGCAATTTTACATAATTCACAATGAAAATGTGAAAACACGTCCATTTGGCAAGCAACACTTCTTCATTGCACCTTACTTACTTTATGCATGCGGCCCACACATTACTTCAGCTCAAGAGGCTGGGGCAATTCTGTCCCTAAGGCAATCAAGGAGCTCAGCACAAACCTTGAAATCATTTAAAAAAAGATTTTCTTTTCCTCATTTCCCCCATCAATTTACAAGTAAACAAATTATTACTTCTTGAAGAGGGTGGGGGATGAAAAGCAGAAGTCTCTTCATGATTCCTGGTGCTGAAAATTTCTTGAGGGGAGACGTGGAGGCAGGTGTTGGAACATTCACAGTTTAATGCAAAAGCACAAATGAATGAAATTCTGTAGTTGCTTTCAGGCAGTTTTGCGCATAGAAAAAAAGAAATGTTTAGAAAATAAAATGTTTATTTTGTCTTTCTGCTTGAGGCCAAGCCAGTCCTTTTCCACCATGACAGGTGAAATTTAAATCCCAAATTAATCTGATTTGTGGCAGTAAAGGTCCTTAAGTGCTTTTAGCTCCTCAATGAGAGTCTTATTTTGGTTTTCAAGCACTGCCACTCTGTTTTCTAAACATTTCACATATTCTTTCTTCTTTCTACGACACTCTCGTGCTGCTTCCCTAGGAGCAAAGGAGGACAGGAAAAATTATGCAACATTTATTTCTATATCACTTATTTTGGCTTAGAATGCTTTTAGATATTTAGCTCAAAGCAACAAATATTTTAATATACATTAGGCATTTGAAAAAACTACACAGAAGGACTTGGAAATTGCCTCATGTAAAATTTTAATATACCATAGATGTTTGATTTAAAAAAAGAACCCCGAATGTGAAAACCCCACAAACAACCCAAAGGGCTGAATGATCACTTAAAATTATATCACTGGTTACTGACAGGATCTGCCTCATACCTAGAACACTTGAAATTCTATAAATATCAATAACTAAGAAAATACCAAAGCTAAATGTCAGTGTAAATTGAACAGAAAATTCTCACAAACTCATCATTTCAGGGCATTAAGAGACAACAACAATCTAACATGAGTCTCTTCCACAAATGATGTTGAGAACACTGTATATCCACATGCAAGAGAATGAAGTTGGACCCTTAATTATGCCATGTACAAAAACTAACTGAAAATGGATTGAAGATCTAAACGTAAGACCTAAAACTATAAAACTTCTAGAAGAAAACACAGGAGAAAAGCTTCAAGACGCTGGATTTGGCAGTGCTTTCTTGGCTATGCCACCAAAAGCATAGACAACAAAAGCAAAAATAAACAAATTGGGTCACATCAAACTTAAAAAATTCTGTTCATGAAAGGGCACAATCAACAGAGTGAAAAGGCAACCTATGAATTGGGAGAAGATATTTGCGAATCATATATATATCTAACAGGGAGTTAATATCCAGGATATAATCCAGAAATTTTACAACTTACAAATCAAAACCACAACGAGATACCACCTCACATCCATTAGGATGGCTACTATTTAAAAAACAAAAACTTAGGGGCGCCTGGGTGGCGCAGTCGGTTAAGCGTCCGACTTCAGCCAGGTCACGATCTCGCGGTCCGTGAGTTCGAGCCCCGCGTCGGGCTCTGGGCTGATGGCTCAGAGTCTGGAGCCTGTTTCCAATTCTGTGTCTCCCTCTCTCTCTGCCCCTCCCCCGTTCATGCTCTGTCTCTCTCTGTCCCAAAAATAAATAAACGTTGAAAAAAAATTAAAAAAAAAAAATAAAAAACAAAAACTTAAACAGAAAACAGCGAGGGTTGACAAGGATGAGAAGACATCTGAACCCTGCGCACTGCTGGTGGAATGTAAAATTGCCCAGCCACTACAGAAAACACTACAGTGATTCCTTAAAAAACTAAAAATAGGATTACCTTGTGATCCAAAAATCCTACTTTTGGATATATATCCAAAGAACACAGGACAGGATATTAAAGAGATATGGGCAAGCCTCCATCCATAACAGCATTATTCATAATAGTCAACATGCAGAGGCAACCCAAATACTCATCAACAGACGGATACACTGAAAAAATGTGGTACACATACAATGGAATATTATTCTGCCTTAAAAGGAAGGACATACCATCACACACTACAACGTGGATGAACTTTGAGGACATAATGCAGCAAAATAAGCCAGTCACGAAAAGGACAACTGTGGATTCCACTTATTTCAAGTATCTAAAGTAGTCAAACTCGGGGCGCCTGGGTGGCGCAGTCGGTTAAGCGTCCGACTTCAGCCAGGTCACGATCTCGCGGTTCGTGAGTTCGAGCCCCGCGTCAGGCTCTGGGCTGATGGCTCAGAGCCTGGAGCCTGCTTCCGATTCTGTGTCTCCCTCTCTCTCTGCCCCTCCCCCGTTCATGCTCTGTCTCTCTCTGTCCCAAAAATAAATAAACGTTGAAAAAAAAAATTAAAAAAAAAAAATAAAGTAGTCAAACTCATAAAAACAGATAGTAGAGTGGTGACTGCCAAGGACTCACAGAAGGGCAAAATGAGGGAAGCTGCTTTTAAGAGAGGTTCAGTTTTGCAAGGCAAAAAAGTTCTGGAGATCTGTTGCACAATACTGTGTACATATTTAACACTACTGAACTGTATACTTAAAAATGGTTAAGATGGTAAATTTTAAATTTTTTAGCACAATTAAAAAATTACTAAAAAAAAGTTAACACTAAGAGTAAAATATTTTCTAGCAAGCTATGAAGGCTAAACTAGTATTTTAACTCTATGTGAATAAGGACCATATATTATATGCTAGCACTTCCTAAATGCTACTACATATGTGTTAGCAATGACTGTTTCTAGAGAACTCTAATGTCCTCATGCCCACATAGCCTACTGGTTCAGAAAAAAGGAGTAAGCTGACTTTTGGAATAAAAAAAGCTGCACCTGATGATGTATTATCCATGACAGATACAGACAATATATGACCCACTGCATCACTGTACCACTGGTGAAAATTTTTTTGGAAAGAAGTTAAAAATGGCCCAACATTCAAATGCATGATGGAGATCACAAGTCGAGTAGTGCTATGAGGCCAAGAGTGATCTAAAGGGTCACAGTGGGCTTGATTCAGAGGTCAGGCTGGATGTTCTGTGTATGGGGTAAATTCTAACAAAGAGAAAGCATGTATTATGTATATACACATTTACAAATCTCATTTTATCCAGGGCTGACTCTGACTCATCTTGTTTTCCTTGCTTTCTCCTTCTCCATCATCTGAGAATTTACAGTCCACAAGTGCTCATAGGAATGCTATATCTACATGCTAGTTTCCAAAAGCTAAACTAACATGATCCTATAGGTTAGTATCTCCTAACTTTGTTGTACAAAAATCAGTATACTACAGTGTTGTGAAAGATTAGACTAGGATTCTTAAAAAAAAAAAAAAAAAAAGAACACTGGGCTACGAAAATTAACTGCTTTCTTTCATCTAAGACTTCTGATCCTTTCCATATACTAATGTGAATTGAGACTCTCTCCAAAGAGCAATTCTAACTAGCATGTCCTAAACTGAACGTGAGTATACAATACTTTTTTGCGGGGGGCGGCGGGAAGATACCAAATAAATTTCAAGTAACACACAGTCTTGCAGAACGATGCTCAAGTTAGGCTCAAGTTAGGCACGGTTTAAAATGAACAAATTTGGATACAGTATGACATATTAGCAAGAATCCTAAACTGAAAATCAGAAATCTTGGGTTCAGATTCTGGCTTTGAAACTAACTAGTTGAGTAGCTTCCAATAGGTCCCATGCAAGAACTGTTTCTTCATCTGTTTATTTGGTTTTTTTTTTTAATGTTTATTTTTGAGACAGAGACAGACAGAGCATGAACGGGGGAGGGTCAGAGAGAGGGAGACACAGAATCTGAAACACGCTCCAGGCTCTGAGCTGTTAGCACAGAGCCCAATGCGGGACTTGAACTCACGGACCTCGAGATCATGACCTGAGCCGAAGTCGGCCACTTAACCGACTGAACCACCCAGGCGCCCCTCTTCCTCTGTTTTTTAAAAACAGGACTAAGCAAGATGCCTCCAACCAGGACTGTTAGGTTCGTATTAAGGAGTTTGCAAAATCAGGGAATAAACGTGGCATGTCATTCTAAAGCACCAATTTTGATTAACGGGTCAGAGGGGTGGCAAGCATTTTCATGTTAAAATAAGCATTACTGTATTTTGGAGTAGAATACAAAATACAAATGAGCTTTAAATAAAAATTTTAAAGAAATCCTTAGCTCGGAGAATGCTTCTTAAAGCTTCTCAAAAATTTCTAGCTAAATATTTTTTAAAAAACAGAAGAAAGTGATAGGACTCTCCCAGTGGATTGGTCTGACACAGTGTGAAGATTAAATTGACCACTGAATGTTTCTTCCAGTAGAGAAACAGGATTTTAGGAGTTTAAGCATTCATGCAAACAGATGGCTTATAGATTCTGAAATTGATGTGATAGGCATATTTTTAGAAAAACGTTCTTTCACATAATGTGTCTCAACATCCTCCTCCATTCACTGACCTAATTCTTTGCCTCCATATGATACTCTTATTCTGTCTCACTTACTCTTTCCATTTTCAGCATCTTCAGTAATTCCAAACTACCTGATTTTTTTCTTTTGTCTTCAAAGAAGTTTATCAATTGTACTTTTCCTTTTTTAACAACCAATTTTTTGTTTCGCTGATTTTCCTCTATTGGTTTTCTCTTCAGTTTTATTGATTTTAATTTGCTCTTTTTCCCCCTAGTTTCTTAAGATAGAAGTTAGGCTGGCAAACATTTTTTTGGCTTTTTGGACCAAATGGACTCTGTCACAACTACTGCTGTTGTAGCATGGAAGCAGCCATGGATAACACATAATTGAATGAACATGGCTGTGTTCCAAATAAAACTTTTTTTTAAGTTTCCTTGTAAATTTATTTCAGAGAGAGAGAGAGAGAGAGAGAGAGAGAGAGAGAGAGAGAGAGAATATCAATCCCAACCAGGCTCCGCACCGCCAGCACAAAGCCTGATGCAAGGCTCAAACTCACAAACTGTGAGATCATGACCTGAGCCAAGATCTAGAATTGGACACTTAACTGACTAAGCTACCCAGATGCCCCTCAATAAAAGTTTATAAAAACAGGCAATGAGGTACAGTTTGCCAACCCCTGCCTGATTTCTAATGTTAAGTGTTTAAGGATGCAAATTTCCCCCTAAGCCCTGACTGAACTGTATCCCACAAATTTTTGTTGTTTTTTAATTTGCACTTAGTTCAAAATATTTATTTCCTTTAAGACTTCCTTTTGACCTATAGATTTAGAAATGTTTGATACTTAATTTCCACACAATTGGGGATATTCCCAGATGTTTTATGGGCCAAGCACATACTTTATATTATTTCTATTCTTTTTTTAAAAAAAGTATTTATTTATTTCGAGGGAGAGAAAGAGACAGCAAGTAGGAGAGGGGCAGAGACAGAATCCCAAGCAGGCTCTCCACCATCAGTGCAGAGCCCAACAGAGAGCTCAAACTTACAGACCATGAGACCATGACCTGAGCGAAGATCGAGTCAGATGCTGACTCGACTGAGCCACCCAGGCACCTCTATTTCTATTCTTTCAGATTAACAAGTGTCATAAAAATGCCAAATAGGTATAACTGGTTGATGTCATTCAGGTTGTATCTTTATTTTCTATCATTATTGAAGAAAAGAATGCTGAAGTTTTCAACTATGATTACAGATTTGTTCCATTCTCTGTTTAGTGTCATCAGCCCTGGCCTACTGTATGTTAAAATTGTTAGGAACATACACCTACTCTAGTAGAATTAGAGGCCTATGATAATAATGATATTATTATTAGAGGCCTATAATGATAATAATTTTATCATTATACAACGTCCTTTATCCCTGACAATGTTCCAGCTTCCTTTAGATTGCTATTTGCATGGCCTACCCTATTCTACCCCTTTCCTTCCAATCTACCTATGCTTCATATTTGAAAGGAGATTCTTATAAATAATGTATAGTTAGGTCTTGGTTTTTTAATCTGGTTTGTCTTTTACTTGGGTTAGACCATAGTTAGCAACCTGTGACCCATGGGTCAAATCCTCATAGTCTGTTTTTAATAATTTATAAATTTCTAGCCAGACTAACCAAGTAAGTGTGTGTGTGTGTGTGTGAGAGACAGAGAGAGAGAGAGAGACAGAGACAGAGACAGAGACAGACAGAGGGAGAGGGAGGGAGGGAGGAGGAGAGAAAAACCACAGATTTTCAATATTAGGAATCAAATCCCTACTAGTCTTCTATACCCGTCAAGAAAACCAAAACCAAAAATCCAGAAGTATTTAGTTATAAATCTAACAAAATGTATGTAGGATCTATATGCTAAAAATGTAATTGTATTCATAGAATGGAAGACACATACTTTGAAAATGCAAAGGAAAGAGAACAGTCCAAGCAATTCTGTAAAAGAGCAAAGTTGGAGGACTCATATTACCAAATTCAAAACTTACTATGAACTACACTAATCAAGACAGCATGGCATCAGTGAAAGCATAAACACAAAGACCAATGAAACAAGCTAGCCAGAAACAGACCCACACAAATACAGATAGATGATTTTTGACAAAAGTACAACGGGAGTTCAACAAAGGATAATCTTTTTAACAACTGATGCTGGAACAAATGGATGTCCACACACAAAACATGAATCTTGATACACCTCACACCTTATACAAAAGTGAACTCAATAGGGATCATAGACCTAAACGTAAAACATACATTGTAACACTGAATAGAGATCAAGTAGAACTCTCAAACACTGCTGGTGGGAATGCCAAATGATACAGCCACTTTGGAAAACAATCTGGCAGTTTCTTGTAAAGTTAGATATACACTTACCATTCCAGCTGGCCAGCCCACTCCTAGATATTTACTCAAGTGAACTGAAAGTTCATATTAACACCTGTATATATTTATAGTAACTTCATTCATAATGCTCCAAAACTGGGAACTATGATGAACGTCAAGGTCAATGGACAAACAAACCACAGTAAAATCATACAAGGCAGTACCAGGGGTAAAACCAACTACTGATCCATGCAAGATAATCAATGAATCTTGAATGCATTCTGCCAAGTCAAAGAAGCCAGATCCTAAAGGCTACACACTGTATGATTCCATTTATATGAGATTCTGGAAAAAGCAAAATCCAAAGGATAGAAAATAGTTCAGTGGTTTTGAGAGTATGGGAAAGGGGGTAGAAGAGGATTAGCATGTGGGTATTACATGGGATTCTTTCTAGGATGGTGTAACAGTTCTGTAAGGCACTGTGGGGGTAGAAACCTGGTACCATACATCTGTCAAAACCAACAGAAGATAAAAAGTAAACTACATGCAATCCCAGAATTGAATGAAGATGATGACAAATCTAACCATACTATAAGTGTGATATAACCTCACTGAAGAAGGTAAAGAAAAAAGGAAGAGACCCAACTCAATAGCTTTGAAAACACTGGTACTTTAAGGCTAAGAACAAAAAGAACTGCACATACTGTATTGTAATTGGTGAATCTGTTTCTCATGGATGTACAAGTTAGCAATTCAGTAACTATTTTAAATGTATACTACACTTAAACAAGTGTGTAAATATACTTAATGGGAAGCCAAGTTTCTGGTCAGAGAAAGAAGTTATAAATAAGCAAAGTGGAGGAGACTAAAATGAACCCTGTGGCTATAGATCAGAGTCAGAGAAGCTAGTCTGAATTCATATTTATTTTAGTAATATACAAATACAGAAATTTAGATGTGTGCATACATCAGCTAGTACACATATTTAGTGACACCGCCTTTTGAGAGGGCCCAGAAGTGCGATACCTGGTAGCAAAGAGCATAGGTGATGCCCTCTTCTTGATTTCTATGTACCATTTTCCAATAAAAGGAACTTAGGAAGAAATGGTTAGTTCCAAGGCTAAGGCAGGGAACACACAAATAAGAGGCTGAATCTGGACAATCTTGTAGTGTCAGACAATAAGGACATGTTTAAAAAAAAAGGGGACATGTCAAAAGGATAAAAGGAAACCAACTTGTAAGAGCTCCCAAAAGTCAAAGCTAGAATAATCTGAACATAACAAATAAATAGTATTAAGTTATAGTGCAATTTATAAAGTAAGCATCCACTATATATTTATTTATACATATAAGTAAGTAGGGAAGAAGGGACAGATTTTCCTTATAAAAGAATTCCAGTTAATAAATGTATTAGGGACAGGGGAAATAGAAAAACCCTCATCTGAATATCACTAGTGAATACTAAAATTAATGGGCAAATCTTTAAAGAGAAATAAGGTATCTGCACAGCCTTCAAGTCTCTCCCCTCAAATATACCAATTACTATGGTGGTTTTTTGCCTATGACCATAAATTCTTTGATATTCTCCTTTTTGACTTTCATCTCTCTTTGAATGTGGGCTAGATTTAGTGATTTGCTTCTAAGGAATAGAGTGTAAAACTAGAAAAATGGTAACTCTGCAGGAGACACCTGGACCCCACTTTAACCAAGGAATCAAAGTTAACATCACCACCACTAACAAGTCATACTGGTATGCGCTACCTCAATACAGTATGACAAGAAAGGCACGTTACACCTCTGTGGTATTATCCCTCCAAATCCATTACCTCAGTCTGTAAGAAAATGTCACGTAAGCCCACCCAAACCGAGGGATATTCTAAAAGAAACCTGACCACTACTCTTCAAAAGTGACAAGGCCATGAAAGTCAAGAGAAAGCGTCACACTTTGCAGGACATGAGTAGGCATGGTGACTAAATGCAGTGGGTAGGTACCCTGGACTGGATTCTGGAAGAGAAAAGGAATATAAGTGGAATAACTGAGGATATCCGAATAAAGTGTACAGTCTGTTTAACAGTATAGTATTATGGTATACAACACTACATTGTATACTACACCATATAACATATTGACTGTGTTAATATAACATATAATATGCTGTCATATACCCATAGTATATGACAGATGTTAGCTTCTTAGTTTTGGTAACTGAAGCCTGGTTATGTCATATGCTAAAATCAGAGAAAGCTGGATAAAGAGTATCTAGAATTCTTTACTACTTTCACAACTCTTCTGTAACCTAAAATTATTTAAAAATAAAAAATTAAGAACTATACATTAAAAATATATTATTTATTTTTGCACATATATATTGGGGAAAAAATTATACTCCAGAATGTTAACATTTTGGGTGGCACAATTAGTGATGATTAAATTTTTAGCTTATGTTTTCTAATGTGCGTGTATAATTAGCATGTTTCACATGTGTAATAAAAACAAAAGTAGGGGGCACCTGGGTGGCTTCGTCAGTTAAGCGTCAGACTTCAGCTCAGGTCATGATCTCATGGTTCATGAGTTCAAGACCTGCATTGGGCTCTGTGCTGACAGCTTGGAGCCTGGAGCCTGGAGCTTGGAGCTTGGAGCCTGCTTTGGATTCTATGTCTCCCTCCCTCTCTCTGCCCCTCCGTTGCTGGTGCTCTATCTCTCTCTCTCTCTCTCTCTCTCTCTCTCGAAAATAAACATTAAAAAAAAATAAAAACAAACAAACTCGCCCCCACCACCCAAACAAAGTGGGATTATACATACTCTCTGGTAACCTGCTTTTTTCCACTATGAACATCTTCCTATCTCAATAAAAATGCCATCTATATATTCTTAAATTTTTTTTTTTAAGTTTATTTGAAAGAAAGTGTGCACGCGTGAGAGAGCGTGAGTATGAGTGCGGGAGGGGCAGAGAGAGAGAGAATCCCAAGCAATCGCCAAGCTAGAAGCATGGAGCCGGATGCGGGGGCTGATCTCATGAACTGTGAGATCATGATCATGAAACCAAGAGACGCTTAAGTGACTGAGCCACCCAGGCGCTCCCCTCCCCCCATCTCTATTCATTCTTAAAGGTTGATTGTATGTGGCTGAATGTGTACAATGTGTACAATGAACATGCCTTAATTTACATGGCATACCCTTCAATTGTCTGGAATTTTTCCAAAACTATTTTTTTTTTTTTTACCTCATTTCTAATTCATTTTCTATGAATTTGCCTATTCATATCCTTAACTCTCTTCTGACTTGTCAAATGTTCCTAGTTTGTTTGCTTTGCTACTGTATCTTTTGCTTGGCTAAACAGGGGTTTTATATTTTCATACATGTAGTCAAACCTATGTAACCTTTACGTTTATTACTTCTGCCTTTAGGAAATCTATTAAAATCCTCCTGCATTCTAAAATTATACAACAAGGATAGTGAATTGTATTACTGTCATAATTTTTTACTCCTCCCTCCCCAAGCGAAGAATACACAAGTGGATGCCATGTTCACCCCCAGCAAGCAGATGATTTAAAAAACATTGCCTTTTCCCCTTTGCTACACAAGTGACATGCTTTGTCAGAAAAGGTGCTTCTCCTTTAGTTGGGAGCATGTGGAAGAGGGCCAAGCAGCTGGCTAGCAGCTGTCAAATGTAATGTGAGGAAGAGGCTTTGTTGTTCTCAGACACTGAGATTTGGGGTTTTTTGTTATTGTTACTGCAGCAACAAAAAGTAAAATAATAACCATCTGTCTTTTCTTTTAGACTTCTTATCACTTATCTTCATTTTTGAGTAAATGGTAACTTGGACGGTGTAGAATTTAGGGAATGACAACTCTTCTCATCAAAGTTCAATTTAAGACAGGCTGTGTTTGAGGTACATAAGGGACATTCATCCTAGGGAGTATGCTCAGGACAGCGCTCCTCTAACTTTTCCACCGAAGTACCCTTAATGGGCAGAGCAAACTAAAAATGGGGATTCTGGGGACACAAGCCAAAATACCACTGCTGGTGTGAATTTCTTTTAAATTTCTTACCTTACAAATGTTTATTTTGCTCAAATTTTTGTGAACTAAACATCGGAGGAAATCATTCCAAGTTTACTTCTTGGGGCTACGTATATCTCAGCACACTGGCATGTGCTCTGGTTTGAGAGGCACAGCAGGAGAGAGCTGCAGGCTGGAATCCGAGAAGCACCATGCCCACAGGCTTTCGCGCCAGACATAATAGGCTCAAATCTCAGCTCTACCAAGTTTTCTGCTTTTTTTTTTTTTTTTTTAAAGATTTTATTTTTAAGCAATCTCCACACCCAATGTGGGGCTTGAACTCACACCCCCAAGATGAAAAAGAGTCGCATGCTTTACTGACTGAGCCAGCCAGGCACCCCTGCACCAATTTCTTGAAAGGTGTGACCTTGGCAAGACAGTTAACTTCTCTCTGAAGTATAGCTCCTCTGTGAAGTGGAGATAAGCTTCTACTCATTGTAGGTAGAACTAATATGTAAAGAAACTAGGTACAGTGTCCAGCATAAACTGGCCCCTAATATTAAAAGTACCTCAGGAAAAAGGTCAAAGCCAAAATATAGAATCAGGAGACAGCAACATATAGGTGATACCTGAAATAAATACACGGGTATAAATGAACGTCTCAAGGGAAAACTTCAAAAGTAGTCAGAAAACCAGGTGAATAAACCAAAGAAGAGTTCAGGAGAAAAAGTAGATAGACAAAAATGTCAAATATTCCATAAAGGTAAAATGAAAAGAGAATACTAGATTGCCAAGTGAGAAGGAATCTGTATCTTTTAAAGACAGAAGAGTGGTGTGGTGGTCACAGAAACCACATTCTAATGAATGGAAGTTGGAAAAGTAGCAGCAGCAGTAACATGGGAATAAAGGGAAAAGGGAACCACAGCAGAGTCAATGGGAAGTTTCCTTATAGTGAAACTAAATCCAAGACAAAGTATTTTATTAAAGAGTCCGTGGTAAGTCAGGTAGCTTCCCTGAAGATCTCAGGCCAGCAAAGGTTGTTAGGAACTGCAGCTATGTATGCCCTGTCCCTAACTTGGGGTGTATGTATATGGGGGGAGGGGAGGGGGTGGGAGAGGAAGGGGCGAGACATAAATTACATGGATAAAAAAGGAAATTTAGTCTGCCAGCCAAATTAACAAGTTTTCATACATAGGCAGCTCTCTGCTATATACAAGAGAGCAGACAAGAAGCTATACGGTGCTGCCTCCTTACCCACTGATTACACCGCCTCTTAGTCTTTTCTATATACAGGGAAACATTTCTGGCCCACAGAGCCCAACTACATAGACACAACATGAAGTCCTTCTGTTGTTTTTATCATCAAGAGGGTTTATCTTCCATCGGATTGCTCTACTGTGTCTTGATTAGAACTGGTTTCTTTACTAAGCGCTACTGTTTTAAATTTTACAACCTGGCCTTTACTAAAGACTTCTTAATCGGACTTACTTCAAATTTTTGAAAGGGTTAAACATTTCTTTACAAACATTTTAAAACTGAAAAGATTTAAATACAAAGTTTAATTTATATTTTAAAATATATTTAAATGAATGCAACTTTTAATGCTTCTAATTCCTAAGGAAAATCACAGACTGATGGAGCACAAATAAAATAAGCCACTTGGCATATTTTGAACTCTTTTCCTAATATCCCAGAAAAAGCCCTGCCATTTCTCATAGCTTAGATGTAATTTACTAACACTCTATAACAGCTAAGAATATTTTAGGAACAAAAGAGGTTGAACTGAACAGAAACAGGAAACTTCATAAAAACAAATATTTCGAGGGGTGCCTGAGTGGCTCAGTCAATTAAGTGTTGACTCTTGGTTTCAGCTCAGGTCGTGATCTTATGGTTCGTGAGATTGAGCCCAGCATCAGGCTCTGCGCTTGACAGTGTGGAGCCTGCTTGGGATTCTCTCCCTCTCTCTCTCTCTCAAAATAAATAAATAAATAAGTAAATAAACATTAAAAAAAAAATTTCAACTGAACATTGCAGTTACAAAGTGCCTTTAGAGGAATAGGATACTTGTCCCATAGAGCAGCCCTTTGTAAAACGAGATTCCACCACCTGCCCAAAGAAGAAAACTGCAGCTGAGAGGGTTAATGTATTCTTCCAAAGTCACAGCAAAAAGGGCAGTCCAGGACTTGCATCCAGACAATCTAAATTCAATCTCTACATTTCTTTTATCTCATCACAGTGTTTGAAAAATCTTGGGATGAACAGCAGAGGAATATTTTCGCCAATATCAAATGTTTCGATCTTTATATATACCTTTATTTTCATTCTCTTTGCTTTGTCTTAAAGTCATTTCCATATTAAATCCTAAGCTAAATAAATAAAAAATACTAAAGTAAATATAATAAAAACATCTTACTGTTTTTTTATTGACAAAACTACTTACAGCTATGAATTTACTTTATGAGAATTACTTTACCCACATTTCATAGATTCTGATACGTAGCAATTTCATTGTTGAAGACTAACTCTAAGATTTTATCTAAGAACAAGGTATTAGAATTAATCTATTTCTGAAGAAACCTTTAGGTGTTAAACTGTTAATTTTCAATAAAGATGGTATACATTAAAACAGTGGCCATCATACATTTACTTTATTACAAGTAACTTACTATAAATGAAACAATTTTAATATCCAGACTTGAACCTCTTGATCTTCTCGAATAAGACTTGTCATGAAAAGAAACAATATTTAAATAACCTAGCTAGTTGGTTAGAGCACAGTGAAAATATAGCAGAGTTGTGTATTAAATCTCTCATGGAGAAATTACACAAAAGAAAACCATGAGTAAAGACTGACCCATAGTCCCATTAACCATTTCGTAAGTGCTACTTATTAAATAAAGAAGTTTCAGCAACATCCATCAATTCTCCCAGAAAAAAAGCTCAACACCAAGATCATGTTCTCAGCAGACTTAAAGACACACGTCTGGTGGAATCTGAAGACGACCTGATCTCCCACAATCTGAGTAAATGCACTGTATGTACCTGTTCTTCATGAGGCGAACCTCTCTCTTTCGTGCTGCTTCTTCAGCAGGCTGTGTAGGAAGTGCTGGGGAGGATGCCATAACAACTCCGGGGGCAATGGTGCTAGTGGGTGCTGTGCGAATCTGGTATGTCTGTACATCTCCAGAGGCAGCTGAGAAGAAAAACCGTGAACATGGTGTAAAGACACTGAAGCACCGTGACTTGGTAAAACTACGCTGTGTCAATCATCAATCTAAACATACATTTTGGATTGCAAGGGAAAAAAAAAGAAGGAATGTGATTGTAACTAAAACATTGAACTAATCAGCCCTCTTTGGGTCATTACTGACAAATAATTTCCAATTTAATGTATTTATTAGTATAGACACGTGGGTGAAAGAGGCCTTCACCTATGTCTTCTGGGTCTTGTATTTATCTTTCATTGGAATGCAGTTCTATTCTGCTAACATGCTTACCAACCTTAAGTCTAAAAGGTAAGTAGGGCACAGCTTGGATGATCTTCCTAGATAGAGTATACTCCTCAATGTCTTCCTTTGATATTGGTAAATTCATATTAAAAAATTTCAAGTAGACTCTTGCCACGACATAAAAACGACCATGATTTTTCATAAAATAGCAAAATGGAAGAGAAAATAAAGCATTATGGTCAACTATTATAAATTTCTAATTGAAACAAAACTGTAAGTATGAAAACGTGTACCACGTGATGCCAATTATATTACTTGTTTTAATGTAAATGCTAATGGCTAAATAAACCGAAGTTTATTTTTCTACCTAAATGATCTATCACTTGTGAAAAGAAACACAACCATTATTTGTCAAACTGTTTCTAGAAACAGCTTAGGAATATGCCCTCCTAAGAATAAAGAACCTAACACTATCTGAGAGAATTTAAAGGTCTGTATAAAATTAGCCATGTTAGTCATTAATTTCAATTAAAATGTGTAGTCTGAGTGGAAAAGATTTATATACTAAACATGTTACCATCTTCAAACTGACGTTCAGAATTCAAATTCACTGACATCCTGCTTTACAATTTTTGAGTACCTGCATGTAAAGTGAAAAGGTGTTTTACTCCCATTAATAAACAAAATATTATCTTCTTCAAATATTATTTGTTTAGTAATAGAATATATTCTGTAAATACATTAGGGCCTTTTAAATAAATGATGACTCTCTAGTTGGGTGTTTTAGGATTATTCAAAAATTATCATCTATGGTGAAGGGGTAAGATGGTCACTGCCTAACAGAGGCAAAATATATTATTATTAATAAAAATATTTTTAGAAACAGATTTTAAAAGTATTTCCTCAACATGCAAGTTTCAATCTGGCATAAATCATACTCTTAAAATATTCAAATAGATTCAAAGAAAAACGGTCAACTCCTATCCGTAAAGATTCCTAAGACCAGTAAATTATTTAATTTAAAAACTAAAACAAAGCAAAAAAAGCTATTTCTACAGTCATCAAGGATTTAACTACTACTTCTTCTCTATAGACCAGTAGACTTACAAACTGGTATAAGATATTTCAGAACATACTGCTTTCATTTGAAATAAAAAATGATGATCTTAGAAATTAGGATGTCAATTTCTTGAGTAAGAAGTAGAGAAACAGATTATTTAGTAAGTTCTATACCCAATGTGGGGCTTGAACTCACAATCCTGAGATCAAGACTGCATGCTCTACCAACTGAGGCAGCAAGGTGCTTGGAACCTCTGATGATTCTTAGCAGTGATTTAATAAAACTCTTATTTGACACATGAATAAAAATGAGGCCCAGAGAGGTGAGTCCTACTCAAGATCACACAGCAAAACTATGCAGTTAGATCTAGAATCTAGCTTTCCTAACTCCTGATTTCACTATCTTTCCTTTTCCTTGTAACCTACCCTTGTTTCTCCTATCCGGATCCAAATGCTGGAAGTGTTAAAGAGGTTATATTTTTTAAACTGAAAATAGTTGTTTTTATGCCATGACATTTGGGTCCAACTGGAAAAATAGAAGAGTTTATGGAGAACATTATCTATAATGAAAACAAAATTAACTACATTTTCACAATGCTCTGCAGTATCATACTTACTTTATCTGAGTTTATAAAATTTTTACCCTTTCAAAGAATTTACCACACCTATGAATTCTGAATTCTCTTACCTTGAACAACAACTTGGTTGCTGGGCACTAAGATCTGCTGTCCGTCAGTGGTCTGTGCGTACTGTAGAATGGTAGTGCCCGGCTGAGTGGCAGCTGCATTGGTCATGGTTAATGTTTGCAGGCCCTGTACCCCATCGGTACCATTGTTAGCCAGCTGTATTGCTCCTCCCTGGGTAATGGCAACTAAAACCCAATGGATTTTATGGTTATCAGTTTAATTAATACCATATCAAACTTTTACAACACACTACATTCAGTAGAATAATGTGTAAGACCTGATCTAGGAGAAGTTATTATAGCAAATGACATGGCCAAGAAGGATTTGGTAGGATTTGGTAGACTCAAGTAACTTTCTGCTCAGGAGACCCATATCCTATTGCTAGAATATAAATGCACTCTATGAACCATATTGTAATTTATAGTAACACCTGTTAATAATTTTTTTAAAAATCAATGAAAAAATGTTAAATTCCTTTGTAAGTGGTTGGTTCAGAGGAGGTACCACTTTGTGATCCATATTTCCTTTATTCTAGTCTTAATTACGCAATATCTTAATTGTTTAATATTCGCTATCCCACTAGAAAGTAAATTTCTTGAAGGCAGAAAATGTGATTTTTCTTCTCTATTTTCACATAGTTAGCAAAGAAATGGGCAGTAATAGGCACCCAATAAATGGCTGTTTTAATACACAATTAATAAAGCAGTTCAGTAGCGCATTCTGTTCTCTAACTCAGTTAGCAATGCTTAAACTGTAACAAACGTCCACTCAGCGAAACTGATACATCCTGTGAGACTCATTTATCATAGAGTATCTCGCAAAGTTAAAAATTAGTGCTCAAGATCAATCATTTAGAAAAACTATTTAACTGCTATTTCTGTTACATATTCAAGCATCTCATACAGGATCCTTTGATTATTCACTAATTAACCACACTTGTCATTCACCTGTTATGAAGTAATCAACTATGGCTCATACTAAAAGATATTTCACTTTATTAAAAAAAAATGAATTCACCTTCATACTACAGTAGATGGAAAAGTTAAGAGAAAGAGGTAGGTTATTATTTTATTTGAACAAAGCAATCCTTTAGCTACCAGCATTAAGTTGGTGGTTGGATCCTCTCGAGATACTCTCCCTCTTAAAAGTTTTCCAGAAAGAGGACTAAAATCACAATATTACATATAAAATTGCATAATGGATTTTAACTGAATAAGTCAACATGTCTGACTTATGCATTTTACTTTTTTGTCTGTTAGAAGGGAGTTATTTGGGATCAATTATCTGCCAGCTCTAAGAAACTAATATGCTGAGTCATCTGTATGAGCAACATTGATTAACTACTGTTCAGTCAAGAAATAATAACAGTAAGTAGCTATGATTTGCTTTAGCAAATGATAAATGATACCTATTGGAAATTAAGATACTGGCATTTATAATCCATCTACTTTAGCTAAGTCTGTAAGTTTTACTTCTCTTAGGCAATTAAAAAAAAAGGAATATGTAAGAACTGTATTGAGATTAAAATGGCAGGTAACTTGAAAGAATCAGAAGGGGAACAATCAAACCACAATTTCTTCTTGGCTACATACCAATGAACTCAAGGTGGGAGAAAAGAAGTAGGAAACTAGGTATCAGCAGATCTGAGTTCTAGTCCAGGTTCCATCAGTACACTGTTATTTGAATCTGTCATCTCTTCTGTAAAAATATCCGGTTCTAGCCATACTAACTACAACTATAAAAATCAAATGAAGTCATATATATGAAAGTACTCTGAAAACAAAAGTCTGATCCTATCAGACATGTTTTTCTCTGTACTATTTATTTATATACTTGATTATACCAAAAGGATTTGGGATGGCTTTCAATAAAACTAAATTCATTAAAACAAGAAGAAAAAGATAGAAGTCAAGTAACTGATGTGTCTCTACCACAGAGATTCTACCAGAAAATCTAGAGGAAGAATACAATTAAACATAAACTCAGCTGAGATTCTGAGTAAAGTGAACATGAGGAAAACATCATAGGTTATAGTTGTATTTAGTGAAACAAAAGATTCAAGTTCCAAATGATAGACACTTGTGTTTCTAACTTAGAACTCCTCAAAAAAGACTTTATTTTACTAGGAACAGTGAACAAAGTAATGGATAAAACTACTAACAACATTAATAAAAAAAAAAAAAACAAAAAAACAATATATGGAAGGAATACAAACTGGTGCAGCCACTGGGAAGGGAAATTGGGCAGGATGTGCTTTGATTCAACAATTGCACTCTTTTAAAAAAAATTTTTTTTTAATGTTTATTTATTTTTGAGAGGGAGAGATAGCATAATATGGGGCTCAAACCGAGAGATCATGATCTGAGCCTAAGTTAGACACTTAACTGACTATGCCATCCAAGTGCCCCAACAATTCCACTCTTTGGATGCTATCCCACTGAAACCTTATCACATATATAAGAATGTTCATGTCTTACTGTTTAAAACAATAGAAATGTCCTAAATGTTTACCAATGTGTGTGTGTACGTATTATGTGTGTGTGTGTGGGGGGGGGGGGGGGATGTTTAAATAAAAGTTACATTTATATAGTGAAACACAATGTAGCTGTTGGAAGAAATTATATATATAGTACATAAGTAATGTAAGTCTCACTTGTATAAAAATACTGTACATGGTAACATATTTATGTATAAATAAAATGAAAAAGAATGGACAGATATATACCAAACTCTTACTACTGGGGAGAGATGAAAAGGATTAAGTTAAGAAACATATAAATGTTGTATATGTGTCAAGAACATAATGTTAAATCAATTCCACCAAGGAAATAGGTGTATACTCTAAGAGAATAATGGATAATGCAATAAAATTTTAAAAATCTCAAAGTATGAACTTTCTAAAACTAGGAATTTTCAGTTGCTGGGACAGAGTGGTATGCCAAATTAAACATCTACATTTCTGAATTTGCCTTCCCTATTTGAGATTCTATATGCCTTTTCTCTAAAGAACATGCTTTCTAGTTCAAGTGAGATTCCCTGCACAACTGAATTACTAACAGGAGTGTGGTGTATCCCTCAGGTTTCTGTTGAAGTACAGAGAAAAGTAAATGTCATATATCAATGTCTCAGAACACACATCTTGAATACTTCAAATTATTTGGATATAAGGGTTACAAAACCCACATACATGTATATAGATGGTACCTGTTTGTCTCCACCAACAAAGAACTCAAGAAGGAAAAAAGGTGACTGAACTCCAGTAAGCACAGTGTGAACAAGAAGCTTAGTCAAAAAAATGCTTTCCTTCTACTCACTTTCAAAAGTTTCAGCTTCAGGACAGCTAAAAAGTCTGCTACTTAGGAATCTGTTTTTAATACAGTTGGAATGCAAATTAGTTATGTAAACAAAGGCTGAACTATACAAAAACTATTAATTTGGGACTCAAACTTTTATACACATTCCTGACACAGACCACCCCTGGGCATTAGAAAATTAATGCAACAAGGGAGTGTCAATGAGTACATTTAATTTGCAATAAGGAAGAAAGGGGGGGAAACTACATAATGGCAAGCAATAGATTTTTTTCAACTTTATTTTGAGACAGAAACAACATGTGTGGTAGGGGTAGAGAGAGAGAATCCCAAGCAGACTCCGCACTGTGAGTGTGAAGCCCAATGCGGGGCTCAGACTCACAAACCGTGAGGTCATGACCTGAGCTGAAATCAGGAGTTGGATGCTTAACCGACTGAGCCACCCAGGTGCCCTTAGGAAGTACTGGATTTAATGAACACATCAAAATGAAGAAATCTACGTGTGAGGCACTTAAGGAGGCAAAAGATACTGGGAAAAGACAGAAAAACACACCAGTCACACAAATGCCCCTGATCAAACAAAAGCAGAGCTCAAAAGTACTCTGTAACAGATTTGGGTGAAAGATAAGGAGAGAGACCTAAGTGTCAGATAGAGACATGACAGAAATGGAAACTTTGATAATTTTTCAATAGAAATCTTTGCCTTCTCTGAGCCCAAAGGCCAACTGTGCTCTAATTTTGGCAGTCCTTATGTTTATGCTATCATAATTCACTATCTTACCTTTTACATTAAAAAGAATAATGATTTGAATGTGTTGGTAGACTATAACCAAGCCTGTCGACATCCACCACAAAACATTACATACGATTTTAAAATGCTACTTTTAGAACGGAAAGTGAATAAAAATAAACCGTTTTATCCTTAAACATAATCAGAGAATGGTTATCTTATCTGAAAAAGTATGTCCTCTATGACCATCGTATATCACACGAGGACTACAATCTAGAGCTCCAAGCAGCGATTCAAAAAACTTTCAAGACTCTCCCAGTGTCTGCACAAAACAAAGGACCACCTAAAGGGCTAAAGTGCTTGAGTCATCCCAACAAAAACCCCGAAGAAAAGAAAATACTTGTGTTCCAGAAGTCTGCACAGTGAACAGTAAAGGAAGTGTAATTGATCACATCCAAGACTGAGGAAAGAGTTGGTACTTGCAGGATTCCTTTAAGGAGAATGCAGCCATTAGTGTGTTGGTCTCACTTTCCAAAGCAGAAATATCTTCTACTCACTGTACTGTCCGCTGCTCGTTTGGTAAATCGGAGTTGGCACCGTTACGGTGGTGATGGCAGGTGCTGAGGTCTCCTCTTCAGACTTCTCTTCTTCAATCCTTGGCACTCCTGGTGCATCTGAAGACAAGTCATTCAAAATTTTCCTAGAAAAAGAGAGAACTGTATTAACTAAAATAAAAGTAACATTTACTGGCTAAATACAAATAACAGGAAAGGAAAATGAGTGGAAAGTTGCTCGTGCTTAGGACAGCAGTTTAAAATGTAAGAACAAGAATAAACCATAAACGGATGAGGAATCAATGTGTCAAAATGAAATCATACAAGGACTAGAAAAAACGATGAATTTCTCTTTAATTTGAATGTAAAGGGAAGCAATCATTCAAAATCTAGGTGTAAGCAGAGGTTAATAAACTTGATTACAGAAAAAAAACGCACAAAAAAACAAAACAAAATAACCTTTTGTAGGGCAAAGAACACCAAAACCAAAGTCAAGAGATGATCAACAACACTAAGAAAGAAATGTTTACATATATTACAGATGAAGGAGCAATAGCCCCAATATATAAAGAACTCTTAAAAATTTAGACAGGGTGCCTGGGTGGCTCAGTTGGTTGAGCGTCCGACTTTGGCTCAGGTCATGATCTCATGGTTCATGAGTTTGAGCCCTGCATCAGGCTCTCTGCTGTCAGCGTAGAGACTGCTTTGGATCCTCTGTTCCCCTCTCTCTCTGCCCCACCTCACTCGCTCAAGCTCTCCTTCTCAAAAATAAACATTAAAAAAATTGAGGCCAAAAAAAAAGAATTAAAAACCTGACTTTAAATGTCTCAACTTTCAGATTGGTAAAAAGTAAAAAACCTGTGAGAAAACAGACACTCTCATTGGTGTGAGTATAAAATTGGCGTACAACCCTTATGGAATGAATGTGATGATGTAACAAAAGTATGTTTACACAGCAATCTTACTTGTAGGAACTTACCCTTAAGATATACTTCCTAGAGTACAAAAATACATACATGTAAGGTTATTCATGGTAGCGCTGTTTGTAACTGCAAAATACTGAAGACTATCTATATGCCAACACGTTGGAGAGTGGCTGAATAAACTAGAGCTCATCCAGGTGAGGAGTAAAGCACATACGTTTTGTATATGAAAGAAAGTAAAATAACATGTTTGTTCTGCTATTCTAGAAAAAACTCAGAAAGGATAAACCAGATAGAGTTTCATGAAATTACTTAATCTACTGGGGATGGGTAAGAAAGAAGTAAAAAAAGAAAAAACTGGGACGGGGCACTTATAAGTGTGTGGATGTTTTTGTACAATTGTGACTTTTGGAACCATGTTCATGTTTTGCATATTAAAAAACAGTATCAACAAGGATGGAGGAAACATTCTAAAAAGGAATACAAATAAAAGCAAATTAACCTTATTGTTATTTCAAACGAGTAACATAATCACAGAGGAGGGGAAAAAACTCAACTCATGCAATTTTTGACATCTTAAATTTCTACGTTCCATCCAAACTCTGCACACACATTTTGAATAAGTACTAGTCTTTAGAGCAGCATTTTTCAAACTCAGGTCACAACCCGTATGTGGACCATGGAAATGGTTATGTATGTTGTAACCAACGTAAAACAAAAAACAACTGAACATCACACGTAATACGGTGCTGTATTATTTGCTTCAGATGCCTATATATGTGTGTACCTGTATATATATACACCTATGTGTATATGAATATGAATTTGAAATAAGAGTATGTATACAGAGAGAAAACTATAAAGATTTTTTCTTATTGTGGATTGTAGTAAAAAAATAAAAGTTTCAAAGCTACTACTTTAGACCTGCATATAATATAAATCTACTTCTCTTTTGCCTGAAGCTAGTAATCATTCTTGTCTTCTCTTTCCAGTTTCTAATATTGTTGCTCCAGACCGTCTTGGTCATTCTTATGTCACAGAGATACAATTCACTCTCTTAAAGTAGATTCGAGATGTGGTCTGAGCAGTGGGATTAATTCCTTCCCTTAATCTAGACATTAGGTTTTTACCAATGTAATCTTATGTTATATTGGCTTTTTTTGGCAACTGTATGTATCTGTTAATGATAATTAAATAACATAATTACGTTTCTAAAACAATTTTTTTTTTTGAGAGACAGAGAGGGAGGGAGGGAGGGAGGAAAGGAAGCAGGGAGGAAGGGAGAGAGAGAGAGAGGACATGCTTGAGTGCAAGTGTGCACCAGGGAGGGGCAGAAGGAGAGGGAGAGAGAGAATCCTAAGCAGGCAGGGCTCCATCTTATGACCGTGAGATCATGACCTGACTGAGCCACCCAGGTGTCCTGAAAACAAATTCTTAATCTAGAATCTTGCACTTGAAGAACTGGTTTGGTTTTTTTTTTTTTTTTAATTTTTTTTTCAACGTTTATTTATTTTTGGGACAGAGAGAGACAGAGCATGAACGGGGGAGGGGCAGAGAGAGAGGGAGACTCAGAATGGGAAGCAGGCTCCAGGCTCTGAGCCATCAGCCCAGAGCCCGACGCGGGGCTCGAACTCACGGACTGCGAGATCGTGACCTGGCTGAAGTCGGACGCTTAACCGACTGCGCCACCCAGGCGCCCCCTGGTTTGGTTTTAAACTCAAGTTCAGAAATTCTGTAATTATCACCAACAACTGACAGTCTGTTTCCCCGGACAGCTATGATCCTTCAAAGTACTTGTTCTCCCACCCATTAGGGTATTTCTCCCCTAACGTTCTGTCACTTGCAAAGGTGATGAGCTGGCTTTTCTGTTTTTCAGGTGAACTGCTGGTAAAAATACCAAACCAGCTGAGACCAAGTAAGAGTGCTGTAAGAACTTCCTCTGAGTATAAATCAATCACTACAAAGCTGGGTTGTTCTAAGAAAAACTTATCTTGAATTATCAACTAATCCCCATTTCTCCAATCTTACAAAAGCATATCATAAGGACTCTGTTAAAGATCTCATTGGAGTCAAGACATAAAAGCTAGGTTTCAAGAATTTACAAGCTTAAAACAAAATAACAGATACACAATGACTATAAGGAAAGATACAGTATTTCTCATGAACGTAGCCCCTTCTCTGCATGTGCGCATCTCAGGCATTGTTTATTTGATTACGAATTAAGGTGTTACTATTTAAGTGATCTTTGCTAGGATACAGGCTACAACAAAATATTTTCTTTCCACACAGAGCTCTTATTTTATAAGGTCTACAACTAGAATCTACGGAATTTATTTACAACTATTTGCCTGGAATTTATAGACAGAGAAGCCAAGTGGCTCGTCAACACCTGGTTGGATCCGCTTCAGGATCAAATGTGTTAAAATAGTAACACGGGATGTATTTTGAAGTTCAAATCTAAAACTAGATGTATTTAGGAAAAAAAGAAATAAGCATAAATGTATACAACACATACTTGGTAATATAAAATTTCTTAAGATCTCAAAATCAGTTTATTGGTATTCATTTAGGATCCCTCATTTAATTGAGAAAAGGGCTAGCATAGGAGCCAAGTGGAAAAAAAAAATTTAACCATTCACTGAAAAACAAATACCTTAGGCTAATAACAAGAAAGAATATTAGAAGTTTGAAATTTATTAAACTCTCAAGTAAGCTTACAAAGACTTATGGAATTGCTCTTCCTGGAGATATTGAGCATGGAGACAGTTTCTACATATAAAAAAATGGTTTGGGGGGCGCCTGGGTGGCGCAGTCGGTTGAGCGTCCGACTTCAGCCAGGTCACGATCTCGCGGTCCGTGAGTTCGAGCCCCGCGTCGGGCTCGGGGCTGATGGCTCAGAGCCTGGAGCCTGCTTCCGATTCTGTGTCTCCCTCTCTCTCTGCCCCTCCCCCGTTCATGCTCTGTCTCTCTCTGTCCCAAAAATAAATAAATGTTGAAAAAAAAAAAAAAAAAGGTCCGGGTCCATGATAGAGGCAAAGCAACCTCTATAGCTGAACACAGAAACTATAGTAAGGTGTCCCTAAAATTAGGGAGTATCAGCAAAGTGTCACGCTGCAATAAGGATTACATTAATAAACAGTTATTTACTAAGTACCATGGCGTGAGAAATGGTCTGCAAATGTGATGCTAGGTAGATAAATAGTGTAGTGTGTCAGAACTGACAAACTAGAAGTGCTATAATCCTATCAAATATTCCAAACTTTTTAACATATAAAGCAGCAGCTGGCATGGTTTACAAAAACAGAAGCAAAAAAGAAAAAAAAAATTGTTTATCCAGGACTGTTCAGAGTAAAAAGTTCTCTTATTCTGTACGATAAACTTCAACTTGAGAAGTAACTCAAGATGAAGAGAAGTAACCTAGACGGTCCTGAATTGAGCAGCTAATTGGTCTTCCGACATCTTTTCATCTGCAACTACCTAAAGCTTCCTGACATCTTTGATTCTGAATCTTTTAACTATTAAGTTCCATACCTGTAGGAAGGCCTCCTTGAAAGAATTTCTCTTCGTTTTTGGGAATCAGTTACACTATCCACTGACTCCTGTGAATCTTCACTTTCTGCAATAGTTGAAATCTGAAAACAAAGAAGAACTTTATCTTGATAATCGAATTTAGTTCCCATAAAGTTTTTATGAACTTTAAGAAAAATCAAATATAAAACGATGTACATAAACCTTGCACATGCTTCAGTAGAAAAAAATCAATTTTTATGGGAGACAACCACACCAATCACATTCTTCTCCCCTTTACTTATCCTATAGAAGTCAGTTAGTCCTAAGATTTTTTTGGTCAAAACCAAACTTTTGTGATATACAAATTCAGCTTCATCTCTTCCAGGACTTCATGTAACCAATCTTGAACGCATCAATATTACTGTCAGTTGTTTTCTTACAATTGTTAGAACAAAACTACCAAGTGAAATAAGACTTCTGACATGAAGAAAAGAATAAATGACTAAATATTTGGTCATAAGTCTATACAATGACATACAAGTATTATCCTTTACTGTTAAACACTTGTGACTATATTTATAACTGCACAAATAAGATTGGTGATCCCCCAGATGGTTGTTTCTAGCAACTTAGTCTACATATAGACCTTCAAAGTTTTTACTATGCAAAAACTCAAGGTAAAGAACTGTGTATTTCTGGAAAGTATCCCTGGACTGAAAAGTAATGAAGTTGAACAAAGATTTTACATGGGATAATAATAATGATAATGGTAACAGCAACTAGCATTTATTGAGAACTTACTATGTGCCAGGTACAATGGTAAAACACACAATGGTAAAGTATTATATTAATACTCACTAATACAATAACATCAGGTACTAGCTAAGTACAGTATTTAAACCCATTTCATAGATAGAAGAACTCAAGGTACAAAGAGGTTAAGTAACTCACCCAAGTCACAAAGCTAGGAAGTAGTGGAGCCACTGTCAATAGTTGGCATCTCAGTTTTAGACATCCTTACCAGCATCAAAATCCTGTTGGTTCCAATCTCAAACCAGTTTTGTCAGAAGCAGCAACCCAGAGGTGTTTTTAGACCACTCTCAGACTACAGTTCACTCGCCTAGTAGGTAAGCCTGTCTGTCAAGATGATATAGCCGAGCTTCTCTAGTCTGCTTCATTCAGCTTCCCTTCTCATCAGCAGGGGCCTCCTGCTCCTTCCTGAACTAGGTGTGCATGATGCTATCAGAGTGAGAATTCGGTTTAATGAAGGCAAGAGTCTGTGTGGCTCAGCTCCATGTCAAAATTTAGGGCAATTGCAACAAGAAAAAACATATTCAGAGGAACCTGACAAATCCCACAGGTACTCTGTATGTGGTCTGGGCCTATGGGTTTTGGAGAGTGGGGGCTCATCTTGACAGGGCACTTTGTAATAGGCACTCACTCTCAAATGAAATTAGGTAAATGTAGTAATTTTTCACAAAATTTATCTACAATAAAGTAATGTGCCCCATCCAAACACTTTCAAATGTAAGAACTTTAAAGACCTACACATTAACAGGCAACATTTAACGAATCCAGAAATGACAGATAAAAAGCTGTGTCAGAGGCTGAATTTAGTCTGTGATTCTCTGCAGAGTAATAATGCTACAGTTACAGCACAGAGAACACTCCCACTATATCTGTAGCTGCTGTAACTAGCCCGCTCAGCATAGTCTCTGCACAGACCTTCTCAGATACACAGCAGATGAGGAGCTATGAAAAGACCTTAGCAGAGTGTCAGGATTTCCAGGAATAACAAGACTCAACTCAAAGTGGACAGTACTATCCCAAGTGTTTACCTTCATTAATACTTCTCGGAACCTCAGTTCCTCTGTTCTTTCTGCCTCCTTTGCATGACCCTCATCCTTAAAACCTTCTTGTAAGGACAGATAGTGACTTAGGCATACTCTTCGAAGTTGAAAGTCATTAAAACAACAGTTTTAAAACATACTGTATAAACCACCCATAAGGGAAGTTGTGAAATGAAATAAATTAATGCTGCTTTTTAACATGTGACCTTTAATCCTAACACCCCCCCCCCCCCAAACTCAGTGGTTCTATTGCTCTTAGCAGGAAAAAAGCCTCCCTTCCTCTGATCTGTAAGATTTTGTCAATTGAGTCAAAAGGAAATTAACTTATCACTATGTAGTGATTACAACCATTTTAATGTAAAGGGAGTTCAGAATTACTCAATAAAAATAATAACAACAAGTGTTAACATTTCGTCTTTGGGAATACTATCCAGGGAGAACTTAAGAGCTATGAAGTCAATTCCTACGGACTATCTACCAAAACAAACAAAAACAAAAACAAAAATCCCAAACACACATTGGATCCACATTTCTGAGACTAATACAAATCATGTCAAAACTCCTTTTTATAAGTAAAAGCTATTAATTATAGTTTAATATATATTTAATAGGTTATTAAAAATAACCATATGAAAAATTATATTCCAAACTACCACTACCACATTCCAATGATAGAGACCCTTCCTCTGGCCCTTACCTCTTATCACCTCTCTTATTAGCCCTTTCCTCAGATCCTTATATAGGTCTTTAACCTTGGCCACTTAGAAGTTGAGACATTTTCAAAAAGTCAAACCACCATGTGTAGATGTAAAGTTTTAGATCTGTATTCCTCAACTTTCTTTAGTTTATTAAAAACCTGCACCTCCTATTAGTAAGAGGGGAAAATCTTCCTATTTTGAAGTTATTTGAAATTTTAAAATGAAACATACAGTGCCAAAACCAAATCAGATGCTTTTTCAAATAACTATTAAATTAAATTATTATTAAATGTAATTGAATATGCTTAAGAAATCATTTAATATTTCATAACAGTGACTCAAACATCTGATTCTAAGCTTGGGCTTTTTAAAACATGATTTAACATTTGGCATTGTTGAAAAAGAGGACTCATGAAAAAGTAAGTGCATTTTTGGCTGGGCTTACTAAATACTAAATCAGTTTTCATTTTCATCTATCAATTATACAAACTTTTGATGAGATTTACCTAGTATATTTTCATCTCCCTGGCTCTCAGTTATTGTATGCTAATAATAGGTGTTACAATGTTATATTTATTTTAACAAATAAGTGCAGCAACTACTGAAACTCTAGAAGACACCTGAATAGTTTAGAGAATTCTATTTACAGGGTCTAAAAGTATATAGATGTTGAGTTTTTAGGTGACAAATTTATATTGTTTGCAGTTTAAAAAAAAAAAAAAACTATGAATACATTTCCAAACTTCTTTCCAAATGGTCTCTCCACGGCACGACTTTCTTTCAAAAACGTCACTTTATCCCAGGATAGTTGAAAGGGATTTCTTTTTTTCAAAAATATGTTAGGTAATATATCCCTTGCAAATCCTTGCTTACCATCACCGAAAAGATCAGAAACTCTGGAACATTTGTCTCATAAAAAACAAACCAGCAATTCATCCTTATGTTAGATAACTCTTAAGTACTTTGCTGCATGAGAGCCACTGAATCCCTGTGTTGCACAAAAGGTTATTATTGTTCCCATCATATTATAAAGTATTGTGAAGATTTTATCACGTTTTCATCTAACCACTCTCCCTCTTGCTCTCTATTGGAGCACATCTTTTTACTATTCCTTGATATGTAAAACATATTCTTACTCCTAAGCCTTCAGACTTGCTTTTACTATTTGCATGGTTTAGCATTCTGCACTGGCTTCTGGTTTCTGTTCACTGTGTTCCCTGACCACCCTACATAAAAGAGAACACCCTTCCCTCCGCATTATCTATCCCTTTCCCCTGCTTCAATCATCTTCCCAGCACTTATCCTCACCTGACATATTTTATTTTCTCATTGTCTCTCTTCGCTCAAATGTGATCTTCATGAGAATAGAGAAGTATTATTTGTTCACTGCTGTCTTTCATAGCACCTAAAACAGTGACTGGCACATAGCATGTGATCAATAAAAATTCAGTGAAAGAATGAATTTAATAATTTAAGGTAACATAATCCATAAATCCTGACATGTTTAAGCTGCAATGTATTAAAAATGCATTCAAAATTAACAAAGGGAAAGTGAAGATGCCACTGTTAACTTCTATCCATTTGCATAAATCCCATTATTTTGGGGGGATTCTGACATAATCTGTGAGACATGATAATATATATAAGGATAAAGGTAGGGCACTAATGTCAAGTCATAAATGAAACAGGAGTACAGCATAACTTCTAATATTTTTAGACTAAAAAATATAAAGAGATGCTAATATCTAACTCTCACATCAAGAGAAATGTGTCTTGTAGATTTTGAAAATGCTGTTCTACACTACTCATATTTTCCCATCTAGAAGTTTGAGGGACCATTTCTCTCCTTGTTTGAACATCTCTTCTGATGTACACTACTTCCTAATTACTAATATACTAATCACAGCTAACCAGCTGAAATGGCCATTGAAGTCTAATATATTCTCCCTGGTTATTTTCCTTTAAAGAAAAAAAATAAAATAAAAAATTTAAAGAAGTAAAAAAAAAAAAGTTTGTGTCTCTCTATTCGTAGAATTCAGGCTTTCAATTATAAGTATAGCCCACCTCAACGGAAAAATGTGCTCTTGAAAAGATGAATAAGTATTTCTATAAAGTTAATAGCCATACAACCCTCAGATCCAAATTATTACTGTCACAAAGATTAAAATTAAAAATATAATCAATAATTAAATATCACATATTATGACCAAAAATTATAATTTTAACAAATTTGGTAATTTTGGTGTATTCTTTATAACACACCAAACTCTTATTACAAGTGAAAAAGAAAAAGTGATGAATCTGTGTCTTCTGACTAGCAGGTCAGGTTCTTTCTACTGTTATCAAGAAGAAAACATGAGTGGGGAATTAGTAATGGCAAAGTATAGAAAATAGTAAGGTAGCATTCAATGAAATAAAAACTGAGACAAAAGATAGGAGACTACTGTTCAGTAGTGCGATTCCACAGAAATACCAAATACTTCGATTGTCACTGGGACAACACTGTCTCCATCTTGTTAACAAGTTCGGTCCCCAGTGTCTTTCATTATGGAAATTCATATACCTTGATTTTTTTTTTAAGTTTATTTATTTATTTTGAGAGAGAGAGAGTGAGAGAGCACGTGAGAGTGGGGGAAGGGGCAGAGAGAGGGAGTGAGAACATCCTAAACAGGCTCTGCGCTGTCAGTGTGAGCCTGATGCGGGGCTCAATCTTACCAACTGTGAGATCATGACCTGAGCCGAAATTATTAAGAGTCAGATGCTTAACCGACTGAGCCACCCAGGCGCCCCTCCCTTGATGTTTTCACATGAAAACATTTTTTCCCCCCACATAAGTGTCCAAGCAAACCAAAAGCACCAGAACAGAATGAAGTAGAGGTAGGGAACAGTGGCTAAATGACTCAATAGTATAATATGGCTGACTGGATCTAGTATGTCCTTTGAGGACATTAACAGAACGCTTCCAGAGCAGAGGAGGCACTTCTCCCTCTACAAATATCAATCAGTCTGGCTACCATACTCAAGGAAAACACAACAGCTCTCCTCCACAGGAAGATAGCAAGGATGGTCAGGAGCAATCAGAGATATACCATATAATAAATGGCTGAAGGAAAACAGACATTTGTTTAGTCTGGGCATTTTTGTAAAGTAGGAAGGGTGTGGGAGATAAGGGAGAGGGAGTGGTCTAACAGAAAAGGAATTAAATTTGCTTAACTAGTTTCTGAGGATGGAACTGGGACCACTAAATAGAAGTTTTAGAAAGGTATATTTTGGTTCACTACAGGAAGAACAGTTTAGCAATGACCCCTATTTATAAACTGTTTAACTCAGGAGACACAGCTTCCTTTCTCAAAGTAATGCTGGACTACCATTTGGAGGAGAGAAGAAAGGATACACAGGGAAATTAAGCAACACACTAAGGGCTGCGCAGGTTAACAAGTTTGGTCTAGACCTAGAAGATCTCTAAAATCTTTATGCAAACCTTAAACTGCATGTTTATAGAAGGAAAAAGACATAAAGAATAATTTCTCACCTTCCTTTCTAAAAATAGTTCTCTCCAAATCTAGGACCTAGGACTCACCTGAGTTCCGGAGAAAAGTCTTTTTAAGTCCTTACAGGAAGACTGTGAAGCAAAAAATATGAAATGGGAGGCTGGGGTTATGGCCTACTTGAATGAACGTTCAAGTCTTTTTTTTTCTTTCAATAAGCTCACTGCAAAGATGTATACTGCTCTAGGTTCCAGTTCAGCAGTCACCTGCGGAGCTCTAGGTGCCTTTATTCCCCATGGATTCAATCCAAAGGAACAAGGTCTCCAAAGAATTAGGTAACGTGCATAGTGTAATCCCTGACCCTTAAGGTGATCTTTCTGAATATATAATTATTTCAAAGTTATATACTCCAACTTACATGCCTAGACCTAGCTGGTTTTACAATGCTTTAAATGATCTCAAAATTCAGGTAATAGCTTAGGTAAGGTTATTAATTTTGACAAGGGTTTAGTTTTTTCCAATGGCACGTTTAGAAAATAATTACTAAGTTATTATTTTTGTATCTTAATTTTCCTGAACTAAGGTATATCAGGTTAGTCTTTCCCAAACATTTCCACTTTATCCCACGTAGTTAATGATTTCCCCAATCAATTCTTTTTCCTCCATATCTTAAGAAAAAGTCTTTTAATTAGGTCTGTTCTTGTGTATATATATATGTTCCTATACGTAAGGTGACTATACAGACGCAGCATATTCCTTACTGTAAAATGAAATAAACTCTGAACTAGATATGTATCTATTTTCATAACTACTGAAAGGAGAGAGATATGGCTATAAACGACAGTTACGAAAGTAGATGCAGAACTTTTTATACACATACCTGAACTGTCTGGACTTGTGGAGACTGAATAACTGATGGCTGGGCCGCCTGAATAACGCCATGGACTTGAACTGTCTGCCCATTGGGCAGCTGTACTAAAGTTACGGTGGGAGCAGATGATGTTGCATGAGCTGCTGGCATAGATACCTATGGTGTTGAACATGGAAAAAAATTACCATCACAGATAACCTCCTTCGAGGTAGTCATGCTCAATATGCACCAATTTTTTAGCAGGAAAAAGATGACCTTTTTGGTAGATAAGTATTTCACTGGTGTGAAAGAAACTAATGATTAAATTTAATATTCTTAAAAAAAAAAAAAAAAAAAAAAAAAGGACCATAAATGCCCCCTCCCTTTCAAATCCTTCCAAATGACAAAAAAACCAAAAAACTATTTTAATGCAGTATCAAAATTTGTAACACAGACTTCCTCTGAATACTAAATACACTTTAATTGTATGGTGCTTTACATTTTACATTTTCCTACCTGCTTTCATGTCCAGTTTCTCCTTTTGCTCTTCGAAGAAATCAAGACTGGGTAATAAGGATTATCTCCATTTTAGAGACAAAAACATCAAGTGCTCAAGAGATTAAGTAACTTACCCAAGGTCAAGAGATATGCTAGCTTTGAAGAAATATAGAAGTCTTCAGAATATTGTGTGTTAAATAAGCCATATTCTAAAATATACCTGCTCTCAACCTTAGGCAAAACTTCTCTAAGTCTAGAACAAATATACATCTTAAAATATACAGCATAGTTTTCTCTCTTTAACTACAAGCATGCCTTTCATTAGTGAGAAAGTATGAATACGTATTATAAACTCAAAGTTCCCACTCCCCCAAATCAAACTGGTATGATACTTGGTATTTTAAGGATTTATTTTCCTCTTGAAGGAATAAAAGCAGAATTGAGGGAATATAAGAGATACTAATTTTCTCCTGAGGCACAAAGGCAATTTTAATGAGTCAATATCCAGGTTCAAAGGGTTCTTATGTCATGTGTGTCTATTAGATGGTATTTACTGTTCCTATGTTTGAATACATTCAGGGATTCATTATTTTTTGTTCATTCACTAAACAGTTATTGGGGACCCAGGTGCCAAGGGTGGTGTCAGAACTGAAACTACAAACATGAAGAAAATAACTGGGGCTACATGTGTGAAGGCATCAGGAAAAGAACATAAATAAGTATAATCCAGAGAAATAATAAGGCTTGCCAAAAGAAAAATGAACACACTGAGGAGAGCTACCCACTGGCACCTAAGAGGAGGGGAGGCAAGGATGTGAATTTGAAACAAATATACATTAGGTATATTATGACTCCCTGGGACAGGGACAGACTTTCAGGGAGAGAGGGATGGAAAGCAGTCAGTACTACTAGACTGACCACCTAAGTGTGTTACTTTATGAACGTAGGAACCGGGAAGAGAGAACACCGTAACAAAGGAAGGTTGGGGCTAGATGAGCTAGTCATGAAAAGCCACCTATGTGTCACCTTAAAGAATGTGCATTTTTTCCTGAGACTGGGAAAGACACTGAAGAATTTTTGAACTCTGGAGTATCATGGTGAGGTCTGCATTTTAGATAGATCACTTCAGTGGCAGTATGAAAGATGTTCATTTCAGAGAAAGAAAAAAGTGGAGGTGAGGGGATTGAGAAAGATTATACAGTAGTTAAGGTGAGATGATAAAGCCAGAAGTAAAGCACTAGTGGTAGGGAGGGAGAATGAGAGAAGTGATTTAATGAAAATTCAGGAGGCAGACTAGAAAGGGCTTTACGAATGATTGGTTGAAGGAGGTGAGAGAGGAAATCAAGGATGACCCACATAATTCATGTTTCGGTAAAAATTGGTAAACTATGCCATCAACTCAAACAGAGAACACAAGAAGTAAGCTTTGGGGTGATTGGGGTGGTTGGGGGCGGGGCAAAGGGGGATGGTGGAATTGATCTGATATCCAAGAAAGTAGAGATTAAAACCATTAAGCACCCATGTTTGGACAGTTAGGAAGTCCCTCCTCATTAATCATTTTCTCTCTGACTGACATAAATCTTATCTAGTTTTACGTGGTCCTCAAAATGTGGTCCATGGACTGCCTCCATTAGCATTACACAGGATGCCTCTTTACAAAGTCAGAATCTCAGTGGACCCAAGGACACTTTCCCCTGCACTTAAGTTTGAGAATCACAGCTTAAGTTACTCAGAATATCTCCTCTTAGTTCCATACAAAAGCTCTTCTGATATTTGAAGCAATTATTATATCTTCTCTATTTTATAGAATAAACGTAGCAAGCTAACTCAATGAATAATCCCTATTCTACCCTGATCATTCTATATACTGGCTCCTCTCATCACAAGTTTACAAACAGTACAGATAGACAAAGTAAGATAAAAATCACTTCTGTTCCTACCATCCACAGCTAATCGCTGTTAATATTTTTTGCTGTAGATATATAGCTGTTTTTATAACATACTATCATGGAATCTATTTTATTTTTTGAATCCATTATAAATATCTTTCCATACCGGTAATAATTTTCTTTAGTGGTTATAATGGCTGCACAATAAAATCACACACTTTGTTTAATAAATTCATTATTAGATATTTAGGTTTTCAAATTTGCCTATTACAAAAAGATTCAATGATCATCCTTTTACTTCTTTAGTTAAATCCATAAAAATTTACATTCTCATAGTCAAAACCAAGATTATTTTTTTTCCTTTCCACTTTAAAAAATCTCTGTTAAATTCTCAAAGTAAAATGAGGCCTCTCATTATTGTTTTAGATTGATTTTCTTCCTTTACTAGTTGGGCTGAAATTTTTTCTGTTCCTTGACCACTATAATCATGGATTTGACAATTTTTATTATATTCTGATATTAAATATGACAATAAAAAATACTGGGTATTAGACTTATGAAAGGAAACTATGACAAAAATGTGAAACGTATGTGTTAAGGACATGGATGAGCAAATGAAAAACACTCTGTAATTAAGAATAAAAAAACCAAAAACTATACAAATGGGAAGAGAAAGAAAACTAGCTTTCCTAAAGCTCAAACATCATGTCATTCTGTTCTAGGTCAATCCTAGAGGACTGCCTGATGAGGATGACAAATCAAACATACGCATGTAATTTTGCTCCTTCCTAATCTCCAATTAAACTTCATAAAATTGACTCTTTTTACAGGCATAATCACATGAGCAAAGAATGAGAAAGGAGGCAACAGGAAGAGTTTTGGAGGCTGAAAAGATGGATGAATGGTACTAAAAAAGGCCAACTCATGAGGTAGATGCAGGGAAAGCCAGATTTGCACCACAAAATCCTTCAGAGATTCAGGATCTAAGTAAGTCACCCTGGAAGGTGGAGTAAAGGAGAGCTGAAAATAAGGAAGGCTGGTTGAAGGCTCTTTGAGAAGCAATTGGATCCCTTCTCCATAACTCCCTGTGGAAGAATAATTAATCTACCCCATGCTGACAGAAAAATGGAGATTTAATTTCTGGATAGGGAAAATTACACCAGACACTGCTGAAGGTGGGGTAACTAACTTTCAGTCTTCTTCTCTCACTTAGCTCCCAGGCCTTTACCCTGTAAGCAAGAGATTAGTAAAGCTTTCCCCGAGGAACTTAACCAACCACAAGGCGCTTGAATAAAGACTTGAAAGATACTGACATTGGGAAGGCCATAATCACCCTACACTGAAAGCTCACAACTTATAGGCATCAGGCCCCAAACATATCCAGAGCTTCTGGTACAGTTTTGCGGTCCCCTACTTTAAACCTGAGCAGACAAGCACAAATTATAAAACATCTGAGGAAAGCTTCTTCTAACATTAAAGATGGAGAGACCAAAACAAATTGAAGGGCAAAAATCTATATATACAGAGAAAAATCTATATGGGGAGAAGAAAACTTAAAACCTAATTAATATTCTCAGAAATGAACGAAAAGATTTCCTTTGTGAAACATAAACAGGATGCTATTAAAACACAAAAGGACAACAACAACAAAACACAAAAGGACTATTCAGAGAACAAAAGGAACTGTTGGAAACATGACAGCAGAAATAAAAAATTCAATAAATGGGTTGGAACACGAAACTGAAGAAATCTCCCAGAAAACAAAGCAAAAAGACAAAAAGAAAGAGGAAGGAAAAGAGAGTTAGAGAAACAATCCTATAGTGTAGCATCTAGATCACAAGGATCCTAGAGAAAAAAAAATCTTCAACCAAATAATTTACACTGCTCAGAATCAGAAGACATGAGTTCCACTATAAAAGGGAACACTGAGGGGCGCCTGGGTGGCGCAGTCGGTTGAGCGTCCGACTTCAGCCAGGTCACGATCTCGCGGTCCGTGAGTTCGAGCCCCGCGTCAGGCTCTGGGCTGATGGCTCGGAGCCTGGAGCCTGTTTCCGATTCTGTGTCTCCCTCTCTCTCTGCCCCTCCTCCGTTCATGCTTTGTCTCTCTCTGTCCCAAAAATAAATAAACGTTGAAAAAAAAAAAAA
>NW_024412395.1:85923197-85941361 GCF_014898765.1 Herpailurus yagouaroundi | reverse complement strand
ATATATATATATATATATATCAATCACAATGGATGAAAACTATTTAAGCCAAGGTCCTAATAATGAAATGGTGAAGCACTACCAGAGAGAGAAAAAAAGTGGTTCAGTCCTTTAAAACAGCAACACTGCTTGGTGATTGTGGATCAATGCCTTCAAACTTTGAAAGAAAAAGGATTTCTTTACCAAGACTTCTTTACCCAAACTTGCTTAAGAAACCACTGGAAACCGTGCTTTACTATGTCAAGAACACAAACTCGATTAAGAGAAAGACAGTAAGGGGAAAGGAATTTCCAAGAATGCATTATATAGCAGACTCAGAGGACAACCAGATCAGACACAATAGTGCCACCCAAGAGACAGTAAGTGGAAGGTTTTCATCACCAAGATCCCTGCTGGCACTGTACCTTCTTTTTACCAGGCCAAATGGTTGGATAAATCCAGACTCTCACCTCTGCATGTTTGCCTTGACCACATTTTGACGAAGCCCTGGATTTTCCCCCTATGTTTCTGCACCTGCCTCATCCAAGTATTTACTTCACCCCCAGATATATTCTGCTTTGCCTTAACTCCTGAGGGGTGGAGGTGGGCCCTAGTAATCAGGAGAAAACAGACAGCAGCCCACTCCTTGTGACTCTGTCCTGCTGGAGCTCCAGTATTTGGCCCACACTTTGGCTTAGTGTAGTAGCCCCCCCTTAGTCTGTGGTTAGCCCCCTATTCTCCAAGACCCATTCAAACTCAGGGACTCCCCTAGGAAGGCTTTTCAGTTCTTCAGGACGCTGAAGTTCAACATCCCAGAGCCTCTGCTAGGATCATATTCTCCTGGGAGCCTTTATCAGAAAGAGACAGTATCACACTCTTTTATCTAGCAGGTTTATGTCTTCTATTAACTACCTTTCTCACTTATATGCAAATAATGGTTAATATTATTTAAAATATTTGAGGAAAACTACACCAGAACAAAAAATAAGGATGAGAGAATATGACTTTAGAGATAGAATGTTTAAGACAAAGACAAAGTTAAAGAATCGTGAATTATATTTAAAGGATACAGGAAACAAAAACCATTATCATCCTTGAAATTTACTTGTGTGTCAGTTTGTTTATCCTATTTTTTAGTTTAAGCACATGGAAAACTTAGCCTCTCAGATTATCTATATTCTCATGCCTCAGAATAAATCTGTGTGATATGGAAAAAAAACCAAAAAACCAAAAAACAAAACGAAATAGTTAACATTACCAGGTTTTCTTCCTTGGTTTAAGAGAGACAATCTACCCATTACTAAAATGTCATTATTCCGAATCAGGTCACTACAAACAGATAACTAGTGTTTAAAAATACGGTTTTCTGTTATGTTACTAAATTAATTACATCATTTCTAAAATTAGGCTAATAATACTAAGTAAACAGGAACTTTGATACCCTAAGAACCTCTGCTCGTTCTATGCTTCTCTCTATAATAAGAACTAAATCTTCCTGTCTGAAACATACTCCTCTTAGAAGAGACATAACTTGGAATCTCTCCATGTATTTTATACCTGGGCTAATGTGGCAATCTGTGGCTGGGCTTGAACTGTCATTTGTTGGTTTTCAGCTTCTGTTACAGCCGCATCTCCACTCTGCTGGTTCTCTGCTCCAGATTCCATGGTCATTTAGTTACCTACAATAACACGGAAGAGTGTTACAAGCACTACAGTGCTTTGTGCTTTTGTGACTTTAAAGGCAAATTTCAGGTTATGAATAGGTATATGTACTGGTTACATTAGCAAATGCACTCAAATCTAGTTCAAAAAAAATAGTAACCTAGCTGAAATACTGTCAAACTCATCCAAATCTGCTGAGCTGTAAGTTCTAGTTCCTTCAAAAAGGAAAAAAAACAACCACCTGTCTTTTCACTTGTCACTTCTTCCTAACGGGACAGTATTCCATCTAGAAAGAAGAAGGGATTCCTCCCTTCCATGAATCTCCTCTATGAACAAGGGGAGGAGCGTACCAGTAAAACTGTAATTTTTTCAAACTGTACTAATTAGGTATGGAAAGAAGGTAGAGAGTAGAAGTGAGCTGATGACAGGGTCTATGAGATGTATCGGCTTCATGGTACCTCCTATGAGGGTATTCCCTCCTATTATAGGGAAGAAGCAGAAAATTATATGCTACTTCCACAGGAAATGTTGGGACAAAATCAGCCCAAATTGTGGGGTATCGAGATAGAAAGGTGGGATAAACATCCACAGAGCCAAATTAGAGGCCGCAGACACTGCAAGTATTAGTGTTCTGACTCTTCCTTCGCCCTATGTATAGTGTGCCACACTACACGTGCACACATACAGGAAACAAAACTGAGTAAGTTAATGAAGGCTGCTCTTTTTTACTTTGGGACCCTACTTTGCTGGTATATTTGCTGGGTAATCTGGCACTGACTGGCAGCATAGGTAAGCAGAGAACAATCCCTAGCAGCAGCTACATGCTGAGGAAAGATTTCTGACAACAGAAATAAATTTCTGGTAATAATTGTGTCTAAAGGATTCACAATCAAAGAGATTACTTCTTACTTGTGTACCACTGTTATCATTTAGTGCCTGGCATATTACCTGTCAAAAATGAATTTACTAAAAATAATGACTACCTACTGTGATTCCATAAATAACACAAAAGCCCCAATGCTTTTCCAGAATTTATTATATTTATTTTATAACTCTGAAATTGATAGATCATCAGAACTGTGACTGATCCTTATGTGATTATTACATGCCATCGTAATGTATAATATACGAATACATTTTGCCATCATTCAGAGTTCTAGAAAAAGTCTTACAAGTGACAGTTAAAAAACAGGAAGTAAAAATATCTCTGTGGAAATGAGTATAAATAATATAGAAATATAGAATCCACAAAGGAGATTACAAATGAAAAGATCAACAGACTTAACTGCATAGTTATTTAAAACATTCATATGACAAAAGACACTAAGACAAGTGCATAGGGAGAAAACATCTGCATATATAATTGACACAGTAACATCTAGAATACAGAGAAACTACTAGTCAACAAGAAACTCCTTCATTATTGACTAGTTCACAAAAATACATGCTCAAGAATATTCACTGTAGTGTTTTTTCTAACACTGAAAAACTGGAAACAAGTATCCATTATCAGAAGGACCATTAAAGAAATTACAACAATGAAAAAGGAGTCTGTACTATAACGACAGATAAAGCTTTCCAAGGCTGAGTGGAAGCACAAGTCACAGAACACACCGTAAAGGAGAATTCCACTTATGTAAAAAAACAAGTCACACTGTTGTAAAACACGCCGTATGTAGGCATCAAACAAGTATGGGAAGTTACATACTAAACTGTAAGCGGCAGCTCTGGACAGAGGAAGATGTGGTGGAACTGGATAGGATGACGACTTTCACCTTGTACTTTTTACACAGTTTAGTATTTTGTTTTCTTCCCATCAGCATCACTTCAGAATTACTTGTACAATTTAAAAGATTTTAATTCCAGAAGTCATGAACAACATTTTGAAAACTATGAACCAAAAAACCGTATTTCAATCATGATTTTGAGATACCTGTTGAAAAAAAATTTTTAATCTCAGATATTTTTATATGAATTTACTATTTTTATTAAATCTTGCCTCAGTTGCTTACCCCATATTTCTAAACAGCAGAAATACTATTCTTAAAAATTATCAAGTAACTTTATGATCACTTGTGATGACTGAGTTATATACTTACAGTCTGTGCTCTTTTAAACTAAAAAATTTAAGAAAGACATTAACAACAAGGCAACATCAACAAAAAAATGGTTTTTGTACCCTAAATGTTGTCCATACTTTTGGTCAGCAAGAAAATAGCATGTGAAAACCACCTAATCGCAATTAACATGCAAGTGAATCCATTTGAGGACAAGACTGAACTGAGTCAAGCTAAGTATGGGCAGAAATCCATAAACTTTTCTCCGTCTTCTCCCCCATGTCATCATTTTAATGCGAATAAAGATAAATATAACTTTATCATCATACCTCCTTTGTAGACAGAGTATACACCAACCATTTTTAAAAAACTTTATTCCAGGCCACATTTTTTTTTTAAACCTGTGCTGTCATCTATATAGTTTCAATCCCCCATTTGATTAAAAGCAAACTAAGGTACGGATCATGTATCTTTTTTCCCCCCAATATACAACATCAGGGCTACTTAATTTTTTTCTGACATTTGAGGTATAGAACATCTTTATAACTTTTTGTTGCAGAAAAGAAAATATAATAAACAAAACCACTAGTTAACATCAATGATTATAGCTACAAGGACACATTCAAAATAAGAATGGGACTTTCATCCTTCTTCCCTCCCCAACTAGGTAATATTCTTAAAAAACAAAAACAAAAGTGTAATATTTTCAACAGGTAGGATTCTCTCATCTAAACTGCCACTGTTTTATTTTCATTTCTTTCATCCAGAAAGACTACCAATCTTTTTCAGATATGGGGACAGCCTTCTTAATGTTTATAACTCTTAGCTTAAGTAGGTATCAACATCTCAAGCAACAGCACAAATACTGTCTTTCATCAGAAAATTCTCAACGTGCTCTTCTCAAAGTGTAGGTGAGAATTGTTTAAGTAATAACAATTTGTTTCGGATTAGAAACTCACTGACTGAACTGAATCAGACACTATTTTACCATCAAGGTACTGAAATAGCAGTCTCTCAACTAGACTAAACTAACACTTGAAGTTGGTGCATTCTTTCTGGACTCTGAAAACTTTTGCTCTTTTTTGTTTGTATCTTCAGGTGGAGAGAGAAGAGATGTTACAGTATCATATGCACAATCTTCAATTTTGCTAACATCCCAGGAGCAGTCTAGCCAGAAGTGCAGTATGCAGACACAGGATCAATGACTACAGCCAATATGTGGGTGTCCAAAGTCGTTTGAAGAAAGGAGATTCTTAATTCATTACACAAATGAATGCTTTTCAGGAATACAAAAATTAAGAACGACTGAATACTGCTATGAAATAAGTAAAAGATTAGGTACATATAAGCTCAGGGAGAATGTTGTATAAATACTGGGCCTGGAACATCAGTAACAGAATGGATCTCAGATATCACTGAAAATGTAGTATCAGCTTGACAGTCTGGGGGTTCTTCTTCCAATACTTTCACAATTATAAAACTCTGGGTTACTGATACTTAAAATTTGGATATTTTCCTGATTTTTCCCTAAAAATTAATATAATCCTTTGGAAACCCTAAGTTTATAACAAATTTCAAAACAGTATCATGCCTAAAAGAATCAAAAATATTTAAGCCAATTCACAAGGATACATACCATTTTGCTATAATGTCTTCTAGAGTTCTGCCTCTCATTATGAAAAATAAAAAGTGAAGTGATTCTTTGCATTATTCACCCAATGTTCAGAGAAATAAACAATGCGGCTATGAGTAGTGGGGAAAGGGAGCCTAACACTTGGTGGGAAGCTGGATCTGTCACCAAGCAGTCACTGGAAAAATTAAACTTTTTGATTTTCAGTTTCCTCATCTATGAAAACAAGGAAGATGAATTAAAGAGTTCTTTCAATTTTAAATGCTCTGACCCTGAGAAATGACACAAGATACATGTACACACACGTAATTATGCAGGCCACTTAATATAAATGAAGTATTTCCTTTTACTATATAATATTTACACAGTAAAAGAAGACAGATTCACTAGGAATAGGTCACCTAGCCTGCCTCTTGATCTTGGATTAGTACAGAGCTATTACCACTTACTGATTTATAAAATCATGAGAATGCAATACAACTTGAGATAATTAGCAGTACTTAAAAAAAAAAAAAATGCTACAAGACCAGACTACTAGTCAACAAAGATTCTCTTTCAATGTTGGACAGCGTCTCTTTTATCATTACATTGCTCTGGTCACATTTATTGTTAGTGGGATCAACTAAATAGTTATTAAATAGTTTTATAGTCCCCTTTGTTAATTCTCAAAGAGGATAAAGAAGTTTTTCCTTTCCATCTTAGAAAGCTTCAAGAAATTTATCTAAGATGGTATCGCTTTGTACCCTTTACATGGTAAAGACAGTAGATACTGAAAACTTCACAATGTAGTTTAGAAAAACATCCTAGCAAAGCGTCAAATGAGTGCTTCCATGACATTTAAAGGAAAAGAAAATGTTCTGCAATAGTCAAGAGAGTGGGGGAACTCCAAAGCAGCACTGAGGATGGACACAGAATTCAAAAATGTGGGGAAGGAGGGTAACTTTTCTGGTAAGAAAAATGGTATGAGCCAAGGCTGACATTATAGTATGCTTTTAGAGAAATGAGTGAATCAGTGGCTGGGGTCAGATTCTGTACAGAAGCAAGGAGAGAAGACAAAGGATAACAGAATAGTCACTCTAAAGCTATCAGCAATCACCTACTAGGACAAAATGAGAATTGAGAATGATGTCTCTTTAAAGTTACTGGGTTTAGAATTTCTATATTGCAGTGAATTTCACTTCTACCCTATATAGCAATATATCCTGAGAGAATTCACCACAAGTAACTAAATAAAACCAACAACATCTCCAATTTTCACAACTTACATTATATACGTTATACTTTTATTAGGATATCAGACCTGAACACTTACATGCCAGGCACTGTCAAATCACTCGGGAAAAAGAAATACACAAATTTTTAAAAACACTTTCCTTTTGTGGAACTTATTCTAGTGTGTGGGAGCAGGGAGAGAAGGTAAGTAAAATGTATAATAAATCAGACGGTGAGAGGTAGTGTATAAAAAATAAAGCTGAGAAGGATGTTGCAGGGATTTCCAAGATTCTAAAAGCTGACCAGTGAAAACGTCATTAATAAAGCAGCATTTAATTCACTCAGATTAGCTAGACCCAGTATATCATGTATACATTAGTGGTAATTTTTTAAATCAAATTGTCTGAACTTGTCAGGAATTACCTTCTAAATAACTGTCATAGGAATCAATATTATGGGAATTACCTGAAACTGAAATTTGGTAATAAATGAGTTTTAATGAAAATAAATTAATTAATTAATTCGCGTACTTAGCACCTCTACAGAACTATACTGAATCAGGGACAGATTTCTGGCAGCACTATGTTCATATCTATGTGCCTCTGTCAATTTAAGCAAAGCTCAGCAAACAAGAAAGCAGGTTCATATTGTCACTTTTGCTGAAAAGTCATTACAAAAGGAATGAATGCTGCAGATTTTACCTTGTTCTGCTTCCCAAAATATTTTGACCTTCAAGAAGTGCCCCAGTCCTTACAATCCTAAACATTCTATTCAGGTTCAACTTTATAAAAAATAAACCCATCTCCTCCACAATCTAGTTTACTTTTTAATTCCTTAAGTCTATGACCAATTTAATCCAAGATTTTGATTTATGAATAACGCGGCCAAAACTAATGGAACATAAGATTACATGCTGTGATTTTTTAAAAATGCAAATGACCTTAATTATAAATGAGAAAAAAACCTCACCCTTACCCTAACAAGTGGCTGATGCCTCCTAAACTCAAAGCCCAGGGATTTAAGGAAAGCACAACCCTAAAGTCTCCAGGGTAACCTCCTTGATGTGTAAAAGGTACATTTGGGCACATGATTTTAAAACTATATGATTATTTTGGGGCGCCTGGGTGGTTCAGTAGGTTGAGCGTCCCACTTCAGCTCAGGTCATGATCTTGTGGTTTGTGAGTTCCAGCCCCGCTTTGGACTCTGTGCTAACAGCTTGGAGCCTGGAGCCCGCTTCAGATTCTGTGTCTCCTTCTCTCTCTGCCCCTCCCAAGCTCATGCTCTGTCTCTCTCTCAATAATAAATGAACGTTAAAAAAAAAAAAAAAAAAACCAAAAAACTATATGATTATTTTGTTGTCATAGTCAAATATATTACTAGAAATATTTTGCAGAAGTATAAGTAGAAACATCTATGGACGATACTGAATACTCTCTACATGTTTTGTAGCTCTTATTTCGTTTTTAGGATATTATGACTGTTTAAAAGCATTCTAACACATTCTTAACAACTCCAGCATGTCTTGATTAATTCTCTCAAGTGTTATGATTAATTTACTAAAGAAAGTAATGAAACGTTCAGGTGCTACACAAGACTTCGGCTTTCCAACAGTCAAGAACTATGCTGTACTGCCGTTTTTTCTTCTATTTTTTTTCCCCGTACATTTTTTTGGGATTGTTAACTTTGAAGTACTTGTCATGTCACTCTTTAATATGCTCAATCTAGTGGAATGGAGATGCATGCAATCAATACTGGAAATTTAGCAATGCTTCAGGTTTCTGATGCTAGTAGTAAATGGTCGTTTGGTATTAAAAATAGCATATCTTCACTAAAACCAGAGAGGAAACAGCATATTCAAATGCTGTATGTGTATACATAGTGCATGTAGGTACGTGTATACGTACCTACACATACATACCCCCCTCCAACAGGTATCAACTTCAACTGTAAAATTTTATTAGAATAATCACACCCTAACAAAATGAAATTATACATTTTTTGAAAAAGAGTATGAATGGGAAATGTGACAAACTAAAATAAATTGGTGTCTTTATCAAGTTAAGTAAATTCTAACACAGTTTTCAGAAACAGTTTACTCTGTGCTCCTCCCAAGGTCTTTCTTCCTTAATTGGGAGAATAAATCTGCCTCTAGTCCAGATATTAGAGGAAGGCAAGAAGTTGTACATGAAGTTAATTCTGTGTGATTTGAACTCAATGAATTTTAAACATTTTTAATACAAAAATAAAAGCCTAAAGATTGCTTATATATTTTTATAAATTCTTTTTATCAGTAGTAAATATCAGTATAACCCAACCACCACTACCAAAAAACGAAGGCAGCATACAGCAAAGGGAAATCTTTCCAATTTTATTTAATAAAATTAACTCCTTATTTGTTTATTGGACTCAACTCAGAGAAACTGCTTTAAGTTAAATATTTATATTTTACTATTTATTACAGTTTTATAATTACCACAGTATTTGGATGCTATTTTTAAAGTCATTTTTAAATGTGTAGCATGTGCTACAAGAAAGACACTGTTCTCAAAGTACTTACCACGGTGAATCAGAAAAATGTTACATGATTTATAGAAATGCACTGCACGATGACAGCCTTCCTAGGACTAATTCTACAGTACCTTTCAACAGAAAAGCGTTAGTGTTTTCTGAAACCAAAGTCATTATTTTTTAAGTATTGGCAAAATGTATTTGCCTCGCTTGCCTTCAAGTAAGACTACTTACGGCTCTCAAACAAGCCTTCATGTATCTGGTCACCAAGAGACAAACAGTGTTGCTTAGCAAGGAAGCAACCATGACTGTGCATTATTTTAGATAACATTTTATCCCATTTCTTCCCATTCTCCTTTCTTTCCCATGCAATACTATGCTTACAGCTTTTTACACCTAAGCATTTCAAAGAAGTGAGCCTATAGAAACTTCTACATATGAAGTTCCACTAAATGGATTTTTTGGAGCTGAATTTTTTTTAAAGGACTTAAGGATAAAAGGATTACACACCTCCTACATGCAGTTACTTTTAGAAAAGCAATTTCTGTGTTGACTAAAGAGTGAAACTCTTAACATTTTAAGTTGATTCATAAACTAGCTCAATGCTAAAACTGTAAGGACCCACAAAAGTTATGCTCTGAAGTTAAATATTTAAAGCCTACTACTTCATTTACTCAATAAAACCTGAGAGACTATGTGAAAATCACTACATTCAAATGGAAAATGAATATCCAAGTGTGTTTATAAAGTTAAACATTTATTATTTTGACAGCTCTGTTTTGAACTAAATTTTGAAATGCTATTCTTGGTGAATTATTTACAAATTAGACATAGAAGAGTGAAAATTCACTTTTCCTGAAGTGAGACGGCACATGTTACAGGAGAAGTCATAAGACAGGAATCCTGCTTTTAGTTCTGACTTCACAGATGGAGAACTAGACATGTTGAGAGATTTGCAAGGAATCTGCAAGACTGTGCAGGGCTATACCACACAGCCTCCAATATTAGAAAACGTGAAGAATTCTTTGTATATTTGGCAATGGAACTGCATGAACAATTAAGCCACGTGCTAAGCATTTTTATTATGTTTTGCTCACTAGAAAAAGCCTGGCACCTAAGGGACCAAGGACACACTGGACTACACTGAAAAATTAGCCATGGTTGGGGCGCCTGGGTGGCTCAGTCATTTGGGTGGCCGATTGCGGCTTTGTGATTTCGAGCCCCACATCGGGCTCTCTGCTGTCAGCACAGAGCCTGCTTCGGATCCTCTGTCCACCCCCGCCAGCTCACGTGCTCATGCTCTCTCTCTCAAAAACTTAAAAAAATAAAAATAAACATTAGCCATGGTTAAGCTACAAAGCTGATAAATTACAAACAGATAACAGCAAAGTTTTACTTAAAGATTCACTTCAATTTTATGTATCTTTATTTTTACTCCTAAAAGAATCAACATGAAGTCCAATCTTTCAGGTAGATGTATTATTTTAAGTTTATTTATTTATTTTGAGAGACACAGCATGAGTGAGGGAACAGGAGAGAGGGAAAAAGAGGGAGGGAGGGAGGGAGGGAGAGAGGGAGGGAGAGAGAGAGAATATCCCAAGCAGGGCTCGAGGGGCTTGAACTCATGAACCGCAAGATCATGACCTAAGCCAAAACCAAGAGTCAGACGCTCAACCGACTGAGCCACCCAGGAGCCCCTTTTTATAAAGCTTACTTATTTTATTTTACTTATTTATTTTTTACTGACCTGGTAGTGATTTCTGGTAAGGTCGTCTTGATTTATACAATCTTATGCCATTTCTCAAGTCTCAGAGGCAAAAAGTATTAGTAAGGCATCAGAGGTTAATGAAAACTCAAAGTGGAAAAACTTCTTTTTAAGCTATGGGAAAATGAGCATAATTTCCTTGGCTTTAAAAAAATAAATCTTTAACTTCAGTAAGTTTTAATTATCTAAAGCATGTATGTCTGCTTCCTTTAATCTGTGCAACTCTACAGGAACTGTTTTTAATCCTGCCTTTCAAAGCTGTGACCATCCCAAGAGGGAATCATTCATTAAACAAATACGTTTTCTGTGCCTATTACATAAGAAGTGTTCCATCAAAAACTATGGGGACTACAGTTTAAAACAGACAAGAAACTTTCTCTCAAAGAGCTTACAAGCTAATAACAGATAAAATATGTGTTATATACAAAAGGGCTAGGCAATTATAAACTAATCATTATGACCAGTTTGCCTATAAATTCCCTCCAAAAAATATTTAATAACAATGATTTAAAACCATAAACTTCCAGTTTGAAATGACAGAAATACAACAAATTATGGAAAAAAACAAATCATGTCTTTCTACTGATGTAGATCTAATAGTAAGATAACAGTATATTTTTTTAATACCTTGGCTAGAATATTTCCTCCAAGTGAACTTTTATATACCTATTTATACAACTACTATATAGTACTATTATTTAGAAACAAAAATTCTAGACCATTAATAAAGCTAGAAACGTGAAAACTTTCATCACAAAAAGACAATGCTACAAAAAAGTGATGAAGCCTATGCTTTACTGTTATTTCTTGCTCAGAGAAGAGGCTCTTCCAGCAAATAAATCATTTAAGTTCTCCAGAGCTCAGTTTAGTCATCTGCAAAAATTGAAGGAGTTACTCCCTCCCTTAATGGTAAAAGTTTGTTAAGCGTGAATTCCCCCAATATGGTGGAGTATTATGAGTAATACACTATACTCATACGAGCATCATAATAAATTCTTCATAAGAAATAATTCTCAAATATAGTGCTTCAAATTAAAATGTTTCAAAGTTGTTATTTCTTGATTTATACCTCATTCTACTTCCATGTCTTCATTTTGGTTGTCCTTACCACTGCCTAGAACACATTGCCTTTCAATGCTACCTATCCAAGTTCTTCAGTATTCAGTTTAAATTCTGTCTTTCTCATAAAACTTTTCCTCACCAAACTCTTTCTCTTCTAAACTGTATAGCCCTTCAAGACAGTAGTGAAAAATTGATATTCCGTCATGTATAAATCCTTCTTTCTTACATGATTTTTGTCATCTCTACTATACTGTAGGTTCCTGAAGTTTCTCCAGCTTTACTGTTTACAGCAACTAGCATGACGCTTCATTTAACATCTACAAAAATACTTAACTGAATAAATCTTATGATTATTTCACTCACTTTAAAGTCAATGGTCAATAAATGTTCACTGAATAAATGACTAGGCTGATAAACGACAGTAAGTAAAACCAAAGCATCATTATTACTCATCACAGCAAACAAAGCTGCTACTGATAACTTTTAAAGAAATGATACCCCTTTAAGAATACAAATAGTTCGGAACAAGCAATAATTTTCACTTCAGTGATATTTCTGAGTCTCCTATTGCCAACCATCTACACAAATAGGGATAATGACCCTCAGAAATAATGGTTATTCAGCTTTGGCTGAATTACAAACATTTTTAGTTACATTTATATGGTCATAAAATCATAACCAGAAACTCACACAGATAACCAGCTCATTAGATATACTCTTAAAGTTGAAGAAAGCAATCTCAGTTTCAGAGAAGATTCACTAACCTTTCGGAAAGAAATTTCCTATTACCATTGGTGTAAGTCAACTTTCAGACCTACCCTCTACTCCTACACCAACATCATTAGCAATTTTAACTTCCCACTGGATTCTCTCTTCTACAACAAAAGGTCAGTCTTTACTTCTCTCCTTGAGGCAGGAAACTAACCAATGATCCCTCAGACCTTTTACTCTCCCAGTCTTGCTCTTTGTTAGATTATTCAGAGATCCTAGATTAATCCAACAGCAGAAAGAAAACTGATAAATGCTTTTCATCTTTGTTCAGACAGCCCATCACATTCGTGGTAAACTCCTTTTTTACTTTTACCCCAGCATAAGAAAAAGCAACTCAGACATTTAAAAGTTTATCAAGAAGTACTACTTTTTTTAAATTGAAATTCATGAGCTAGCTCCAAGAACTGATTAAATACATACTGAAGGTGATTTTTCATCACTGGAGATGTAAAATACTGTCTTCTACTTATCTATAGGAATACATACCAGAATATGAATGACTGACCTTTTTCCCCCTCTTCTTTCTGATAAACTAGAAAACAGGTGAGTAAAACTCTAGGTAAAATATAACATAACTTATCTTTATGAGGCCACATCTGGCAGAGCTAAGAATGCAAAACAAAACAAAGAGGAGTATGTGTGCATTAAGGGGGAGAAGCATTCTGAATGTGAAAAAAATCCAATGGCTACTCTATCCAAGTTACAAACATGTCTCAAAACCTACATTTACAGATATTATGGTATAGAATAAGATTGAAACCATCTTTTCTTCTTACGGATTCAGAAAGTTGACCAGGGTTCACCTCTTAAACCATGACTGAGTTAGCACGTAAAACTGGCAGCGGAAAACAGTCATTTTCACATTATCAGTTTGTCCATTTAGTTCATGATCTTTACTTCTACCACAAAAGGCAATTTACTGATTTCAGCATACTGTGAGAAATCACTTAATTCCCTGTCGCCCACAGATGTGTTCCAGAAGGAAAATTTTCTGCCTTTGCAGATTTCACTAATCTACCTCCAACTCCCCAAACCTGTAAAGATTAGTGCTTTTACTAACTGAGCAGGTAAAAACAGAAAATATTAGTATTTAACATGAAATACTAGTAAATCCTCAAAATAATAGTAGGGCAATATTCTTACACTAAGAACTTCAGCTCAAGTAACTGGCAATGTGAGCATACAAAAAATGAGATACACCACAACAGCTTCATTTAATGACTTGTTTTTTGAAAGATAAGGGCCTTAAGTGTGTCCCTGCTGCAGGATTATTAGTTATCATTTTCTTTCTAAGTTTAATCAACTTAAAATACTTACAGCATGTGTATTTTAAAGATAAATACACTAACAGCATGTAAAACGTACCAAATAGTTAAATGCTACCTAGAAGAGCCAAAAAAAAAAAAAAAAAAAAGAAAAAGAGAGGTACTGAAACCTGTTTTGTGTTCTAGCTGAAATGAGTATTACTTGGTCCAACTGGATGACCAAGGACTTACACACACACACACACACACACACACACACACACACACACACCATGTAAGCAGTAAAGTCTAAGTAGACAAGCATATAGACAAGCATATAGACAAGCATTCTTTCTATTTATATATTATTAGCTATATTTATTGCTACTTAATTAGGTATAAAATATAAAACTCACTGATAATTACACTAAGAAATACTAGAAAATCATCAAAGAAAAAGTTAATGTGAAAACAAAATGCCACAGGGACAAAGCTAGTACTCCAATCATTAGGAGGTAGTAATATCGCATGAGAACAGTCTGCTTAAGCGGAAAAAAAAAAAAGTACTTGAGGTGTTCTTTCTCATTTAGAGAAAAAACTATAGACACTTTTTTGGTGCAATAATAGAAGTAGTCTGTTCAGGGTGTAAGAATCTCAACAAAAGAGTTACATTCAGACTAAACTCTGTGAGTTAACTCTTACCAACTTACTTGCCTTTTCATGCACATCTGGATCACTTCACTAAAACTTTTAAAAACTGGAGCTAAAAAGGTAGTAAGACAGTTCAAATAACCACTTCCTGTCAGAAACTGGTATTTCTTATTCAAAAGAAATGTCTTTCATTAAAAAAAATAAAGGCATAATGACAGATTCCTTAGTTTAAAAGGTCATACAAGACCCAAAAATAAAACCAGCTCACTAACCAGTTAATAAACATAGGCACATCCATACGATGAACTGTCTCATTAAAAAAAAAAAAAAAAAAAAAAAAAGAAGCCCTTAATATACTGAAATAAAACAATTACTCAGCTGTATTAGGTGAAAGAAAGCAAGATACAGGATAGTGTATTTAGTATATAATACCATTTGTAAAAAGAAAAACAATGTGCAACACAGGGTGGGGAGTACATACAATATTTGCCTTTACATGGATAGAATTATCTACAAGGGCAAATTGGTAACACTTGAGCAATGGGGATGAGATGTGAGGGTGTATCACATGACCACCTGCTGTATTACATTTTATGGTGAATCATGGACTATCTGAATGAATTACTAAAAAAATTAAATTGAAAATATAAATACATACATTCTGCCTTATTAGTCGTCATGTCCCCCAAAGCTTCCTGAGGATAGAGATAAAACAGTGTAATCCATCTCTGGAGTCTCTGTAGCTTTCGGCCCAGCAGACTAAATGCACTACTACTACTACTACTACTACTGAATAATTTTTAATATTTTAGGCAATATTTGATGAGCACGTGTGAAGTGCCTGACATTTAATATGTATTAACTTATATAATATCTCCATTTCTATGAGGTAGAGTATATTTATGACAAAGGAAACTGAGGAATGGAGAAATCTGAAGGTCCCATAGCTAGGAAGTTAAAATAAAGCTTAAAAATGAATAGCTATCATTAATTGAGTCCCTAAGGAGGTACTTTATAATTATCTCACAGCCCTATAAATTGGGCGGTATTCTAATTTAACAGGTAAGGAAACTAAGGTTGAGAAAGATTAAGGCACTTCCGTAGGTCACAAAATTTCCTGAGGGTGGGCACATGACAGCGGTGGCAACAGCAGGAATGAAACCCAGGCCTGTGAGTCCAAACCCCGTGCCCTTTCCACTAACTACATTGTCACAGTAAATGCTAACCAAATATTTGAATTACCACGAACTATTGCCTCAAGTGATTCTGTAGCAGAGATGAGTTCACACAGGACTAAGAAAAAAGAAATCCTTGCATTTTTTTCCATTCGCTGTTCTTAAGTTCAGATTTGAGCTCCGCAGCCATCAGGAAAGTGACACTGTACATCCAGGAATACACGTTCGTAAGACTCTGCCACAGGCTGCTGTAAACAAGTCTTTATACCGTCTCTACGTCTCTACAAGTTACTTTATGGAGTAAGTGAAATTATAAATTTCAGCGATACATTGTAAGCATTAAGATAAAATTTTCTGTACTGTGCAAAAACAGGAAAAGATTTTTTAAATGAGGTGAAGTAGGGAATACATACTTGGCTTTACTATGACCACATGATATCCAAAAAACAAAACCCAATGTCTTAGGACGAGAGCTAACGTAAAGCTACTTCTCTACAAAAATGAAAAATGCTGTTAATTAGATACAATCAAGAAAATGAATGTCAAAAAGCAGGAAAAGGAAGGTACCATTTTATGGATTGGGTTTCTAAGTTTCCTTAGGCTCTCAGGTGAGAAAAAAAAAAAAAGTCATTCAAAAAGGGGTAACACTGGTTTTAAGTGTCCTTTTAACATTTTTCAGTCTGTCTCAGTCAAAGATTCATTTGCTTTCTGAATACATGTGTCCAATAAAAAAAAAAAAAGGTGCAAGCATATTGAACTGTAATTTCTACTGACCTGGGAAGTGACATAAGTATAACTTATGGCCATGCTCCAAGTGAACATTCAAATATTAATGAATATAAAAGTTTGAAAAGTTCCACTTGGAATTGCTAAGAATTGCAGATTATCAATCTATAAATAAAACAAAACGTAAAAGATCTTCTGGATACGAGAGGAAAAAAATCCATCAGGACACTTTTTTTTTTTTTTTTTTTTAATTCACAAAGAGTCATTGTCACACATTCTCTGTAAGGGACCAATAGTCTACTCAACTGATGCTGGCTTGCAGAAAATCTTCAGGACACACAGCAAACTATCACATCATCAATACTACAATTTCTTCAGTGTTTGGAAGTAAGATCATCTTCCCCATCCTTATGTAAACTCTTTACTGCATCTTAATGAAGTTTCCCAGCAATGATAAATTTCTAAGGTGTTTTTTTTTTTTTTTTTTTTTTTTTTTTTTTTTTTTTAAGACTTGCACTAGGATAAAGTAGGTTTTGGAACAGTGACTTAGATACAGAAAAAAATCAAAAGACAATGCTTCTATTACCAATCAGTATTTATTCTGAACAAGAAACCTTATAGTATCCATCACAATGCTATCACACTATGACAGTAAGTATTTTCAAAACAAATAACGTGTTCATTTTTTGTATCACCTAAAATAACCGTTTTGGCTTTACTTTTAAATCAGGAAATGAGCCGTGAGTGCAAAAAGATTTCAATAGCTGGGAACCGAAGTTATCTTTTAAACCAAACCTTTAAAGGCAGAACTGATGCAAACGAAGTCTAGGATGAAATTCCAACTTCTTAGGAAGGTATGACAAACTTAAATAGGTCATATTCCAGGTCCCTTAAAAACTGTCTTTTAATCTTTAACGTGTCAACGACTTTTCTGCGGTTCCTTTTACCAACAGGCAAAGAAAAAAACAAGCCTTGTGGCTTCAACTATTGTCCGTCTCCTGCAAGGGTTACTTACTGCATGGGAAGTAAACACTGGACACTTCTAAATGCTTATTTTTAGATTTAGTATTAATCTCTTACTTAAGTTTAGACAGAGACATGTGGGAAGCTTGGTTGGGGGTGGGAGATCCGGAGGACCAAAACTCGGTTGGCATTGTTGGCCCCCAAAATATAAAAAATAGATGTAAAACAAAAGTGCATCGCCTAATATTCGTTTCAACGAAGTGCTTCAGAATGATAGATCTCAAGTGATTATTACCTTTTTGAAAAGGGTTAAAACCGAAACTGTTTTCAAACACCAGCTTCCCTTTTACAGGATCCCAACAGTTTTTTAAAAAGTTTTACAAATATGTTTTTCTTAGCCCCCCCCTTCCTCCCCGAAAGAATGCATTTCCATGACTACTGCCTTAAAAAAAAAAAAAAAAGAGCGAGGGAAAAGAGTCAAAAATTATATTAAAAAGCACGGCTCTCACCATCTCAACTAAGCAGAAAAGAACAGAAAACAGTATGTCCCCAATGGGGTGGGAGCGGGGGAAAAGGGCATGAATAAAATACAGAACGAGAGGAAACCTTTGGTTTCGAACTTTATTGCACAAAGAGAGTGGAGAGAAGAGTAGGTCAGACGTTGCAGCGCTTCCCCTCGCGAAGCGGGCATGGCAGACACCGAGGCTACCGGGAAGGCAGGCACCTTCACCTCCTCTGCCCTCAACTGTCGCCTTCTTC
>NW_024412395.1:85790769-85918197 GCF_014898765.1 Herpailurus yagouaroundi | reverse complement strand
AGGCAGCACAGGCAGAGTCGCTGCCGCCCCGGCCGCCGCTGGCTCCAGTCCGCCGCCATTATTCTTTGTTCGCTGCGAGCGGCGGCGATGTTGTGGGGCTCGGGCGGAGGCTCCATCTTTACCGCGGCCCCTCCTGCGAGGGGAAGGCCCCGAGCGCGGGTGTCCGGCGCCTCCCCGTCCCCCCTCCGTCCCCCCGGCTCTCTCCGGCTCCTGCCTCCTCCTCCTGCTCCTCTTACCGGTGGTACAAGCTCCTCCGTCACTGCTTTCGTTCGCGGCCCGGATCTCGCTGGAGTTTTATTCTCTCCCCCACGTAACACACCGCGTCAAACTACACCTCCGCCGCGTCACTCACCAACACTCCGCTTCTCCCAGCCGCCCGGGCCACAGGCAGCAGCAGCCGCCGCCGACTGAGGAGCCGCAGCCAGGGAGCCAGCCAGCGCCGCCCAGTGCCGAGTGCGCAGCGGCCGCGCACGGAAACAGCCGAGCTCGGCCCGGAGGAGCTCGAGCGGCCCCGCCCCCCGCGCTGGAGGCGGAACTCGCCGAAGGCCTTCGGGCTCCTTCGGCCAAGGCGAAGGCGTTCCGCGGGGAGTGGGGGGAGGCGGCGAAGGTGGGAAGGGACGGGCGGGAGGGAGGAGTGGTCTGAGTCCCGCCGCGCCGTTTTGGCGGATAAAAACCCGGCGGCGGAAATTTGCCGGAGGAAGGTGTGTGTGAATGTGGCCCTGTGGGGAATTCCCTAGGGGTGTCGACGGCTGGGTGGAAACCCCCGCGCGGGCCAGCCCCTGCGGCGGTAAGCGGCGGGCTCTAAGGCGGCTGCGGCGGGCCGGCCTGGGCCCTGGACCCTAGCCCCTAGTCCCTAAACGCCGTCGACCCCGGGAACTTTCGAACGCTGCGGGGACGTGGCCGACGCGCCGAGGGGTCTGGAACGCGGCTCGGTGCCGGAGTAGGGCGAGCCGGGAGGAAGGGCGGCGGAGGCTCTGCAAACGCCGCCAAATCTGGTGCCCGGGGGCCGGGCCGGGTGCTGGGACCCGGGGTCGCTGCGCTGCCCCGGCGTTGTGGTAGCCCGGTGGGAGGGGTTTGCCCGGCCGGCGGCCTCTTCTCTGCGTGAGTGAGCGGAGAAACCTAGAGGCCGCCCGCCCTGCTCTTCGGTCTCTGGGGGGTAGCGGGGGGCGGGGGGGTGGGGGTGGGGGAAGGGGGTAGTAGCTGGAGCTCCAGGGACTTGTGGCACCTCGCTGGGTGCAACCGGGCAGCCAGGCCCGGGAATGAGCTGTTCGGTCCTCGGGGGCCTCCGAGCAATCACCTGTCCAGATCGAGGTTGCTCTTGGACACTCCGAAATATGACCTCCCTTCCCCCACCTCCCCGCTTTTTTTGGGGGGGGGGGTGGAACCTTACTGGTCGCTGTCTTTTCACAGCCGTTTTCCACCTCAGTGGTTTACACCCATTGTGCCCTTTTCTTCACCACCCCACTCCCACTCTAAACCCGACAGTGTGACTAACGTTCCCTCGACTACCGAAACTGCTATCTCAGAGGTCGCTCAAGGCCACGCTTCTGACTCTTTTTACTGAACTCTGCGATCCTCTCCTAGGGCTCATGTCTATTATAATTCTCCTTCTGTCCTCTATCTTTCAGAAGCTGAACGAGAGGGTTCAAATCTGAGCCCCACCCCTTACTGGCTTCCTGTTACAAAGAAGAGTTGCTCTTCCCAGTGCTCTAGATCCCCTTCTGCTTTCTCGGGGACTTTGGGCTGAAGAGGGGTCCCCTTTCCTTCTGTTATTTTCAACCCTTCTTTCACTGCTGGCTTTTCTGTCTGTCATTTGAACATGCTTAACTCTCATTTAAAATGTTTCTCTCCTTCAATCTTTCTCCAGCTATGACTGCAGCTGTCTCTTCCCCAGGGGACATTCTCACGTGTTCCATTCCTCAGCCCTTTCCAGTCTGGGTTCTGTTCCTACCACTCACCTGAAGCAGCTCTGAATTGTCACACGCAAGCTTCCGTCCTCATCTTACAAGACCTCATTCTAGTTTTTGACACTACTGACCACACCCCTCATTTAAATATGCTCTTCCTGGGGCGCCTGGGTGGCGCAGTCGGTTAAGCGTCCGACTTCAGCCAGGTCACGATCTCGCGCTCCGTGAGTTCGAGCCCCGCGTCAGGCTCTGGGCTGATGGCTCAGAGCCTGGAGCCTGTTTCCGATTCTGTGTCTCCCTCTCTCTCTGCCCCTCCCCCATTCATGCTCTGTCTCTCTCTGTCCCCAAAAAAATAAATAAAAGTTGAAAAAAAAAAACTTTAAATATGCTCTTCCTTCTGCTCTTATAGCAAAGTTTTCTTATTTTTCTGATTGTTCTTTGACAACCAGCTTCTCCGTTATCCAGATATTGGAATCCTGCTGAGCTGAGCCCTAATGTGTACTTTGTTGGTGGTCTCATCCACATCCAGTAGCTTCAGGTTCCCTCTGCCAAAGACTGTCCAGCCCATAACTCAAACCTAGATCTTGCTCTTGGACTCTGGATTCATATTCCTAACTGACCTTGCTACACTTCCGTTTGGATGACTGCGCCATGTCAAACTCAACCTGTATATCATATTCCCTCCAAAATCCTCTTCCCAAAGCCCTTGGATTAGTAAAGGGCATCTACTCAGTTCAAGCCAGAAACTTAAGATACTTCTGACACACATCAGAACCCCCTAAACTTGTCTGCCTTAGAAAATTGGATTTGTGGCCTCTCTCCTTTCCTGTAGCCACTTTTCATTCTCTAGTATAGACAATCTTCATTCTTTGAAGTTCCTGCAATAACTACCATCTAGGTCCTACAGAACTGTTTTTGGGGTATTCCAATCCATTTGCCATACTGTGTAGCCACAGTAATATTTTTAAAAATATAAATCTGATCTAGTCACTACTCTGCTTGAATTCCTTTAATAGTTTCCCTTTGCTTACTGAACACAGTCTAAGCTCCTTATCATGAACACCAGACCCTCCACCATCTGGGCTTCTCATTCTCCCCAGCTCCCCCAGCTGTCTCCCTAGCTCTCAGCACTCCAGCCATATTATTCTTTTCATTTTTTTCTAGGCTGTTCTCTCTCTCTCTCTCTCTCTCTCTCTCTCTCTCTCTCTCTCTCTTTTTTTCCCCTACTGTAGGCTCTCATTTCAAGGTATACGGTTGTTTTTCCCTACCCTCTGGAATTCTTTTTACTACCCACTCCTCCTACCAAACAGTAACTTCTCACTTTCTTTTTCTGACTCACCATACATACTTATTTGTTTAATGTCCATGTAAGGTAGGCATTATATCTGTCTTGTTTACCACCGGCTTTTTCCCTTCCTTCCCACTCCTAGCACCAGCGCCATTTCTAGAATGTAGCGGTGCTTGTTAAATACTTATTGAATAAAGAATGAATATGAGTGGTCCTGGGCAAAGTTTTTTTTTTAATATTTTGGTGTTCAGATCCTTGCTCAGCCACTTACTAGCTATGTGACATTGGGCAATTAATTGTTCATTCTTGTGCCTCAGTTTTCCCATCTGTAAAATAAAGACGATCATAACACGTACATCATCCTAGTGTTGTCATAATTAAATGAGACCATTGACGGGAACATGCACTTGGAGCAATGTTTGGCAGGTAGCAAGCATTGATTAAAATGTTGCCTATTAGTAGCTTTTCCTTGCAGATCTCAGCCTTGTGTCAAATACATTTTCAAAATTGAGCTCTTCTTACCCTGTACCTAAGGCCAAATTCTTGGAATTATTGCCTCACGGCCTATTTTTATCACCCAGCAAAATGGTCATTTTTTATAATTTGTAGAAATTTCCGCATATTCTTCCTGTCTGGTCACACTGACCTTCATGTAGGCTCTCTCTCTTCATATCGTACTTTGCTAACTTCGTAGGTGCCTTCTGACTGAAGGCCCACTTCCCTTCCTCGCCTGTGCCCTGCCTTCGGACCCACAGGCCTCAAACCGTGTATTCTTGAGTTCTGCCCTCTTGGCCTCTGTACTCACCTAACTGTGTACATTCAGTCCTCCAATTCATCCAAGCGCAAGTTATTTTACTAAACCTTCGGATCCACTCCAGATTTGAAATCGAGTCTCGCAATTTAATCTGTTCTTCCCTACCATCTCCACGAACCATAAAAAATGAACTAGGAATGTCAAACTTTCAGCATCCATTTTCTGTCTCTGGGACTTAGGAGCTACCCTTATTTTCGACTCAGTTGCACCCCTGGAAAGTATCTATATTGGGGAAAGTAGAGAAGAGCACATAGATATAACTTGACTTAATGTAATATAGATAAGACAGAGATCCAGAAAAGGGGAAGGTCTCATGAGATGATAATAAAAGTCTTCAAGGAGAAAGTTATATCTGAGAGCTTTTCTCTAACCACGGCTTCCTTTTCCTGTTATTTTTCTCTATTATTTATACTGTTGAACCTAATTTTCACTTTCACTACAAACTCAAGTTCAACGAACCCTGCCTATTCTAATTCAACACCTCTCATGACTTAATTTGCTTTCCTACGTAACTCCAAGGCCATGGTGATCCATTGCATTTATTCTAAAAGTATCTGTTAAATACCTGCTTTGTGTCATGTTTAGAAACTGGGGCTATAGTACTGAACAAAACATTGCTTCTGTCTCAAAGGTACTAAAATTTTCATCCTCTCGTCTTTTGGACATTTCTTTTTGTCCACTCCTTTGTGCTCCCTGCCAGTCTCATGGTTGCAAATACTAGGTCTATGCTACAACTTTCAAAATCATACCTTCCCTCCAAATCACTCCCCCAAACTCCAGGCTCACCGAAACAAGTACTTACTCACACTTCCACTTGGTTGTTGACTTAGCCTGGGTACCCCCAGAAAGCAGACCTGAGGCATAAGCTCTGTGCTATTATTTTATTTGGGAATAGAATTCCTGGGAAAAGAGTAGGGAAAAAAAGTGTGTCAGGGGAGTTGGTCAAGAGTCTGTCAACGCAATGATAATGCTACCGTCCTCCCCAAAACACAGATACTTCCATTTTGTATGGGCCCGAACGTGAAACAAAGCACTGTCAGGTGGTTACGGCCTGAAGTATGTTGGCCATGGCAGTGGGGACAGAAAAAGGCCAAAGGCTCCACAGGCAAGGAGACCAAAGGGATCTGAGATGCTATAGACATCTAACAGACACCTCAAACTCAATGTATCCAAATCTGAACTGATTTTCCCCCTCACATCTATATCTGACAGCCTTTCCTATCCTTGTAGCCAAGATTAAAAATCTTGGCAAGATTCTTAGTGCTTTCCTTTCTCTCATACCCCACATCTATTCCTTTAGGAAAATTTATTGTCTGTCCCTTCAAAATGTATCCCAAACCTGCCTGCTTACTACCTCCACTGCAAGTGAGCCAAGTCTGCAAGAGCTCATCTCTTGTCTGGATGACTGCAATCGCTTCTAGAGAAGTTCCCTTCTTACCTTGCCGTACACCAGCCACGCTGCTGCCTTAGCGCCTTGGGGCTGTTCCAGTGCATAAAATGTTCTTTTTCCAAATATGGAGAGAGCTCACTCCCTCACTTCCTTCAAGTCTGCTGACATGTCACTTTCTCACTAAAGCCATGATCGATCGATCGATCGATCGATCATCTATCTTTTTTTGCCTTTATTCATGAGGCTTTACATAGAGTTACTTCCTCATGCTGGATGGAAAATTACTGGAGCAAAGATAATGAAGCATTCCCAAGTCCTTGGCTGTCAAGTTGCTATTTAGAAGGACAAGAGCAATTTACACTCCTTTGTATGTCCCACCTCAGTCCACCTTTACTCCGATTGTTTATTTATGGGCATATCCATACAATAAAATATGGACCTCATTTTGGGGTGGTTTTTTTTTGACCATACTGTTTAAAATTGCAAATTGACACCCACCTCAACCACTCCCCATTCCCACCCCACTTTTCTGGAATCCCCATGCCCTGTTAATACTTTTTTTCTGTGGCACTTATTGCCTTCAAGTACACTATTTTACTACTTTTCATGTTTATTGTTGACTGACTCCCCTGCTAAAATACAAGTTTTCAGAAGCAGTATCTTTGTTTTGTTCGCCGATGTATCTCAAATACTGGAACCCTGCCCTGACATATAATTAGGTGCTCAGTATATATTTGTTGAATGCATTTCCAACTTGCCTGTTGTTGGTATTAGATGGCTCATACTCTTCAGATTTATTTTCTTGGTTGCTTTTGCACTTAAATGAGGAGGTATATAAAAGGTTTTCTTATTTGGTAATTTTCACATAATCTTAATGTAATAGATATCAACAAATATTTCTAGTTCAAGAAGCAACTGGAATCATTAACATCCCTCTTTATGACAGCAAAAAGAAAAACATTGAACGGCCCAAATATCTCCCCTACCAAATAGTTAATTATTTAATTCATTTTTTTGTCCCTTAAATGTACATGTACCTCTTTCTTTCTTTCTTTCTTTCTTTCTTTCTTTCTTTCTTTCTTTTTTTTTTTAGAGAGAGAGAGGGCGCAACTGAGCAAGGGGCAGAAAGAGAGAGAGAGAGAGACATCTGAGGAGAGGCACAGGGAGGGGGAGGGAGGGAGAGAGAGAGAGAGAGAGAGAGAGAGAGAAGCGGGGCTCACCCAAAGCGGGGCTCATGTTTTACACAAAGCAGGGTTCATGTTCACCTGAAGTGGGACTTGAAGTGGGAGAGGTTCCTTGCCCAGTCAATGCAGGCTTATGATCTACTGAGTTCTTCCCCTGCAGTGTAGAGGGATGCTGAGGCTCTTCATAGTTGGAGTCCGTGCAAGTTATCAATGCTCACGAAGTCATCTTGTGGTTTTCATCATACTTTCCAGATAGTTTTCCAACAAAGAAGAGGAAGTGCTGACCTGTTACAACTATTCCTGGTCTGTTTACCAGTTATAGTTCTCCATGTAAATTAATACATCGCTTCTTAAAATTAATCTTTTTTTTAAAAAAATTGAATGTTTATATATTTTTGAGGGTGGGGAGGGGCAGAGAGAGAATCTGAAGCAGGCTCCAGGCTCTGAGCTGTCAGCACAAAGCCCGACGTGGGGTTCACACTCATGAGTGGTGAGATCATGACCTGAGCCAAAGTTGGACATGTAACTGACTGAGGTGCCCCTATAATTAATCTTAAAGAACAACAACAACAACAACAACAACAACAACAACAACAAAACAACTTGTAACTTCACTTCCTCCTCCAGCTACTGTTGCACTTTTTTCTTTCCTTTTCTTCTCTTTTTTTCCTCTCTCTCTACCGTAAATACCTTGAAAGGGTTCTATGTTCACTGTCCCAGTTTCCTTTCTCTTATTTTCTGTTAAATCCACTCCAACTAGCTCTTGCCCCCCAGCATTCCACCCGACTGCTCTCCATGTTACTTAATCCAGTGACCTGTTTTTTAAGTCTTGGTCTCGCTTGACCTGTCAGCAGCCTTCAACACAGGTGATCCCTCTCCCCCCTCCCTGTAACACTTTCTTCACTTGGCTTCCAGGACACTATGTTCTTCTGGTTTTTGTCCTACACTACTGGTCACTGTTCTCAGTTTCCTTTGCTCACTGACCTCTTAGTGTTGGAATGCCTCAGGACTCTGTCCTTGAACTTCTTTTGTTCTTGTACTCTCTCCCTTGGTGATCGCCTTCAATCTTATTGCATTAGATACAAGTAAGCTCACAACTCCCTAGTTTCAGACCCAGATTTGTATAACCAAGTACCTCAGCATCTCTACTTGGATGTTCGATGGACCTCTCCATTCTGTTATATCGAAACCGAACTCCAGATCTCCTCTCCCCTCAAAAACCTCTCCCTACAACCTTCTCCATCTCAGTTAACGGCAACACCATCATTCCCATCGCAGAGGCTGACTCAGCAACTTTTACACCCCCGTGTCCAAATCCTGTCATTAAATCCTATTACCCTTTCTTCAAAATATATGGCCCCTCTTCCCATCTTCTCTGATGCCACCACTGTCAGCTTTGACTATGATTTTGTATCAGTCACCCTTAATTTCATTCGATTCTCAACATAGCAGCCAGAGCCATCCTTTTAAAACGTAAAGCAGACCATGCCATCACCGTCCAAAATTCTCCCACAGGTCCCCATCTCACTCAGAGTGGAAGCCATGACTCTTACAATTAGCCTACAAGCCCCATTACCTCCCTGCCCTCGCTCTCTGATATTCTTCCCCTTACTTTTCTGTTTGGTCATGTTGGCCACCTTGCCGTTCCTCAAATATCTTGGATACGCTCTCTCCTCAGGGACTGTGCAATTGCTTGGAATGCTCCTTCCAGACATTTCCACGTCTTTCTTATCTCCTCAGATCTTTGCTCACATGTCCCCATTTCTGTGAAGCCTTCCCTTACAACGCTGATAAAAATTGTTTACCCTGCACCCCGCCTCTCTTCTTTTGCTGTCCTTATCTCCTTTTGCCACTTAATTTTTCTCCATGGCACCTACCACTTTCTGGTGTGCTGTCTACTTAACTCACTGATTGTGTTTATTGTCCATCTAACTCCTCTGGGGCAGGGGCTTTTGTCTCTTTTTTCACTGCTGTGTCCTTAACGTCTAGAATGGTGTCTTATATACGGCTGGTGTTCAAATATTTGACTGAGTGCTGTTGAAATTCAGGATCTAATACTAATCTCCTGGCGTTGGTTGGCAAAACAGATCCCCTTCGGCCTGATCACCTCTGGATGCGTCTAAAGATAATTGAGTTTCCGTATTGCAGCCTGAACCATGATGGTTCCCCCAAGGTACTGCCTTCTTGTGGGGCTTGATTTCAGCACGGCCACCCTCTCTGTCTTGGTTCTATATAACCTGAAAGAGATGAGGACCTCTTTGAAGCTTTCTGATTTTTCATGTCCCAGAGTCAGAACGGGGGATCTGGCCAGCAAGATTCTGGTTACTTTTAATTTCTATTTTGAGGACTAAATGGTAAGCTTCCAGTACTGCTGCATTCTCAGCTTCCTGTGACTGAACGCAATATCATGTAAACAAAGTCAATGGCCTCTTCTCCTCCTAGAAATTGCCAGAGGGCCGGTGGTTGGCATTTGAGGTCAGTAGTGGTAACAAGTGAAGATTTATTGAGTGCTTACTTTGTGCCAAGGGCTGTTCTATACACTTTGGCTGTATGAATTAATTTAGTCCTCTCAATAACCCAATGAGGAGAATAGTAACATTACGAACATTTTATAGATGAGCGAGCTGAAACACAGAAGGGTGAAGAAATGTCCCTGAGGTCTTAGAGCTAGTAAGTGGCAAGGTCAGAACGTGAACCCAGACAGTCTGGCTTTAGAGCTTTGCTCTCAACCACTGCGCTCCACTGCCTGGTTGTAGAGGGAACAGTGGGGAGAGACTCTGCATTGGAAGGAATGCAAAGTAATTATGGTTTCTTCATCGTAATTTTACCATTCTGAAAGTACCATCGTAACCCAAACACTTCCCGCACCCCCCCCCCCCCCCCCCCGCCGACATCAGCCTATTGCCACTTTCATCCATGCCACAAGAATCAGGCCAACTAGCTTCTAAGATATCATGCTTCCTAGGCAAAGAGTAAGCTCCCTGAAACCCTCTGCCAAACCACTCCCTTCTCTCTTTGCTTCACTGGCTCCTACTCTTTAGCTGAGCTGGGAAGGGTATATCATTCGCTCCGAGTTCGTCCTAACCGTTCTCCCCACCATACCAACACCCCGGTCTGGTTTAAGCGCCTCTGGTTTTGTTTCCATCAAAGTGCCTATCACACTTACTTGTCATGATTGAATTGTCTAGTTCCTTGCTGTACTATAATCTCTATGAGGGTAGAGATTACATCTGCCTTATTCATTGTAATATGCCTAGCATGATGTTTTTCACATTGGAGGGGTTCAGTAAAATTGTGTTGAATGAATAAAAGTGGTTTTTCTATAGAATACTATATCCATGCATCAAGATGAGTTTTCTTATGGCGAAGCAAGTTCATCTAGCCTGAGATGGCAAAGATAATTTTCTTTTCATCTGCCTTTTAGCTTTTGGGTTTTCATGCTATCTTTGTCTATGCCATGATGCTAGTTTCCAGTTGGTGTTTCTTTCTGACTCAGATTCAACTATCATTCAACTGCTGTGTGATGTCTCACTAGGGTCTTTCACATAGGTGTACTAATTTAAGCTGAGATAACTTCCCTGAGTTTCAGTTTCCTCACTTATATATCCAAGATACCTGGTTTACTTGAATAAGATAAAACTGTAAATTTGAAGATGGAGTTTGGATTTAGAGCTTCCAATTCTATTTTTGTTTAATGTTTATTTTTGAGAGAGAGAGAAAGAGAGAGCTAGCAGGGTAGGGGCAGAGGGAGAGGGAGACACAGAATCCGAAGCAGGCTCCAGGCTCTGAGCTGTCAGCACAGCACCTGATGCAGGGCTTGAACTCACCAACCCTGAGATCAGGGCCTGAGCCCAAGTTGGATGCTCAACCACTGAGCCACCCAGGTGCCCCTAGGGCTTCCAATTATAACTGTAGCTTTCTTTTTTTCATATATAATGTTGTCTTCCTGTTGCCATCTCTGATCTGTGTCTACTAGGCCCTAGGTAGCACCCACATTATTGAGTGACAGCCATATTCCATAATCTTATCATACGTACCTCCTCCACGAACCTTTTCTCCCCTTCCCTTGGTTCTGTTTTTTACATTTTACTCATTTCCTTTCCATTTCCACTCTGCTAGCTTCTCTCCCAGACAGTGGCACTCGGGGTTTATGAAAACATTCTCAAGCCTATCCTAATCTTATATACGCGTTGACGGCTTTAGTGATATTTGGTTATTTCTATTGTATGTTCTCATTACTTATATCTATTTCAGAGATATGAGAGAAGTTTGAGAGATTTGAACCAGGACACATACTATCTGGGCTCCCGAGCAAATAAGATGATTAAACACATGCTCTGTGCTCTGTTCTTCCCTGACACTCCACAGGACCAGAATAAGAAAAGTATGAACCCTTGTGGTATAAACAGAATAATGCCACCCCACCCCCAGACACTCATGTCTTTCTTCCTGAAACCTGTGAATATAGTAGCTTACATGGCAAGAGAGACTTTGCAGATGTAATAAAGTTAAAAGATTTTGAGAAGGGGAAGATTAGTTTGCATTATATGGGTGTAATCACAGAGATCCTTATAAGGGCAAAAGGAAGGCGGGAGAGTTTGAGTCAGAGAGAGAGAAAAAAATTTAAAGAGGTTCTGTTTTGAAGATAGATGGTGAGGTCACAAGCCAAGGAATACAGAAACCTCTAGGAGATAGAAAAGGCAAAGAAACAGATCCTTCCCTATAGTGTTCAGAAGGAACGGAGCCCTGCCACCACCTTGATTTTAGCCCACCAAGACTGCTTTTAGACTTCAGACCTTCAGAACTGTAAGATAATACAGTTGCGTTTTGAGCCTTAAGTTTGCGGTGATTTGTTATATTGGCAATACTAAATTAATTCGGCTCCCTAAGGACAGAAAAGAACAGGAAAGGAAACCATAGGAGTTGAGAGAATCCACACATGTTTAGAAGATGGGATAGATGGAAGAAAAGTAACAGATGGAAGATGGAAGCTGACATCTGAGTGCCCACAGTGGGGGGGGGGGGGGGGGGGGGCGGGGGGGGCATATCAATAAGAAGGAAGTAATTTGTCCTATAGAAATCCAGAAGGTTTCAGGGATTAGAGGTCATACCTAATACCTCCCATTTACAGAGCCCAGGAAAAGAGTACAAAGGAAGGCCTACAGAACATTTGGCTAAATATTTTAAGTTACAAATCCAGCTAACAAACCACTATCTAAAGTATATTCTGTCCTATCTTGAGAAATGCAGAGAAGGGACCTCCATTTGGGGGCACACCAGTGAATTTAAAGAAATTGTTCAGCATGAAACAGAGGAACCAACAAACTACTCAACCAACTAACCAACCAAACAGAAAACCTGCTACGTCTGATATATTGAGCTGAGAGTTAAAGTGATGGAGAGTTTTGAATGAGTGATATGTGCTTAAGACAACCCCGAAGTGACAAGAACAATGCAATTATTAACTCCAGGAAAGACAAAAAGTTGGGAAGAGGAGGAAAATTAATTATAGCCTATTATACAGCTCAAATAGAACTGGAATACAAGGCTCTAAAAATATAACCACTAATTATTAATCTAATTAAAGTTATATATAATGAAAGAGCATGTATGTAGTGGCCATGCAGAGAGGGAGAAAAATAAACCCTCATTTCCATAGTGCAAAGTGAATAATGCCTAAAGCAGAAATACCAAGTTACCACAATTGAAATATGTGTAGGGGGCGCCGGGGTGGGTCAGTTGGTTGAGTGTCTTGACTCCTGATTTCAACTCAGGTCATGATCACAGGGTTGTGTGTTTGAGCCCTGCATTGGGCTCCAGACTGAGTGTGGAACCTGCTTAAGATTCTCTCTCTCCCTTTGCCCCTTTCCCCTGCTTGCACTCTGTCTCTCTCTCTAAAATTAAATGTGTGTGTGTGTGTGTGTGTGTGTGTGTGTAGAGATATGGAGGTCAATTCCAAAGAATTAGCTAAAAAAATTCACAGTGACTATCTCTAGGGAAGGGTAAATATTCAGTGAGAAGGCTGTGAACTATTCAAACTATGAACATGTATAGCTTTGATAAGGCTAGATTCTTTTTTTCTTTTTTAAGTATATTTATTTTGAGAGAGAGAGAGAGTGCTAGCAGGGGAGGGGCAGAGAGAAAGAAAATCCCAAGTAGGCTCCGCGTGTCAGTGCGAGCCCAAGCTGATGTGGGGCTCAATCTCACAAACCGTGAGATCATGACCTGAGCCGAAATCAAGAGTCGGATGCTTAACCAACTAAGCCATCCAGGCGCCCAATAAAACTAGATTCAAAAAAAAAAAAAAAAGGGGGGGGTGGGGAGAAATAAAAGATGATCTTAAGGGGAAAAATTATCAAAGATGCTTTCCTGAATTTGAAAAACATGAGCATGAAGACTGAAAGAGATGCAAAAGGGCCACGTCTGAGCACATGGCCATACAATTTTTAAAAGCTTTAACAGTTTTTATTTATTTTTGAGAGACAGAGTGAGACAGAGTGTGAGTGGGGGAGGGGCAGAGAGAGAGGGAGACACAGAATCCGAAGCAGGCTCCAGGCTCTGAGCTGTCAGCACAGAGCCTGTCATGGGGCTCAAACTCAGGACTGGAAACCATGAACTGTGAGATCACGACCTGAGCCGAAGTCGAACGCCTAACCGACTGAGCCACCCAGGCACCGCCACCGTACAATTTTAGAATGCCAGTTTATAAAAACAAAAGAGATAGTAAAAGCCTCCAGGAGGGACTGAAGTTTCCTACAGAGGACTAGAAATGACAATGGCACCAGCCTTCTCAACAGCATCATCGGAAGCTCGAAGACAATGTATCAATGCTTTTCCTAATCTTGAGGGAAAAGTATTTCAAATACAGTATTGTGTTTTTAGACTTGTCAGGTTTTCACACTTTCTTAGGAAACTATTAGAAAATATGCATCATCCAAATGTAAACCAATAAAGAAGATCCGGGAAACAAGTGAGTATCTGTCAGCTTAGGTTATGAGACAGTCACAACCAACAGGAAAAGTCCCCAACAAAGTTGAACTTGTACTCACCCAATGTGTTCATCAGGTAGTTCTGTTGTCACCTTAGTGGGGCGGAGGCTGATGCAGTCCTCTATCTGGGACATTATGGCTAGTCTTGCGGCAGAGAGAAAAGAGAGAAAGAGGTAGTAGATCTTACACTTCCACCTTGGAGCGACACATGCCATGGGCCAAAGTAAGTCACATGGTCACTTCTGAGTTTAACATGGCGGACATGTACAGTCCTTCCATAGAGAGGAACGTCACAAGTCATGGCCTAGGCCATCAAGGGGGTAAGGAAGTATAATTCACCCCAGGGCAGGATTAGCAGATATTTTGAATGGTAATAAAATCTATCCGAAAGGAAACCCCTGCAGTGGAGAGAGGCAAAGGGAACACCAGGACAGCATCTGTGAGAAGGAGGAAGAGAGCTTCAGGCAGAAGGTCAGGTTGGGGGAGGGAGGGGGTTGGAAACTGGCACTGGTAGCTTTGTGACAGGTTTGACAGCTAGATGCCTCTCTGGGTGGGCACGAGAAGACAGAGCGGCGAGGTAAGCAGTCTCTTCGAAAAATTGTAATGTTTCGAAAACTGTTTCTCGTGTGAAATTTTTCGAATACAAATTTAAATTACTTGTTAAGTGGATAGTTTACCTCAACCGTGTCTTGTGTGTTTGTGCCTCTGATGTGCACGCATCCTGTGTTTGTGTTGTGTGGGATTGGGCGGTTCCTCTCAAACTGTAGTTGGGAATTTTTGTTAACCTGTCTGCCACAAGGTCAGAAAAGAAATGAAGAGTAAGCTATTATAAACGTTAATAGCAGGGCACCTGGGTGGCTCAGTCAGTTTGGGTGACTGACTCTTGATTTCAGCTGAGGTCGTGATCTCACAGTTTGTGGGATCGAGCCCCCCGACAGGCTCTGTGCCGACAGTGTGGAGCCTGGTTGGGATTCTCTCTCTCCCTCCCTCTCTCCCTGCCCCTCCGACTTTCCCTCTCTTTCTCTCTCTCAAAATACATAAATAAACTTAACAAAATACTTTAACAGCAACTCAACAGAGTAGTGTCTGTCTATTGAAATCAATAATGCAGAATGTGGAGGTTATGTCATATTCTTGGTTTTTAAATTTCTTCTAGTAAATCATTTCTACCCTCTTTTACAAACACCTGCATTGGATTGGAAATTCAGAAAATTTGGTCCTTCACCACAGTGTTAGAAACACTGATTGAGGGGATAAAAGTAAAGCTCTAGGATGAAAATATTTAGAAATGCTGCCCTAGGACAATCAGCAAATGACCATGCTATACTTCTGACTGTCCTGCCCCCTCTGCATTATACTCAGAGAATTTTGTGTAGAAAGAACAGAAGCATATTGAGGTCAGCTCTCCCTGTTCTTCTGTGACAACTGATTTGCGACAACCTCCTCCTCATCCATCTTGGCCCCTCAGTAAAGCACCTGGAAAGAACCCAAAGAAAACAGTTGTGTTTTCCAAGAAACCGTGAGAAAACAGCATCAGCAGGCCCAAGGTGAAGACATTTGACTTTCTAAGGATAACAAGCTTGCTTTATGCAGTCCTATCCAAATTCTGCATTTTTGTCAGCGCTGCTCTCATGTTAACAGTCAAATACCTTAGATATTAGCAATAATAATATAAAAAGATGGGGATTCTCTTGCCTTTTTAACTAGTTCGTTAGGTTCTTGCTTCTTTCCTTCGGGCTTTATGCTCACGCTACGGGTGCCTATTCACAGGAAACAAAGAAAACGTCCATAACTAACTGTCTTTGGGGGCTTCAAAAACTTGATGCTTCCCTGTGATTAAGTAAAATACAATTTATCATAGGATGCACCTCAGAAATACCAGAGCACATCTCTTCTCCAGAATAGTGACATTTCTTTTCAATATATGAGCGAAAATGATGAAGTGGTCAGTAATTCTGTCGATTTTAGCGCTGAAGTTCACATGTGTCTTGACAAAACGCTTCTGGGCTCTGTCAGTTGTGGGTTAGTCATGGATGTTGTCTTGGTGACACTGGAAAACAACACAGCCGACTCATGTCCAAACAGGAATTGTTACTACCTGCACTCAGGTAGAGGATATAGAGGTTTAAACCATGCCCCGAGGGGCATTGCATCTCTGCACAGTGAAAGGCTGTCAAAACCTGGTTAGCTTCTGCGAGAGGAGTCAGTGGTTCTCCTAAAACTAACCATATCGAGGTATTTGGCCTTTGTGGTCTGGTACTTAGTGAGGGGCTCTCAAGTTTCTTTTTCTCACACAACACATTTCTACCAATAGCATCCAAAGATGATACCGGGGGGAAGGGGTACTGTCCATTTTCAAAAGCTCCTCCCACCCACGTTTGAAATCCCTCCCCACTCTCCCCCCTTTTACAAGGAATTTAAAGAGTATTTTTATTTGAGTGTGCAAGGATGATAGAGAAGGAGGGAATAAATCTTTTAACCCATACACATCTCCAGGCAGCAAATGAGAATAAGAACCCTTAAAAATTTCAATGTCATGATTGCTAGTGTCCCTGCTCTGTGCAGACTTAGCAAGGAATCTGGTCTTGTCGGCTAAATTCTTATATTTCAGTATTTGACATACTTTTTTTTTTTTTTTTTAGGGACTTGTCAATGATGATTTAGTGTATGTTTCTGCATGCTGCATCAACCACAGTGTTGCTTCTTTCAGGAAATATCTTCTTGCCAACAGAACTTTGAGGAGGACACACGTGCACAAGCAGATTTTATATCATTAGGGTTGTGCATTTGCAGATCAGAAAAACAACTTTGTTTCGTCCTAATCTGTCGGTTGGAATGAATATCTTCACAGTTCTGAGATCCTCTTAAACTAGGAGGTCCCTTAGGGGTGCCTGAGTGACTCAGTTGGTTAAGCATCTGATTTCTGCTCAGGCCATGATCTCACAGTTTATGGGTTCGAGTCCCAAGTCGGGCTCTGTGCTGACAATGTGAGCCTACTTTGGACCCTCCGTCCCCCCCTGCTCCTCCCCTGTGCGTGCTCTCTTTCTCAAAAATAAATTTAAAAATAATAATAAAATGAGAAGGCCCTTAGTAATCTATTCTCAAACTACAAATGAGGGTTATAAACATCAGTGAAATGGAATTGAACTTGCTAGAATTTGGTGTGCTCACAGCCCTGGCTCTTGACAGGATGGCTTCTCATTCTAGGTTCGTGGAGTTTTCCTATCTAGACTGATTTTCTTCCAGGATGGACAACACCCCCCTGCCTCCCAGTACAATTACCTTGTGTAGCTTCATCTAATGAATCTGCAGGTGTTATCATCTAATATGTTACTCTCTAACACCCTGTAAATGTTACTCATTTCTATTCTATGGTAGTTGCTAAATCGTTTTTCTAACTGTGGTTTTGAGATGAACCAGTAGAATGCTTTTCTATTTGTGTGTCAGAGTTTCTCATACTTCTTCCAGGAAGGCAGAACTGAATCATTTTCAGGACTTTTTTTGTTTTGTTTTTAATTGAGCTGTAATTAACATACTATTAGTTTCGCTTTTATATGACCTACTCTGTCATTGTCAGTCCAAGATTAGACAGATAGCGTTTGCTCTTGTGGCCTTCGTGATGCAAAGTGTGAAAAGACTTATGATCAAAACACTCCTTAAGCGGCTTGCTGCAGCATGGGAATGTTTACTGGAATTACCCATAGCGCAGCATGAAGCCAAAGGAACTTAAAAAACACCCCCCCTTTCTTTCCATGAGGGCTTGTCCTAAGTTGTGGCTTCACTGTCAGAGCTTGCTGCACACATACAGGCAGAGCTCCTCTCTTGTGGTAGGAAGTGTATCACCCATTCAGGCAGTAATCTGCCCAACCAGATAGACTCTAAGTGCCTCCAGTCTGGGGACAGAGTCTTACTCATTGCTCTCGTCCAGCACCTCCTTCTGTGCCTGGTTATTGACCTGAGCAGAGTGAACCAAACTCAACACCCGAAACACAGAACACAAGAGACTAGAATCAGAGAGCTGAGTGGAATAGAGAGGGAGGCATGGAAGATTTGTGCTAAAGATTGTGTTCTTAAAATTCTTAAAGGTGAGGATTTATTTTTTTAAAAAAAATTTTTTTTCAACGTTTTTTATTTATTTTTGGGACAGAGAGAGACAGAGCATGAACGGGGGAGGGGCAGAGAGAGAGGGAGACACAGAATCGGAAACAGGCTCCAGGCTATCAGCCCAGAGCCTGACGCGGGGCTCGAACTCACGGACAGAGAGATCGTGACCTGGCTGAAGTCGGACGCTTAACCAACTGCGCCACCCAGGCGCCCCAGGGTGAGGATTTATTAAATAAGAGGCCGAGGATTTTTTCCAAGAAAAAAATGGCAAAGTACAAAGGCTGTTTGGGGCATACAGGAAACATAGTAGTTTTCTTCACGATTTCGAACTTTCTCTACAAAGGGCAGGGTTGAGGATGGTAACTACATCCCTGGGTTGTTATGAGGAAGAACAAGAAGATCCATGGATCTCCCTTAGCGCTGGGTCCCTGACCCATTGGGAGTGATTAGTATTAGATATTCTTACCATCATATTCATTGCATCCAGATAAAGGGTAGTTTTGTGTCTCGAATTAAAAAACTGCCGATTAAACTGTTACATGATAATTTCTTACCGTCAAAATTATTTTCTACATATCGAAAGATTTTAGACTTATTTCGACAGATTTTAAAAACCATGTTCCATTCTCAGGCCACACATAAAGAGGAACTCTCTCATGTTCAGAGTCTAGTTCGTTGAAATCACTTTTTGACTCAGAGACGTTGATTTCCGTGTTTTTTTCTCGCAATGTTTTCTGTGATATCAAGTGTTGGAAATGAGAAATGCGGCATTCCTAAAACGTCTCATCTGCCAAATCCCAGATTTTCTCACCAACCACTGGCACGGACCCTCCTTGCACTTGCTTTGTCTTTCCAGAAAGAGTCCAGAGGGCATTCTCAGGCGACAACCAAATTCACATTCTTTCCTCAATTCCTGCATGTCACATCCTAACCTGCTGCTTCCATGGTCTTCCCCATTGTAAGAGTCGCTCAGAACACAATCCCTGGAGTCACTTTTGGCTCTCCTCTGTTTGTTACACCCCTCCAACCCCACCAAGACTCTAAATCCAGAACCTGGCTCCCATCTGTCTTCCTCCACTGCTGCTTCTCTAGCCTAAGGCATCATCATCTTTCACCTATAATCACCCCCAACAGGTTTTTCTGCTTTTGTCTTGGCCCTACTACAGTTCTGTCGTCAGCACAGTGGCCTGAACAAATCTTGCAAGGCTAAGGCAGCTCTCCGTCCCTCCTCTACCTGAAACCCAGCAGTAGCTGTGGCTCTCACTCAGAGTGAAAGCCGAAGTCTTTGCAGTGTTCCCCTCCTCCCCTGGCCCTGCACAATGGATGCTCACCACTTCACCCCTCTCTTCCCCTCCTACTCCCTTCTGGGCACTTCCTCCAGACTCACTAGCCTCCTGGCTGTTTCTTAATCTCACCAGACATGCTCCTGCCTAAGCGTCTTTGCCCTATCTCTTCCCTCTTCCAGAAAACCGCCTCCAGGATCTGCAGACTTAACTCCCTCCCCTCCTTCGGGTCTTTGCTCGTGTGCTCACTGAAGCAAGCCTCCCTTGACCACGTGAATTAATACTGCAGTCCGGGCCGCCCCACCCTCTTGAACACACTCCACATTTTCTTTTTCCACAGCACTTAGCAGTGTAACATGCTATAAAATGGACTCATTGATTATGGTTGGTTGCTTGCTAGATTTCTCACAAGGGCAGGCATCTTTGATTTGTTCACTATGGTTCCCAAGTGCCCAGAACGGCGCCTCAGAGGCATCCATTGAATACTTGTTGAATTGTACTGAACTCCGATAAATCCGCTGACTGAGACCACCACAAGGTGCAGTGGAAATATATGGAAAATGGCCTGCACTGAGCAGGTTAAGAAAGACTTTGTGAAGGAGCTAATGTCTCAGCTGGACTTGTTTCTGGATAGACAGAGTGAGGAGACCCAAGGAACCATGGGAAGCAATGAGATCACAGATGCAAAGTAGTCCCTTGGGTGTTGTTTCAGGTGGAAATTTAAATCGGACTCAACTTACATTACCGTTCTGAGTAAGGAAGTCAAGTCCCATTGGGAAAACCCTTTGTAAACAAATGTGTCAATAAAGCTTAGGTCTGTCTGGCTGTACCTCATTATCACAGTCAGCACTGATAACATTTCATGGTCAAACTGCATTGGCCAGGAATTTCAATCTGACCAGCCCCAATCTTCGTTTCGGTCAGTAGAGTGGCCGGTAATGAAATGATAAGGTTCTGCTAGCCAAAGTAGCAGTTAAGGAAGTTTATAATGAATCTTTAGAAAGAAATGCAATGGCACAGAGCCTTTTCTCATTTGAGGTGTTCTTTCTGTGCAGACCAGGGTTGCCTCAGAGATAGAGTCCTAGCTATTCAGTACTTGGGACACAAATCCACTCTCAAATCAGCTTTGTAACTTACAGTGTATGATTTATGTGTTCTTGACAATCTGTGCCATCTGGTGGCTTCATATTAAATAATATTCTTGATAATTAGACATCAAGCTCAGTTGTTTCTAGCTGTTGGAGGAGTGTATGTGCTGTCAGCATGTAAATCTAACACATTTTAGAATTGTACATTCTTTACAATGCTTAGCTGCGCCCTTGGAATTTCAGTAGGCAGATCCAAAGCCCTTTCTGCCTTCCCAGTTTTGACTCTTTTCATAGAATTACCTAAGCTCGGTCCCTGGATGACATACATTAATCAATGTGCATTATTTAAATGACTACATCAAATAAATTTTGATCCAGAAGAAACATATGGCTTAAGCCTCAAGGTGTCAGGGAAACCAAACTTAGTGTACTTTTTTTAAGTTTTATTGGGGGGGGGGCCAGAGAGGGAGCGGGGCAACGGAGAATCAGAAGCGGGCTCTCCGCTAACAGCAGCGAGCCCAATGCAGGGCTCGAACTCATGAACTGCGAGATCATGACCTGAACCGAAGTTGGACACTCAACCAACTGAGCCACCCAGGTGCCCCTAAACTTAGTGTACTCTCGTGTCTATAAGATAGGACTCATCATAGTACCTATTTAAGTCTTTATGAGAATTAGTATGCCTAACAGGAGTTAATATATGGAAGTCTTTGTTTTTATTAGTAGATTTAATTTTTTAGAACAGTTTTAGATCCACAAAAAAAGGAAACAGTATGGAATATATATACCTATGTATCCTCCCCTCACCCTGCCTCAAGCTTAGTTTCTCCTTATTAACATTCTGCAGTAGTAGGTATATTTGATAACAATCAATGAGCCCATATTGATATGTTATTATTAACCAAAGTCTGTAGTTTATTTGGATTTCCTTAGTTTTTAGGTATTATCATTTTTGGTGTTAGGACCCAGCCAGGATACTCTATTGCACCCAGTAGTTGTGTCTCCTTAGGTTCCTTTTGCTGTGACAATTTCTCTGACTTTCATGTTTTTGATGACCTTCGCAGTTTTTTTTTTTTCAACGTTTTATTTATTTTTGGGACAGAGAGAGGCAGAGCATGAACGGGGGAGGAGCAGAGAGAGAGGGAGACACAGAATCGGAAACAGGCTCCAGGCTCCGAGCCATCAGCCCAGAGCCCGACGCGGGGCTCGAACTCACGGACCGCGAGATCGTGACCTGGCTGAAGTCGGAAGCTTAACCGACTGCGCCACCCAGGCGCCCCTGACCTTGGCAGTTTTGAGGGATACCGGTCAGGTATACTGTAAAATGCCCCTCTCGTGAAATTTGTCTTTGGCACCTTTGAAGGCTTAAAAAAGTGTTGGCTATTAGAATTATTACTTCATATTCAGATTAAAATGTGGAGCAGAGGTAGGATGTTGGGGGGGAGGTAGTTTTGGTGGACGGTCAGTGTTTAAAAGAAAGATTTATTTTGAGGCTTGGTCATTTTATCAGTGCTGTAAAACTGGACAGATCTGGTTTGCCTACATCCACCCTTCCATCTGTCCATTCGATTCAGTAAATATTCACCAAGTCTATTGTAAGGGTAGACGTGTGTTAGATGTTGAGGACTGGATGACAAGGAAAACAAAAGTCTCCTCATGGAGTTTCTGGTTAAATAGGGAGATAGTTAATAAGCAACTAAAGGAATAATCTGAAAGATAGCCTGTGACAAGCAAGGAGAATAAGACATTTGTATAGTAAAGAATATCTCAGTAGGGGACAGGAAGGAGGACTTTATTAGGCTACTTTATTAGGATGGTGTATTAGTTAGAGTCAGATCTGACTAGGAGGAACAGAAAACAAAAAACGGAGGCTTAAGCAAAATGGGAATTTCTTGGTCATGTTCAGGAAGTCAAGGAGGTGGTCCAGAGCCAATGTGGCAGCTCCATAGCGTCAGGACTCTCTCTCCTTCCCTCTTGTTGTTCTGCTGTGCATGGCTTCATTCCCAAGGATCATCTCATGGTCTAAGACAGTTTCTGGGGCTCCAGCCATCACATCTGAATTCCAGCCAGCATGAAGGTGAACAACACAGACAAGGGGACGGCCATTTTCCCATTTTTGCTTACTTCTTGCTGACCTAAACTTACCTGTAGCCTTACCTGGCCATTTTACCTAGTCTTTATCCAGGTGGCCAGATATACCAGTTAAACATCAGAAGTGTGTTTACTACAGGGGCGCCTGGGTGGCTCAGCCAAGCGTCCGTCTTCAGCTCAGGTCATGATTTCAGGGTTCGTGGGTTCGAGCCCCATATTGGCCTCTGTGCTGACAGCTCGGAGCCTGGAGCCCGCTTCAGATTCTGTCTCCCTCTCTTTCTGCCCCTCCCCCACTCATGCTTTGTCTCTCTCTTCCTCTCTGTCAAAAATAAACAAGTATTGGGGCGCCTGGGTGGCGCAGTCGGTTGAGCGTCCGACTTCAGCCAGGTCACGATCTCGCAGTCCGCGAGTTTGAGCCCCGCGTCGGGCTCTGGGCTGATGGCTCGGAGCCTGGAGCCTGTTTCCGGTTCTGTGTCTCCCTCTCTCTCTCTGCCCCTCCCCCGTTCATGCTCTGTCTCCCTCTGTCCCAAAAATAAATAAACGTTGAAAAAAAAAATTTTTTTTTAAATAAAAAAAAAAAAACAAAACAAAAAAAACAAGTATTAAACAAAACAAAACAAAACAAAAAACCCAAAGAAGTGTTATGGCTATGGAACAGCAGTTGTAAATGCATCAGAATCACCTGCAAGGCTTGTTGAAACACAAGTTTCTCCTTCAGTAAGAGGCAAGAAATTGCATTTGTAGCAAGTTCCCAGGTGTTGCTGCTACTGCTGGTCCAGGACCACCCTTTGAGAACCAGTCTCCTAGAAGATGGAGAGCGTGAGCATTTGGGGAGCAGTCTCTGATTTGGAGCGTAACTTGGACTTTGATCATTCACGTGTTTGTACTGAGACAGATTATGCTTTCTGAGGCCAAATGTCTTTAATGTGTCAAGTCTGGATAGCTATGCATAATTTAGTCATTTTTGTAAGAGCTTGGTGTTTTGGTTGTCTACTGCTATGGAACAAACTACCCCCAAACAAACTGAATTAATCCGCTTGTGATTTTGGAGGTCTGCAATTTGAGCAGGACTCATGGAGAAGACTTGTCTCTCTTCTCCATATGCGGGCCGGTTGTGACTAGGGCTGGAGGGTGCAGTACGGCTCCACTCACACAGCTGGGGCTGGGCGCCTTGGTGCTTCTCCAGGAGACTCTTTCTAGTAGTATAGGCTGAACAGGCTCACCTGGAGGCTTGGGGCTCCAAGAGGATGAGATGGAGATTCTAAGGCTTCTTAAGTCCTGAGCCTAGAAATCACACTGAGTCAGTCCCTCCTGCCAGATTCTGTTGGTCAGAGCGAGTCACAAAGCCAGCCCAGATTCAAGGGGAGAGAGGAAGTAGACTCCAGCTCCTGCTGGGAACAAAGAGTGGCAAAGTCACCTCAAAAAAGAGCACGCGGTTGAGAGGGATTATTGTAACTGTCTGGTAATAGTCTGACATAATCGGGAATGAGGATGTCAATTTTATAATCGGAATCCCTTACTCTTGTAACTATGAGCATAGACCATTCATTGTATTTTATCCTTACCAGGACCAGGCACTTCCAAAATGTTTTGGTGCACCGCTAGAAAAGAAGTGTGGCAAGATCAACAAGAGGTAAAGAAATACTCTTTGTGGAGATGTGTTTAGAAACACACACAGACACACACACACACACACACACACACACACACACAATGTATGGTATCATATTACAATCAGGATAGCAATTACTTTTTACAATCAGGATTGTAGAAAGTCTTGTTGGTTATTCTAAAAAGTTTTCCCACGCCTTTATAGATATGAAAGCTCAAACACGAGGAGAACGCGATTTAGAAATAAATTCATAAGTATTTTCCTGTTGGCCTTCTTTAGGCACATGGCTATTTTGATTGAAAGTTGTGATCTCAAGTTTTGAAAGTCAGCATTTAAAAAGTAATGTTCTCACACCCGTTCACTGTGACTTAATGCTCTAAAAGAGGTCAAGTTTACAGTATGTTTTTATTTGTCGTATGATACAGGCTAAGGGTAAGAGCCTCTCCTCCCACCCCTAATGAAATCTCTACAGGTGCTTGAAATTTTATCAGGAGTGACTGTGTGCTCAGGCACTGCTCATCTTTGCCGGATTCTTACGTAGCAAATACTTCTGGGAAGGGAAGGGTGGACGTAAGTGGCACTGGATTATGAATAATTTAGAGGAACAGTCTTCTCAGAGAATCCTGAGAGTCCTGGATGCCTTTGGAAGAAGGGGTTGCTGAAGGCAGGCGCTTGGCAGGATGGGGTGGGAGGGTGGAGATGGCTAAGATAGAGTTACCAAGCCCCAATTTCTCTGCCTCAAACAGACTGCTGCCTAGGTGGCATGCATTAGGCTCAGGTGATGTTAAAATAACCAATTCCGTACTGGCTTTTTATTGTGGAGAGAACATTTTGTTCCTATCGTATGATATCATACATTCTGTGTGTGTGTGTGTGTGTGTGTGTGTGTTTCTAAACACATCTCCACAGAGTATTTCTTTACCTCTAAAATAACTCCAGCCTCCTGCTTTGAGGTCTTTCTCTTACAAGAACTTTCAGCTTTTGTGATTTTCCTTTGGCACGGAGTACCTCTTCCAGCCCTTCCTTCTCACCCTATTTTCCAAGGGCCAGCAGACAGTGCTGGCGTGCTCCTGGGCCTGTAAGGTTGCCGGCCCACTGTGGGAAAATTCCAGCTCGGGCGGGGACCATGCTGGTTGTTCACCAGGTGTTGAACGGACCACAGAGCGGAGCTGCCCCACAGCCTGTGCTTTCCTCGTTTGAATAGCAAGCTTATTTCCGTCTTTGATTTTCTGAAGGGCACTTGGTCTCTCCTTTTCATGTGTGCCTTGGCCCCGGGGAAAACTAATCCAACTCCGAAGCCCTGAAGAGTTACATTCGAGGGAGCTGCCTTTGTTCAGGGAGCTAACACAGTGTGATTTTATTATTCCCGCAGAAAGCCAGGGCCTGCTTGGCGGTTCAGATGAAAAGCTCTGTGACTAACAGGATTCTTTCTTCATTTCTTTCTTTTTTTGGGTTACATTTCTCCCATTAGCTGCCAGGTTGTTTCACAACATTTCTCCGGGCTGAAGTGATTTATCACGCAGGGGGAAAGAGAAGTGGGGACTGTCTGCTCTCCTTTTACCTTTTGCCAGCAGGGCTCCTGCTCCTGCAGGCGGGACAGGCCAACAGCCGTTACTTAGGTGGGGTGAGGCGAGAAAAGGAAACTTGACTCACAGCGGTTACCGATCTGGAGAAGGCCCGGGATATGGGGCAGTGAGCCAGTTGGGGTGCAGTCTGCCTCCTGGTTCTCCCTCCTGGAGCCAAAGGCTCTTGGAAGACAAGGCTTTGTTTTGCAGCCAAAGTCAAGATGGAGGTCCTTCTGCTGTGGTCCTGGGGATCTACTCCATACGGATTTTACAGTGCGCCAGAGGCTGCTGACCTGGAACCGGAGTGGCCAGGCATTCTGTCTCTTTTAAGCCTCCGTTGCAGGCTTCCTCCCCGACCCCCTAAGCTGCTTGGCGGGATCCCAGGGGATACCCACAGGCTGTTGAAGGCTTCTCTTGTTGCAGTGTCCCGTCTTGCTCTCCTCAGTCACTCTTTTCTTCCCAACCGCTTCACGGAGACGAACATGTGTTTTTGAAAATAAGTGGCAGTCAGGCAAATCCAATTAGTAGCTTAGTGTCATGACAATAGCTGAAGAGCCAGGTGATAAAAGCCTCTCTAGTCTTGACAGCTTGCAGAGGTCCACCTGAAGACCAGGTGAGCCTTGGGCAAGGAATGAATTGGAGGAAGGCGCTAATTTGCTAACAAGGTGGCCCAACAAGATGTCAACCAGTGCAGAACAAATGTAAATACGGTCCCTGCCCCCCCGCCCCCCATCCCACTTGGGGAAATCTGTGCTGATGAGTCCTCCAGCTTTCAGCCTCTGTGGGTGGGCTCCATCTAACCCCTAGAAGCACCGCGGTTTCTGAGCCGGTCCTGACGAGTAGAGAGTGTACCAGTGTTCTATAAAGGTGTAACCAGGAAAAGAGAGACCGTGCTGAGCAGTTGAAACAGAGGGAATTTAATGCATGTAACTGTTTATACAGGAGGGGAGGGGAGAGCTGAGAACCCAAAGAACAGTAACAGCTGAAAGCCACAGTTACTTCTAAACTGGAGGCCAAGGGGGGGAGATGCTTGTTTACTAAAGCGGGGGAGGCATGAGGGTCGTGTGATGGAAAACCACCTTGGGTCTGTCTGGTGAAAGCCGGAGCCAGAGAGGAGATGCCAGAGACACTGCCTTCGGCAGAGAGGGGGGGGGGGCAAAATACCCCGGGAAACACAGCTCACAAGGGTCAGTCTCCTGGGATCCAGCACAGAGCAGCAGAGATAAGGGCTGACCCAGGCAAGGAGGCTGTGTGTGCAGGTTGGGGGGGGGGGAGGGGGGGTAGGGAGACATCACGCGAGAGAGCGCTCCCACTCAGAATCGAGTCTTCCTGGGAGCAAAGCTTGTGTGTGCAGTACCAGAAATGACTCCTGGCTGCCATGAAATCTACCACTCCTGTCAGTGGCTAGTACGGGAGAGCGGAGTGGTCAAGAGAATTACTGTATATAGTTCTTGCTAGGAATGTGGGTCACATGGATGTATGCATTTATTCAAAAAGCACTGAACTATAATATTTAATTTATACCTCAATAAAACATAAAAATATACACACCTAAAGAACATCAGGCTCTGGAATCCCACTGTCTGTTTGCGAATAGCTAGCTCCAGACTGAATTGTGTCTCCTCCTTCCACCCCCCAAGTTCATATGCTGAAGCCTTAGCTCCCAATGTGACTGTACTTGGAGATAGGGCCTTTAAGAAGGTCACTAAGGTTAAATGAGTTTATAAGGGTGGGCCCCTAATCTGATAGGATGGGTGTCCTTATAAGAAGAGAGAGAGAGAGAGAGAGAGAGAGAGAGAGAGAGAGAGAGAGAGAGATGCCTGGGTGGCTCAGTCGGTTAAGCGTCTGACTTCAGCTCAGGTCATGATCTCATGGTTTGTGGGTTTGAGCCCCGCATCAGGCTCTGTGTTGACAGCCTGGAGCCTGCTTCAGATTCTGTGTCTCCCTCTCTCTCCATCCCTCTGCTTGCCCTCTGTGTGTGTGTGTGTCTCTCTCTCTCAAAAATAAATGAACATTAAAAGAATTTTTTTAGTAAAAAAAAAAAAAAAAGAAGAAGAAGAGAAAGAGAAGCCAGTGATCTTTCTCTTCCCCACATGAAAGAAAGGCTGTACGAGGGCGACAAGAAGGCAGCCGTCTGCAAGTCAGGAAGAGAGGCTTCACCAGAGAACAACTCTGCCAAGCACGGCCATCTTGCTCTTTGAGCCTCCAGAATGCCGAGGAAATGAATTTTTGTTCTGAAACCACCCAAGCCGTGGTGCTGTGCTGCAGCAGCCTGAGCCGACTAATATACTGGGCTGTGTGATTTTGAGCAAATCACACATCTGTCTACCTTAGGTTCTTCATCTGAAAAATGGAGATAATAAAAATTCCCCCCTCACGGGGTTTTTGGGAGAATGAAGCAAAATACGAGCACTCGCCATCCAGTAAGTATGCACCTGTAGCTCTTGCTGTTCAGACCCTTGAACTTCTGCCTTGGTATCCCTGCCTGGAATTCTGGGTCCCACCTATCATCAGGTGTTGTCTCCAGCCCCTTAGCCTCACACAAGATCTTGCTGCTCTCCCTGTGTCCTCCTCCTGGCCTCCTCCAGCCAACATTTGGGGTCCAGCTGGCATTGCTCAGAACTGTCACCTGCCTTTCTTTTCGCTGGCTGTGCTCCACTTGGTGACGCCATCTCCGCCCCAAGAGTGTCATGTCCTTACAATTACGCGCTTTGGTCCATTTACCTAGTGGCTTGTGGCTGAGCCAGCCGTATCAGTTTCCCATGACCCCTTCCTTTCTGGTCCTGGTTCCATCCCACCAGCCTGGGTGCTTAGGTTGGCCCAGCATACTGCTCACCTCCTTGAGTGATGCAGGCTACTTGTGCAGACACTCGGGGCTGTGGCCGTTCTAGATTTTTCTGTCTAGAAATGCACTGGGCTGGAGAGGGGTGAGTGGATGAGCTTGCTTTTATTTGTATAGCAAACATGCTGTTTTGTTTGTTTGTTTAAAACTTACACTGTGGACTTACTAGGGTTGGGTTTTGGGGAAATGGAAACTATGTTTGGGGAGGGGGGTTGGGGGCCGTAGTCAGAGGCAGATTGGATACAACTTCCCAGCCTCAGTCCCTTACTGGGCACGTTGTTGCTAGTTTTATGTGGTCTGGGAATCTGTGGTTGGCTGTCTGAGGTTTGCTGGGTCATTTGTAAAGCAGGGGTTCTCAACTTTGTAATGAATCACGTCTATTAGTTTCCAGTTACTGCATATCTCAAATTATTTTAATGGCACAAAGCAACACACACTTATTAGCTCAGGGTTTCTGAAGTTTTTAGCCTCTTAAAATTACATAAATGGTACAAGCTGGGAAGAACAAGTTTAAGCATCGAGAAGATTATAAAGTAAACATGATGCGTGTGTCCCGAACCTACTCTGTTCCAACTCTCTGAGAGAAATGATGACCCAGTCTTACTAGTTACTGTCAGTACATCTATCCGCATTTTTTTGCATGCTTAGAGGAACATATGCTCACACACTACACTCCCTCTTTTTTTTTTTTTTTTTTTTTTAAAACAAGGATGCGCTCATACTTCACTTAGGTGGGACTTCTGTTTGCAAGTGATAGAAACTCTACCTCAACCATTTGGGGCAAAAAGAGGAACTCACTGGCAGAAGAATTTAAACCACAGGACTCAGTCTCTTGGCCTTTTGTCTCTGCTTCTCTCAGACCAGCATTCTCCAGAAGCTGGAACTCTGGTCACGAGAAGCTGCCTGGCTCCCCACTCCAGGCTTCCCGTGCAGAGGGCTTATCCCTCGCCTTCAGCTAAATAAAGCATTCCCAAGAAGGATGTTGATCGGTCATGAGTATCATTTAAGGTGTTTTTGGGGGGAACCTGTGTGGCTCAGTTGGTTAAGCATCTGACTTTGGCTCAGGTCATGATCTCTCAGTTTGTGAGTTTGAGCCCAGCGTCGGGCTCTGTGCTGACAGCTCAGAACCTGGAGCCTGCTTCGGATTCTGTGTCTCCCCCCTCTCTCTGCCCCTCCCATGCTCATGCTCTGTCTCTGTCTCTCAATAATAAATAAATGTTAAAAAAAACATTAAAGTACTTTTGGCTGCAAATAACAGAAACCCCAAGAGCGAGTGACTTAATAGGGGTTTATTCTTTTCATGGAACAAGATGTCTAGAGGTACACGGTTGTTCTTGTAGCCCAGTGATGCCATAGATCTGGGTCAGTGTCTTGGCAATTCTCTTTGTCTTCCCCTCGGGGTTGCAAGGTGGGTACAGCAGCTGTAAACATCATGTTCTCATTTGACAGTGTCTTTTTTTTTTTTTTTAAAGTTTATTCATTTGGAGAGAGACTGAGACAGTGTGAGTCAGAGAGGGGCAGAGAGAGAGAGACAGCGAATCCCAAGTGGGCTCCGCGCTGTTAGCACGGAGCCTGATGTGGGGCTCGAACTCATGAAAGCGAGAGATCATGAGCTGAGCCAAAACCAAGAGTCGAACTTAACTGAACTTAACTGACTGAGCCACCCAGGCAGCCCAGCTTCTCTCAAAAGCAAAACCTGAGACAAAGGCTTTTGTGATGGCAGGGAGATGATGGCAGGGAGCAGGGGTAAGGACTGAGGGAGTGAATCGGGGAAAGAGGGACAGCCAACAGAAGGATGCATTACTGACCTGCTGGCACCTCCCGAGGGGCTTATGAACTACATCTCAGGACTGTCTGCTGGGGGACAAAGAGGGAAACATTTTTCTATCCACAAGCTCCCTCCTCCCCTAACAAAACAATATGACAATAAATATATTTTCCAGTCAGCATATGTGTATGTGGTATACACAGTCCATAGCCACATCATCATACAGATGAACCACACTTACGTATTCTATTAATGGATATTTACACTGTTTTTTTTTTTTTAATTTTTTTTTTCAACGTTTATTTATTTTTGGGACAGAGAGAGACAGAGCATGAACGGGGGAGGGGCAGAGAGAGAGGGAGACACAGAATCGGAAACAGGCTCCAGGCTCTGAGCCATCAGCCCAGAGCCTGACGCGGGGCTCGAACTCATGGACCGCGAGATCGTGACCTGGCTGAAGTCGGACGCTTAACCGACTGCGCCACCCAGGCGCCCCTACACTGGTTTTATATCAAGTTGTCATAAACATTGAAAGGGGCTTCCCCTCCCCCCCCCCCGCCCCCCGCCCTGCTCTGGTCCCAGAACCAAGGAACTTTTATAGCAATATTTCATCTTGCCAAAACATAACTAATTCACACTAACCTATTCAGGGCAAAAATAGAAAAGAGGTAAAAATAGCTTCTAAGTAGCCAAATAGGTGTCAAAGAGTCACAAATTCCAGCTGGAATGGGCAGTCGTGTGTGCGATGTCACTCCGGCTTGGGCTGAAATCTCACGTACTTGTAAGAGACAGCTTTGTTAGCCTGTCCAATCTCACTTTGCTTACAGTTCTAACTAGCTTGGTATCCTAGTCACTATTTCCACAAATGACAAGGGGAAGGAAGCCACTCAAGGAAGCCACACTGCCAGCTCAAACCAGAAGGGGGACCACAGACGGCAGCAAAAACAACACAGCAGAAACAACAACCCAAAACCTTTTTTAAAAAATGTCCCAAACATGCAAAAGAATACTGGTATTTTACTGACTCTGTGGAACAGGAGAAGAACGGAGGTTCACAGCCAGAAAGAATTGTCGCAATCACGTTCGGAGTGCTCTTTCCAAGGCGTGGAGATGAAGGATTTGTTTTTTGCTGTTGTATCTTTTCACGCAGTATTGATTCAGTACCATTGTTCTTGTTGCGCAATATTTTGGAGAGATTTCCCAATATGTAGGTTTCGAATGATGAAGACGTTGATTCTAAAATCTCTGGGGAACATCACTGTCCAAACAACTGGTTTCCATGGAGTTTTAGCCGAGAAGTTTCATCCAGCAAATTGGTTGGGTAACCACAGAGAATGATTTCTCTGCCTCTCTGCACGAGGGGGTGATGCTGACCAGACTTCGCCTGTAAACCAGGGCGGTGGTGCTCCATTTCGTGAGTATGCGGGGACAGTCACCGGCCATCCTTGCACAGTGATGGGTTAAGGCAGGTAAGCAAGTGTTGAGACTTTTATCCATCCTCCTAGAAAATTTCCAGAAATGTTAGAGGTGAGCTGGAATGGAGGGGGCAAGAAAATAATCTGTCTCCAGGAAGAAAGGAATTTGGGAACTTTTTCTGCAAAAGTTCTATATATAACAAAATGTCACTCATTTCTTGCTCAGTTTGTCTAATTAGGAAATGGTTATATCCCAGCTGTGGCATCAGTTAACCAGGATATTAGTGGCTTCGTGAGTGTGTGTGCATGTGTGTGCTCCCAGTGCTCCCTTGAAATTTAGTTAATAGCATTGACTAGAGAATTTTTTTGCTTTGTTCCAGAATCTTGTTACTTATTATTGTTATTAATGTTACCACTCCATTTTGGCCATTCACTTCTTGCCCAGTATTTCTTCCTCTGTTCTTCCTGGGTGTTTTGTTTTGTTTTACATGTTGTGGTAGACCAAATAAGGGCCCCCTGCGAAGGTATTCCTGCCCAGAAATGGTGTGTATGTTTCACTACCTGGCAAGAGGAATGGAGGCTGCAGATGGAATTAAACTTGCTCATCAGCTGGCCTTAAAATAATGAGATTATGCTGGATTATCTGGTGGGCCAATGTAATCATGGGATTCTTTTACAGGGCAAGGCAGAGGCAAAAAAAAAAAAAAAAAACAAAAAAAAAACCAAAACAAAACACACACAAAACAAAACAAAACTCAGAAACAGGGAAATGGCACTGTGAGGAAGGCCTGCCACGGATGACTTTGAAGGGAGCCACAAGCTAAGGCATGTGCAGCCTCTGGAAGTAGAAAAGGGGAGAAAAGTAGATTCTTTTCTAGAGTCTCCAGAAAGGAATGTAGCCTTGCTGACACCTTGGTTAGTCCAGGGAGACCCATTTGGAACTTCTGACTTCCCGAACTCTGAGATAATCAATTTCCGTTCTCTTAAGCCACCGTGTTTGTGATAATTTATTCCGGCGGCAATAGAAAAAATGAAAGCATGTGTTTATAAATTACATTTAAGACGTATTTATGAAGTGTTTGCTGTGTGCTCAACGTTGTGCATGGGGAGAAGATACAAAAGTAACGGAAATGTTGTCACACCTTCTCACAAGTGATTGGTATTTCAGAGGATGAAATAAAGTTTATTTCTGTTATACACACTATTAGCTATCATTATGTAATGCTCATAGTTGCATAGGCAACATGATTGATCTAATCATCCATGTTTCTTGGTTCCTTTTCTGTGCCAGGCACTGTGTGTGCAGTAAGGGAGATACAGTGCTGAACAGATACAGTTACTTAATATGACCAGGAAGAATTGTTCATTTCTGCTACAACCCAGTCTGCTCCTCCTGCAATCTTTTTCCTAATCTCCCAATTCCTCAAACTCCAGATCTACAAAATCATTGGAGCAGAGGTTTTCAACCAGTGGTGTATGTGATTGCTGTGGTGGATGTGAAGGGGCAGGTGAAAATACAATGCCTAGCCCTGCCCCTGGAGATTCGGACCCAGTAGTCTCAAGAAGCATTGGGCTATAGGTTTTTTGGTAAAAGCTCCCAATGTAATTATTTACCTTGTTTTAGAGAGTGAGATAAATAGAGCACTAATGGGCTACAAAAGAAATTACATGTTAAATATTTTTTAAATGTTTATTTATTTTTGAGAGAAACAGAGAGATAGAGAGAGAGAGCAGGAGAGGGACAGAGAGAGAGGGAGACAGAGGATCCAAAGCAGGCTCTGCACCAACAGCAGAGAGCCTAACGTGGGGCCTGAACTCATGAATCGTGAGCCAAAGTCGGGCGCTTAACCGACTGAGCCACCCCGGCACCCCTTGTCTTTTATTGTCATACAGGTGGTATCATGTTATTTAATTACAATGTAATATGATTATAAATTAACAACAAGAGAGTCACTCAAAATCTATACATTTGGGAATTAAAGCACATTCCTAAGTAATTCAGTTTTTGGATAAAAGAGGGAGTCAGGGGGCGCCTGGGTGGCTCAGTCGGTTAAGCGTCAGGCTTCGGCTCAGGTCATGATCTCGCGGTCTGTGAGTTCGAGTTCCGCGTCAGGCGCTGTGCTGACAGCTCAGAGCCTGGAGCCTGTTTCGAATTCTGTGTCTCCCTCTCCCTCTGCCCTTCCCCTATTCACGCTCTGTCTCTCTCTGTCTCAAAAATAAATAAACGTTAAAAAAAAATTAAAAAAAAAAAGAGGGAGTCAGGGTAAAATCGCAAAATATTCAGAATGAAACCGCAAGGAAAGTAGCAGGTATCAAAACCGTAGAAAGCAGCCCACGTGGCATTCAGAGAGAAATTTCTCGCCTGAAGGTTATTAGAAAACAAGAAAGATTGAACATCAAGTACCCAGCTTAAAAAGATACAAAAGAAACAACAACAAAATCCCGAAGAACAGACGAGTTTGCAGACGTTTAAATACAGAAGCAAAATTAATGAAGCAAAATGATCTTAGTGGAATTAAGAAGACCCTAAATTTGTTCTTTAAAAAAAAAAATGAATGAAACAAACTTCGGTTTTAATAAATAAATGGTATTCGTAGTGACAGCAGCGACAGTGGTAGTAATAATTCAGAAACGTGTATATGATGCTCGGTGTCAGACATTTATTCCCCGCTAGGCATGCATGTGCTTCCTTACGTTTCTGGGCCCTCTCATCCGTGAGTCAAATGCTGGCCCTTGAACTGTCAGCAGAGTAGCAGATGTGCTGGTCAGAGCCTGTGTGGGATCCTGTCGCTCTGTTTTTTCCGCTCCCGGTGCTGCTGTGAGCTTGCAGGCCAGGTGCCGAGATAGTGAAGCAGCCTGGATGACTGTGTCCCCAAAGAAGGACGGGTACTCTGGGGAGTTGTTCAGTTGACATTGCACTCTGTGGGAGCAAGAAATGTAACTTTCCTGGGCGAAGTCACTGGCTCACGTTTTAATGCAGCATAGCCTGTCTCCTCCTGACTGAGCCACGTTTCATAGAATGTGTGCGTTCTAGAGTACCTCTCGGTCATTAGATAGATAAACACCTACAACTTGGTCAATGTATTGTGAAAGTGTAGCTGCAGGAAGAGAGTGGAAAAGGAAGAAGCTGGACTCTTCAGAGTTTGTTAATTTTCCTGCTCATTGCCAGACAAATATGGCTGAAGACCCAATCATTTACCGAGACCTACTGGCCCAGGTTGTTTGTGTCCACAAACATACATACACCTCAAAGCCTGTAGTAGGGAAGGGTTTCCAGATTTCTTCACTGTCTTCTGTTTAGAATATTGCTTTGAATTTGTTCATGTACTGTTGCTTTAGAAAGATAGTAAGACTCGCCATCGGCTCCTTTTTTGAATGTCTAATTCCGATAGGCTATTAATGTGATTTATCGCAATGAACTCGTTACAGCATTTTCCACCAAAATGAGAAACTGGAAATAAAACACAACTGACGGGTCCCTGCATTAGGTGACTTGTAACTGAATTTGATCTGATTTCAATGCTAATTCTCATGTTCAGAGTGCAAAAGGGCAAGCCACTCATTCACATTCATTGAGACGCTAGTTCCGTATTATTTGTGTAAGTACGTTTGAAAGTCTCATATTTCTGAAATGTATGGAATATTGAAGCATGCAGTGGTTTGGCATATGAAGTCAGCGTGTCTGAGTTCATATCCTAACCCTAGCACCTTACTAGCTGGGTGAACATGGGCATTATTAAATCATTATTAAACTGAGACTCAGTTTCCCCTTCTGTAAAGTGGGAGCGACAATAGTTACCACCTCAAGGAGTTATGGTGGGGGTTAGAGGTGACCCTCCACGTAAACTGCTCAGTAGGTGTTGTTGTGGATGCTGGTGGTGGGGTGGTGACGCTTATGACCGGGCAGGTTTGAGAGTAGTCCGGTCACACGGGGCTGGCCCTCTGGAGCAGCTCTGCCTCTTACTGGCTGGGCATCTTTGAGGAATGTACCCTCTCTCATTTTCCATTTTCTCACACATGAATGAGGATGATTATAGTTATCTGGTACACCTGTTGGGAAGATGAAATCAAATAGAGTATTAAAAATAGTGTTTGGCAAAGAGATGGGTACACAAGGCACTTAAGAAATGATAGCTATTATTATGAAAACCGAAAATTGGAAAACTGCTATTTAGTTTACCTATATAGTACAGATATCATTCAAACTAATATTCCCTCTTACCATGACCTTCCACTCCTTCCTGTGGCATTAAACATCGCGATTATTATTTTCTGAATTACAGGTTAGATTCTGATACCAAGAGTTCCAATATGCTATCTGATTTTTTTTGTTTTTGTATTTTTTTAATACCTGCGTTTCATGAAGTTTCATACTTGGAAATTTGAAAATCTTTTTATTGTCGTGATACAGACTTGACTTGTCCCCACTGGGTTTCACTTGCAGTCCACGTTTTTTGCTTTTCCTCTTTTTTCTCCTTCCTTCCTTTTCCCCTCAGTCTTCCTTCTAATCTTTCATCTTTGACTTCTTCCCTTTCTTCTTTATAATTAGAGACACGTCCCCACTATAATCCTGGAATCTCCCTGTAACACGAAGGACTAGATCTGTTCTGTGGAACAGCAACACTGAGAAAGCAACCTCAAGTGAACGCTGACCTTTTTGGGTACCATATGTCTATTTAATGATCATCTACTCTGCCACACAGAGGCTACTATGGAGCCTATGGTTTTTGCTCTCATTTCTGCCTAAACTTGACATTCTTCCAATGCACTGTTAATTTCAGGTTGCGAACGTTGGATACTTTTTTAACCTATGCTTCTTTCTTCGATGCTACTATAAACCTATTAGCCTTCAATTGTCTCTTGCTTACTAATTTTAAGTCTTTAAAGAAGATGACGCAACCAAATCTAGTTTTGCAAAGTACCTCAACAATATAAAAAGGTATTATTGCTTTTGGGTCAAGTCCTGGCCACGCAGGGAAAGTGTTCCAGGCAAAGCCAACAATTTCTTCCTCAGTTGCCAAGACTATATCCATTTGTTTATTGGCACCAAGTTGTGGGTGAAGCTGAGTTATCTAGATTGCCTCCAATAAAGAAGATTCTCACTTTCTGAAAACGGTATGTTTCATTTCTGGAGAGGAGCAAGTACCAATGGTGTTGATGCTACTGTTAATATTAACAGGTATCGTGTGGGGCTTATTGCCTTTTCTCTGAAGAAGGGAAGGTCATTTTGAGGTTCTGGGAACTGTGCAGGGAATCCTTTCTCCAGGCACATCTGACAAGACTCTTGGGAGAACAAGGGTGGGAGAAGCAGGAGCAGATTTGTGGTCAAGGGGGCAGAGTTGTGCCCATCCATTTTGGGGGGGCAAGATGGCATAATGGGGAAGAGCCCAGGCTCTGGAGGCAGACCTAGCCCACTTCAAGAGCCAGCTTTACTGTTTGTTAGTTGTATATAACCTTGTATAATTGTCTAACTTCACCAAGCTTTGGTTTCTTCATCAATTATTTATTTTTTTTAATGATTTATTTTTTAAAAAGTTTTATTTTATTTATTTTGACACAGAGAGAAAGCAGGGGAGGGGCAGAGAGAGAGAGAGAGAGAGAGAGGGAGAGAATCCCATGCAGGCTCCTCACTGTCAGTACAGAGCTTGACATGGGGCTCGAACCTCAAACTCAACAAACCATGAGATCATGACCTGAGCTGAAAACAAGAGTCAGACACTTAACCGACTGAACCACCCAAGCGCCCCTCTTCATCAGTTAAATAAAAGCAATAATGGTGGCTTTCCTTCAGGGCTGTGGTGAGGATTGAGAGAGAGCATGCATGGAAACCATTCAACACCGAGCCAGGCACATGTTGAGCTCAGTAAATGTTTAGTATTGTCATGGCTGGTTTTAGAATTACTATTATGTTACTATCCTTACTAAATTCTACAATTTAATAATTTAGGTGAGGGATGAGGGGTTTTTGCCTCTTCCAATCAGTCGTGTGATCCTTGACTTCCACCCCTGGCTTTAAAACAGGAATGGCTTATTTCTGCTCATGTGTTTTGTTTTTGTTTTTTTCTGTTTGTTTGACTATAAAGAGGATAAATCATCATCTGTCCTTCCTTCCCACTCTTTTTCTTATCCATTTGAATACAATAAAACACCTTGCCTAATGTGGGTTTCGCGCTAAGCTACATAGACATCAGAGAAATGTGGTCGCTTGCTCCTGCCATTTGAAATGGGGATTTGGCTACAGTGAATCCCTGCTGATGAGAGAGAGTTCTAGAGGTCTCAGGGCCCTGACTGTTTGGGTCTGAAGGACTCGGGCTCTCGCTACCTCTAGGGGTGATTTCATTTTCGGAGCCTGGGGACTCTGATGGGCTGTTTTTGGTCTGGTGTCAGGGGACTCTGCAGACATCTGCGTGACCTTCCCAAAGGCCTCTTCCTCCCTGATTAGCACGTGCTGGGGTGTAAGGTGAGTGTCATCTCAGTCCTCCCTGGCCTTTGTCAGCTAGCTGCATGGATGCTGGGAGCCTCCGGCTGAAACGGAGAGGTGGCCAGGAAACAAAGGTCTGACAATAGACGGGGCAAGGTCAGTAGTGAAGCTGCAAGGCTGAAATCATAATGTGTGCACCGGGATCTTTTTGGCTTAAGTGACCTGTGGTTGCCATATCACTTCATTTTGTTTTTATGAATATATTTCTTTACTTACAGAGTGATTTCACATTGAGTAGAAAAATTCAGTCTTTTCCTCCCTGTGTTTTCCTTTACTGTTACGTGCCTATCACATTTGCGATGCCTCTGACACATCGATCACCAGATATGTGACCCCCACCAAGCAATTCTCTGACACCAGTGGGTGTTCTACAGTTCGACTTAATTCTGACATTACTTACCTGGAATTAGGGTCAGATCCCACAGGTCAACAGTTTGGTCAGGAAACGCAGATTGTAGGTCCCCAGGCTACCCACAACTTCTATCCAATTGACCATTGAAGTTCTTATGGCCTCTTCCTCAGGTTTGATTAGTTTTACTAGAGCGGTTCACAGAACTCAGGGAAACACTTATGCTTAGCAGTTTATTGAAGGATCTGATGAAGGAAACAGGTGAAGAGCCGGGTGAAGAGATACATAAGGTAAGGTCTGGGAGGGTCCCAAGCTTGTGTCCCCATGGAGTTGGGGTGTGTCACCCTCCAGTACATGGATGCGTTCACTAGCCTCGAAGCTGCCTGAACCCCATTACATGGGGATTTCATGATGATTTCATGAGACACGATCAGTGATTAGCTACATTTCTAGCCCTTCTCCCTCCTCAAGAGAATGGAGGGTGGGGGGGTGTGGAGCTGAAAATTCCAAGCTTCTAATCATGGCCTAGTCTCTCCTGTGACTACCTTTCATCCAGGAGACATCCAGGAGCCCACCCGGATTCACCTTATTAGAACACAAGACATCCCTATCACCTAGGAAGTTACAAAGGACCTCTGTGCCAGTAATTGGGGGGCAGAGGCCAATATGTATTTTCCATTACCTTACATGCACACATCAACTGGTATGATCGTCACAATGACCTTATTTATTTATTTATTTTAATATCAAATTTATTGTCAAATTGGTTTCCATACAACACCCAGTGCTCATCCCAACAGGTGCCCTCCTCAATGCCCATCACCCGCTTTCCCTTCCCTCCCACCCCCCATCAACCCTCAGTGTATTCTCAGTTTTTAAGAGTCTCTTATGGTTTGCCTCCCTCCATCTCTAACTTTATTTTTTTCTTTCCCCTCCCCCATGGGTTCCTGTCAAGTTTCTCAGGATCCACATAAGAGTGAAAACATATGGTATCTGTCTTTCTCTGTATGACTTATTTCACTTAGCTTAACGCTCTCCAGTTCCATCCACGTTGCTACAAAGGGCCATATTTCATTCTTTCTCATTGCCACGTAGTATTTCATTGTGTATATAAACCACAATTTCTTTATCCATTCATCAGTTGATGGACATTTAGGCTCTTTCCATAATTTGGCTATTGTGGAAAGTGCTGCTATAAACATTGGGGGTACAAGTGCCCCTATGCATCAGCACTTCTGTATCCCTTGGGCAAATTCCTAGCAGTGCTATTGCTGGGTCGTAGGGTAGATCTATTTTTAATTTTTTGAGGAACCTCCACACTGTGTTCCAGAGCAGCTGCACCAGTTTGCATTCCCACCAACAGTGCAACAACAACCTTTTGAAGCAGGCAGGGGCAGTCTTGGCTCCTATGTAACAAAGAGGAAAATGGAGACTTTCCCTAATAAGTCTTCCTAATTAGGTGGCTCCTGGCTCCCGTTCCAAGTTTAGAGTGTTTTTGGCTGGGCTGACTTTATTGCTAGGTAAAGACAATGGTGTGGCTTGAGGTCCATTGGGACAATCTCCAGGCACCAAATTACTTCTACTTTTCTGTAGTGATTTTCTGAAATTCTATCATTTTGAGTCAATCGTACCTTTGATTGAGCCAGTGTCTCTCCAAGCCCTCTCTTTCAAAATGCAAAGACTCCCTAGCAGGGGGAGATAAGTCATAAATGGCAAATCAGTTTGTCCAATTAATTTCTCTCTTGGCAGCCAGCTGAGACTCGGGTGGTTAAGGATGGAAATGTCGATGGCAGATGGGAGAAGGAACCTCTGGAGTTCGAAGCCCTGTCTGAGAAGAACAGACCTCAGAGAGTGTATTGGTTTTCTATTGCTCTGTAAGAATGACCACAACTTGGTAGCTTAAAATAACACACATTTATCATCTTGCAGCTTCTGTAAGTTAAGAGTCAGGTCATGGCTTAGCTGGGTCCTCTGCCTAAGGTCTCACAAAAGTCCAAGCAAAATGCTGGCTGCGCTGCATTCTTTTCTGGAATTTTGGATCTTTGTCCAAGCTTACAGAGTTTGTTGGCAGAATTCGGTTCCTTGGACCTAGGCCTGAGACCCTCACTTCCTAGAGACTGCCTGTAGTGCCCTGCGCTGTGGCCCCCTCCACAGGCAGTTCACAGCACAGCAACTTGCTTCTTCAAGACCAACCACAGATTTTCTCTCTTGAGTCTCTGAGACAGAGTGTTATACAGCGTAAGGCCACCATGGGAGTGGCATTTTGAGATTTCACCTGAAAATCTGGATCTTGTTGGGCCCACGTTCTCACTGGGAGACAGCTGGTTGGTGAGTAGCAGGTGCCCGCTTGGACATGGAAGGACTCTTTGGTTTCCCAGACTCCTTGCCTTCCTCCGATGCTGCACTCACCCCACCACAATCTGTTCTAGTCCTTCCCTGTGCCCTCCTGTCTATTGTGGGCTTTTGAGTTTGTGACCCGGGATTACGTTCTGAAGAGGCTGAGGAAATGTATGACTCCGGGAAATGGAATAAAGAGGCTGTGACTCAAGACGGGGGTGGGGCTGCAGCAAACATGGCTCCACACCTCCTCCTGTGTCTAATTATAGCATCAAGGCGGTGGGACTGAACAAATCTGGGGTCCTTTCTTGGCTCTGTACTCACACATATGGATGTCAGTCTATGATTTAGTCTCTTTGAGCCTCAGTTTCCTCATCTGGAAATCCTCCCTTCCCCCAGAACTGCTGATTCAAATCGGGTTGGATTGGGGCCAAAGAATCTGTAATTTTGACAGGTGCCCAAGGTGACCCAGTGGTCGGGCCACTTTGGGTGATGAGTCCATTCACAACCGGACATTAGCCGGCAGCTGTGGGCTTGGGAAATAGGAGCCTTTTTTTTTTTTTTTTTTTTTTTTTTTTTTGAGAAAGTCATTGACAGTTGGGGCTTACCCTAAGCTGGCTAGAACTCGGGGAAAGACTTCAGTTCCAGACAGAATATTCCATGGAAAAAATATTGAGAAGTTAAGAATCTGGGAAGGTGGATACAGTTGCCTGCTGGATCACTGTGAGGACTGGAAATTTGTGTCTTATGTCTCACAGTAGTTTCTAAACCACTGATGGGGCAGGGCTACCCAGCAGCAGAAAGCAGGGACTCAGTAAATGTTGGTTGAATAAGTGAATCAATAAAAAGTAAACATTTGCCAGGATCCACCAGTCGGCATTCTCTCAGTGTGAACCTCTCCGAAAACACTCAGAGAAGTTCTCTTCTGTCTCTCAACAAGCTCCTTCTATTGAACTGAGTGCAATCTATAGAGAGATTATAGTTAAGGAGGGCCCCAATTTGGAGACAATCTTTTATTTCCAAGCCAAGAACAAATCAAGTGCCTCCAATGTCCTGGGTTGAAAATGCAAAGCTCTAATTTGTCAATGAAAAAGAAATCCTTTTGGTTTCTGAGTTTCACATTCTGGAACATATTTTCCCAACCAAGAGGAATTTCTAGTAACTAACAGGTGCAGAGAGCCTCCATTGTAGGCAAACTTGGGTTCTATCATTTCAGGATCATGTTTGAAAATAGAAGGGAGTTTCAAGTAGTCTGATACAAATGCTGATTGTTACAAAGCTTTGTGGTTAAGAGAACATGAGATTTATCAAACTGCGCACTTTAATATTGGGCAGTCTCTTGTTTGTCAATCATTTCTCAATAAAGCCATAAAAACAAAAAGACATGAAGTGTAGAAGGGCACATATGCATTATGAAGTCCTGTTTAGGCTAAGTCTTTGCTTCCCTTAAAATATATTTTGGTCAATTAATTCATATATTTTTGGTCCTGTCTCTGTTTAACACACAACATTGGTTTGGTTTAATAACCCAAGAGAGCCTTTAAATATTTCATAGCTGATGGTCCTGATGAAAACTTAACTCATACCAAAGTTATTTTTTATTTATGGGCTTCTGAGGGCATCCATGGTGCTCCACGAAGCATGAGAAAGACAAGTTTATGCTCTGGGCCTTCTGTGAGTACTTAGCATTTAGAAAGCAGTGACACGTATGAGCGTGAGTGGCTTTGTGAGTTATTTGGGGTGATAGCCTCCTGGGAGGAACGACATGCTGTCCTGCTTGGAGCAAAATGATTACACAGGTATGGTCACCAGTCATTGCATTTGGAGTCATTTTTCTACAAGTGGTGATGAGCATTTAAGGGACAGAAGAATTGGGGAGGGGAGATGGGGAAAGGAAAGGCATTTGAAATGAGGGAAACAGCGTGACCAAGGCACAAAGGTGCTGTGTCTGGTGTATTTATGGACGCATTTGGGGAACAGAATCTAATGAGGCTGGTGAGCATGGATCATGAAGGCTGGATTATGAAGGCTCTGGAGAGGGAGGCCGCAGAATTTTAGCAAATGGAAATAGAAGGTTTTCTATTGAAGGTTTCTGAGTACACAAATGCTATAATAGTTTAAATGTTTTAATTGAAGATTCTTGTATATAGATAATGGTATAAGTGCTCTTGTATACATTGACCCATAGCAACCCTGTGATGTAAACACTCTTTTCAGTGTCTCATTTTTTAAGTGAGGAAACTTGGGCACAGGAAAGTGGTTGACATAGGATTTGAACCCAGGCTACTTGGCTCTAGAGCAAATGCATTTATTTTATTTTATTTTTTATTTTTTTTAAAGTTTTTTTTTTTAATTTTTTTTTCAATGTTTATTTATTTTTGGGACAGAGAGAGACAGAGAATGAACGGGGGAGGGGCAGAGAGAGAGGGAGACACAGAATCGGAAACAGGCTCCAGGCTCTGAGCCATCAGCCCAGAGCCCGACGCGGGGCTCGAACTCACGGACCGCGAGATCGTGACAGCTGAAGTCGGACGCTTAACCGACTGCGCCACCCAGGCGCCCCTAGAGCAAATGCATTTAATCAGTAGTGTGTTTAGGACTCCTATAGTGATAAGTCGTATATAAGGAAGGTTAATCTGGTGGTGATATCCAGGGTTAATTGGAAGGAAAAGACTCCTGGTGGTGAGCAATCCAGTTAGGAGGCTATGGCAATAATCTGAGGCATACCAGAAGCCGTTCACATCTTTGCTTCTGGCCGCCCCTCCATCACCTGACTTCATCCGTCCCTACTAGTCCCATGCCGATTCCAGGCACCGTTATTTTCTGCCTCCGCTTCGCTCTTCCGCAATCCATTCTCCACTCTGCAGCCAGAGGATCTTTGTAAAGAGCGAATCCGAACAGATTGCTCCTTTGATTAAACTTTCCTTGTAAAGTCTCTTTCCTTCAGGAGCTGGCTCTCATTTGCTTCTCCAGCCCCATTTCCAGGCACCTGCGTCCTTTCGCACCAGTAAATGTCAGCTGTTATTATTACCCCGCCACAACCCACTTATCACACCATTGTATTTGCTGAATGAAGAAAGTCAGTGAGTGGGAAGAGAGATTAAGAGATGGATGTGAGTAAGAGGCAGATGTCTGGCTTTAACACTTCCTCTCCACCTATGGGCCTGAAGCAAAGAAATCCAGAGGAAAAGGATCTACCTTTCTATTCCGAGGCCTTGGCAATCTGGCCTTCCAGATCTCGTCCTGCAAATGCTGTCCTTTTTAGCAGCGCCCTCTTGGGAGTGGGGGGGGGGGGTGGTTCTGTTTCCAGCCCTGCATCCTGTGCATCTCCCTGGTCTCCTGGCTCCCCTGCCCGGGAGCTTGGGGCCTGGCCATGCTCACTGCCTGCAGCTCCAGCTGTAGGAAGCTGGCCTCGGAGCCCCCTCCCCTCTGCTGCCCTGGGAAGGGAATTCACCTCATTTCAAGGGAAAAGGGGAGGATGATTCAAAGATGAGTAGATAGTTTCAAGATGGTTGACTCAGAGAATGATTAAGAGGAGAAAGCCAGAGGGGTACAGAAGGAGGACAGAGGCTGGGCGGGTGAAGGGCGGGGGGGGGGGGGCCTCTGCCGGCCGGCCACGGGGCTGGGCTTCAACCCCGTGCCTGACCTCAGGCACACCACCCAATCACCCACAGCCTCAGCCCGCTCTCTCCCTCGCTGGGGCCAATGACAGTAGCTGCTTTACGGGAGTATCAAGGAGATCAAAGAAAAAGTGGCCCTCAGGCACTTAGCATGACGGCCCAGGGCAGGAAGCACCCTCTAAAAGTCAGCTGGCATTACTTTAAGTGGGCAGTGAGAACAAAAGTGTGTGCTCTATCCAAGCGACTTCTCAATTTTTGGGTCTCAGGAGGGCTCCTTGACACTCTTAAATATTACTGAGGACTTCAAAGAGCTTTTGTTTATATGTATATCTTGTGATATTTATTTACATTAGAAATTAATACCAAAATGGTTAAAATATTTATTAATTCATGTAAGAACGATAACAAACCCATTATGGTACCGTATTTTTTAAAAATGAGAAATCATCATCTTTGCCAAGGTAAAAGTCCTTAGAAAAGTGACGTTGCTTTAGACTGTTGCCAACCTCCTTAATGTCTGGCTTCAGAGAGGACAGCTGGGTGATCACGCAGTCTGCTGCACCTGTGCCTGTCATGGTGCCTCTGGAGAATTCCATGTGCACTTGTGAGAGACTGGGAGTGAACGAGGCACATAACGTCTTGGTGCTCTTAGGAAATAGTTGTGGCCCCAACGACTGGCTGAAGGGGTCTCAGGTGCCTTTCAGGGTTCCCGGAACACACTTTGAGAACCGCTGACCTAAAAGAGAATTTTGAAAAAAATCCTTTTTCAGTTTGTGAGAAAAGATCGTGCCCAAAATGAGATTACACGTCACGTCCATCACGTGGGCAAAAAACGAAGGAGTCTGGCAATACCAGGTGTGTCTGAGGTTGTGAAACATCAGGAAGTCCCAGCCACTGCTGGGATGCTCCTTGTGCAACCGCTATTGGACGTTATCATCTGCTCTGTTCGTGCTGTACCACTCAGCTGTTCCACTTCTGAGAACTGAGGGACAGACTATGGTATCTTTATGTAATAGAATACTAGACTTAAATACCACAATGAAAGGAACGGGCATAGAACATGGAACATGGTTGGCCCTTTGGTGTGGTTTTTGGACTGTGCAGATCCACTTATGTGCAGATTTGTTTCAATAAATACGGTACAGTACTGTAACTGCATTTTCTCTTCCTTATGGTTTTCTTGGTAACATTTTTTTCTCTAGCTTACTTTATTGCAAGAATGCAGTATATAATGCATGTAACATACAAAATATGTGTTAATCTACTGTTTGTGTTAGGTAAGTCTTCCGGTCCATGGCAGGCTATTAGCAGTTACATTCTGGGGGAGTCAAATGTATCCACAGATTTTCAACGGTGCGGGGCATCCACACCCCCGTGGTTGTTCAAGGGTCAACTCTAATAATAGTAATGTGATATATTTACATAATAGAATGCTACAATTGAAGATAAATCCACTAGATTGGGGTGCCTGGGTAGCTCGGTTGGTTGTGTCTTACTCTTGATTTTGGCTCAGGTCAAGACCTCATGGTTTGTGAATTCGAGCCCTGTGTCAGGCTCTGTGCTGACAGTGTGGAGCCTGCCTGGGATCCTCTCTCTCTCTCTTTCTCTCTGCCCCTCCCCTGATCATGCTCCCCCCCACTCTTAAAAAAAATTCATGCACCCCAGTGTTTATAGCAGCACTATTGACAATAGCTAAAGTATGGAAAGAGCCCAAATGTCCATTGACAGATGAATGGAGAAAGAAGATGTAGCATACACACACACACACACACACACACACACACACACACAATGGAGTATTAAATGTGGATAGAACTAGAGTGTATTATGCTAAGTGAAGTTAGTCAGTCAAAGACAAATATCCTATGACTTCACTCACATGTGGAATTTTTTTTTTTTAATTTTTTTTCTACGTTTTTATTTATTTTTGGGACAGAGAGAGACAGAGCATGAACGGGGGAGGGGCAGAGAGAGAGGGAGACACAGAATCGGAAACAGGCTCCAGGCTCCGAGCCATCAGCCCAGAGCCTGACGCGGGGCTCGAACTCCCGGACCGCGAGATCGTGACCTGGCTGATGTCGGACGCTCAACCGACTGCGCCACCCAGGCGCCCCAGGAATTTAAGATACAAAACAGATGAACAGAAGGGAAAGGAAGAAAAAATAATATAAAAACATGGACAGGGACAAAACACAAGAGACTCTTCAATATAGAGAACAAACTGAGGGTTGCTGGAGGGGTTGTGGGTGGGGGTATAGGCTAAATGGGTAAGGGGAAGACACTTGTTGGCATGAGCACAGGGTGTTATATACATAGGGGACAAATCACTGGATTCCACGCCTGACGTCGTTATTGGACTATACGCTAACTAACTTGGGTGTAAATTAAAAAAACACTAATAAATAAAAAAATAAATTCACTAGGGCCATGTTAATATGAATAAATCTCAAAAACAATGTTGAGCAAAAACTAAGTAGCAGAGATGCAAGTCCAGAGTGCCATTTGCATCCAGTTTGAAAATATGCAAACAAACCTATATGTTACTGATGGGTACGTACATGTGTAGTGAAGCTATCGAATCATGCATAGAATGAGAAAGACCAAATTCAGGGAAATGGTCCCACCTGAAGAATAAGGATAGGCAACAAAATCGAGGAGGAGTTTTGGGAGGATTTAACTGTATCTGTAGTGTCTTATTTATCTATTTTTAAAATCTGAATTAAAAAAATAAATTTCTGTTTAAGCAATTATTTGCTGGGAAAGAGTACGGCGAGAAAACGAGCCATGGCAATAAAAATTAACCATCTGGCAAAAGCCTGTGGGCAATGACCAACAAATTCCTCACTCACGTTGACTGTGTGGACAGGGTCCAGTTAGGGGCAACTGAGTTCCAAAGGCTCATTTATAATTGGTTCTTCGACGTTTAGCATGGATTTTCCCATAGAAACAGTTGAGCAAGTTGCCTAAAGGCCTAGACAAGGCTGGTCTGCCCAGCCCACAGAAACCCATGAACTTCGCAAACTGCCTGACCCACGGAAGGAGATGAGCAGGGCTGAGAAGGAGTTCCCTCAGAAAGTTTCCTCTGGCTTGGAGAGCTGGGAACTGATCCTCCCCAGCAGCCTTGGCCTGATCCTCCCTGGACCTCCTTTCCAGCCCAGTTTGGGGGTCAGGGATTCTCACACTTCTGAGCCAGTCAAGGTTGACGAGGTAGGATCCCTATTTGGCAGGACAATCTGGAGTATGTGTTTCTGGGGGTGGATGGCCTTGGGGCCAGGAGATATGGGAAGGCCAACCTACAAGTGCAAACCTTTGAGTTGAGACCACTCTTTATCCTCGTCAGCTTTAGAGTCATCTCTCACTGACTTTCTGCCAAGACCTTTTTTATTTCCTCTTTCACTGCCACCCTGGTTGTTTCAGACCCAAGATTCTCTCCTCTGTTCCATGGAGGAAAAAGCCTCTTGGGGCTTGCTATACAGTCAACATTCTGCTGCTGGTGACTCCAGAATTTCCTTATAGGAGGGCTGAGGGGTGCTGGTTTGGTTGGAAGGAAGGGTTTGAAGTTGTATTTATGCACCATTTTTTTTATTTTTATTATTTTTTTTAATGTTTATTTATTTTTGGGACAGAGAGAGACAGAGCATGAACGGGGGAGGGTCAGAGAGAGGGAGACACAGAATCCGAAGCAGGCTCCAGGCTCTGAGCTGTCAGCACAGAGCCTGACGCGGGGCTCAAAGTCGGACGCTTAACCAACTGAGCCACCCAGGCACCCCTATGTACCATTTTAGACAAGATGGAGGCAACACCGGTTGTCCCTAGTCAATAGGGTGGGGGCTAATGGAGAGACGAAGGCTGAGGCCAAGATACTGCCCCCAAGCCCCAGTCTTCTTAACCAACTCAATGGAAGTCAATTCTCTTCCCTCTTTTCAGTGTCTAAAGCGAGAACTCTGCTTGGGGGTTTGGGGGAAAAGGGAGAGACTAAAAATAAAAGATGACGGGAAAGTAAAGAATTCTCTAAGAGGAGCGCCTGGCTGGCTCAGTCAGGCTGAGTCACAACTCTTGATCTCAAGATTATGCATTTGAGCCCCATATTGGGAACCTACTTAAAAAAAAAAAAAAGCCTACTTAAATTAAAAAAAAAATCTCTCTAATAGAGTCTCATATGTGTTGGCCTTGATATTCATTGAAACGTATGTCTAGTTCATTGGAAGTACATTTCTATATTACAAGCTTTTATCAATAGCAATAGCATATAAAAAAAGATACTATCCATCATTCCAACCTAAGTGCTCTCATTTTTGGACATTCCCTTTCAGTCCTTACTACATGTTTGTATGGCTGTAGATTATAGGGGCACAGACTTTTTATCTTAGCATTCTTACTAATGAATACACGTTTCTCTATGCTCCTATGTACCTGTCACATTTACTTACTTACAGCAAAACCTTGGATTGTGAGTATCTTGTTCTGTGAGTGTTCCGCAAAAGGAGCAAACATTTCTCATAAATTTTAACTTGATAAACGAGCGATGATTTGCAATACGAGTAGTACGTGATGTCAAATGTCACATGATCACAACTGGGCCATGGTTCTCTCTCCCTTTCTCTCTGCCTCTCTCTGTCTGTAGGATTGTGGGTGATCGTCTCCCAGGCTCAGATGCTTGGTCTCAGGCCACAGTGTTTGGCTGAAATCAGTGATTTTTCAGAACGTTGGGAGGTGCCCACAACCAGCACTAGGGTATTTTCGGTCACTTCAAAGCACCTACATACAGTCCTTTGCTTGTCCATACAAGAGTAAGCTTAGGAATGCCTTGCTTCATTCTAGGTCAGGCTGCCTGCAGATAGAGACCCTTTCTTCTGCTCCTTATTGCCAGTTACATTCAATATAGTATATGACAAGTTTATTAATACTGTGCTACAAAAAAGATTCCATTCAGCCAACAGATAGCAGTGATTCCGTTAGTGATAGTGAAAGTTGCCCTACACAATAACTCTCCTCTCTCTTGTCTCCCTCCCACCAGCCACGAAGGTTTTCAAAAGTAAGTTCAGATTAATTTATTTTTCTTTAAACTTTGTATTTTCTTCATTATTTTGTATTATATTACAGCATTATAACCATTTTTATATGAATATTTTTGGGGTGTGGGACGAATCATCTGAGTTTCCATTATTTCTTATGGGGAAATTTGCTTTGATATACAAGGGCTTTGGATTACAAGCATGTTTCTGGAACGAATTATTCTTGCAAACCAAGGTCTTACTGTGTTTTTCTTTTGGAAGCTGTTCCATTCCCCCCCACCCCCACCAGATTTACTAAGATATAATTGACACATAACATTGTGTAAGTTTTAGGGGTCAACACGATGATTTGACATACATATATATATTGGGAAATGATCACTACAATATGTTTGGTTAACATCAATATTTTTTTCTTGTGATGAGGACTTTTAAGATCTACTCTCTTAGAAACTTTCAAATATATAATACAGTAGTCCCCATGCTGTACATTACGTCCCCAGGATGTACATATCTTATACGTGGATGTTTGTACCTTTGACTACCTTCATCCATTCGCCCCACCCCTCACTCCACGACTCTGGTAACCGCCAATCTGTTGTTCTCTCTAAGTTGTTTCTTTTTTGTTGTTGTTGTTAAGATTCCACAGACACACACTTTTTTTTTTTCTCAATGCCTAGTAATACTTCGTTGAGTAGATATTAATGGATTGAAGAAAAGGTACCTGAGTTCTAACTCAGGGAGAACATTAAGACCTCATAGAATTAACTAAAGGAGTAAAGGAGGCAATGGATGTAACATATTTACAATAGCATCTTAAAAGAATAAAGGCTAACTGCATGTTGGCTGTTTTTACCTATAACCATATCTTCACCTTTGTTCTTTTAAAAAGCCCCACCCATTTAAGGGAAGTCAGCCTCTCCAGGGACACCCTACTACGTCTCCCCCCCACCCCCCACATTTAGAGACCAAGGTTCACACGGGTGATAATTCTGGATCTCAGCCTAGCAAAAGGACCTAAGTAGCTTCATTTCCATTTCAAGAAAACACCTCAATTCACTTCACCTTCCCTCTTCACCACGTAAGAGTTACTTTGGTGAGGGGAAACCTGGGTGGAGACCAGAGCAGGGGCTCTGGGAGGAGGCAGTTGGAAAAATCTTGGGACTATGCGTTCATGCTACAACAAATATTTTTTAAACAACCGGTTTTTTGAGCCAGTCACTGAGCAAGGCTGCTAGGCCCTGGAAATATAGATGAAAGATGTTTTTTGCTCTCAAGCTGCTCCCTGTGTAGAAACGTGTGAAATGAGGAAAGAGTGCAGGAGAAGAATGCACAGCTTAAGAGGTCAGGGGGCTGCCTAGCCCACACCGGCTGATGCTCCAGCTGAGCTGGGTACGGTTCCTCGAGGAATTGGTCCATTTAGGCAATTACGCTACATTTGAAAATGCAGGAACCAGACCACGAAGGACTTGTGCGCTGTGTGTGGTAGGAGGCTTCTCTTCCCTCCCCCAGCAGGCCATGGAAGAAACTATAAGGGACAGAAGGAGTGAAGGATGAAGGTTTACCCCTTTGTCCTCCCCCACATTTTCCTTGTTTCTCCTCGACTGCCCCCACAGAATTGTCCTGCAATAGCACACGGGTTATAGTTAGGGAGGAGAAGGGAGAGGAGAGCCAGGAGGAAGAAGTGCCTAAGAACACAGGTAGAGGAAAGGGGAGTTTTGGAGAGAACTGGGTGGCGTAGTCCTCTGTACTTAGGGGCTGTACAAAGAGTAGCCAGAGACTGCCAGAGAGAATAAATTTCCCATACCACAGAGCAATTCGTCTGCCCCACACTTCGTCTCCTAGTTATTTATGAGTTTATGGAACTTGAATAAAGACCAGGCAAGTTTTTCTGAGTTTGCTTCTTCATTTACTACGTCTATGTTGGACTATTTTTTCCTATGACCAAGTTCAAACTTAGGTTGACGGACTAATTGAAAGCTGGGGAGGACTCACGTTGGCGGTAAATAAAGCAGCCATTCTGATAAATTCCTAATCTCAGGCCAAGTTTTCTCTCAACAACGAGGCACTTAAGTACAGTGAGATGGTGTTTTTACCTGAGATATAGAGTTTACCTGGGGATATATTGACATTAACTTCGTAAAGTTTTTTTATCGTTACCTTTACGTTTCTAATTTTTTAACTTCTGTGAAGTTGAAAATATATATAATATTTTAACAAGTACTGAGCTGGACTTAAATATTTTTTCTTTTGCTATTTGAGGTTATTGGGGCTGGGCGGTGAGCAGAAGACTATTTGAACATCGGAAAGAGCATGCTGATTCCTTTAGCAATACTTTTGAACAGTCTCTTAAGGGCCTCCTTAGAAGTTCTATGAAGACTTTAGTGGAACAGCTACCATTCAGGAGTGATAAAGATATCAACGCTAAGAATACACTACGTAACGTTGCAAACCCACTATGGTCTAGAAGATCCTGTATGTCATGCTAGGAGTTTATTTTGGAGCAAAGAATGGAAATTAAAATCAACTGGAGAAGCCAAGTAGGAAATCATTCAAAACCTCATATTGAAGAGACCTTAGGAGGAAAATAGCATGAGCAGTGATTTCATCAAAATGAGGTGTAAAAAATAAACAGATGGGGGGACATGGCAGGAAAAAAAAATTATAACAAATCTGTTTTTCTTTCCAGATACTTTCCCCAAATAGCTAAACCTGTAAAAGTTACATAATGCACGATTAGTAATGCTTCGTTGTACCCCTTTTGGTTTTTTCCCCCCTTTTTCTCATATGTCTACCTGTGATCATGTAGGCGGAATCAGAAGACACGTACTCCTCAAAACCAGGAAAAGGAGAGAAAGTTCAGACCCAGTAAGCCATCCCCGTCAGTTAGGATTTAGTTCACCTGCACGGAAGAGAGACCTGGTTTCTTCAGCTTACACAAAGAACACTGGCGTTGTCCTCACAGGACAAAGAATCTGGGCGGGCGGTCCAAAGCAGGTGCTGGTGCCTGAGGAAGTCACTGAGGACCTGGGCTCCTTCCAGTCACCGTGGTTTCACCACCAGGCATTGTGTTTATGCTCTAGCAAGTTAAACAAGGAGGAAGTGCAGAGTGGAAGGCAGAGGCCCGCGCCCCTGCCCCAGACGGTCCCCTGGAAGCCCCGCCCTGTGATTCTTGCTTTCATTAGCAATCAGCCAGCACTGATTTCCACGGTCACCTCTATCCATAAGGGAATCTGGGAGAGGGGAGGGGTACTTTGCCAACCCCAACAAAATTGAGTTCTTTTGATAATGAAGAAGGGGGGTATGCTTCTATTCCTGATTTTAAAAGTATTTACTTTACCCCGTTTGCCATTAAATGGAAGTTGAGGTTAATCTATTTCTCTCATGACCTTTCATCTTCCGATGCCTCTGATAGTAGACATTCAACAAATAAATGTGGGTTGATTGATAGATTGATTGACTCATTATACTAGTAATTGCCAGGCATACTTCATGTCAGTATACTAGGATATTTACAAACAAAATATATGTTCCTGCACTCAAGGGGCTTATCGGTGCAATTTCAGGCATTCATGTACATAAAGTAATTAGAGAACAATCTCGCTGGTACAAAGGGTATATTATCTTCATTTGTGTGTGTGTGTGTGTGTGTGTGTGCGCGCGCGCGTGTTTATTTACTTATAATGTTAATGTATCTGTTGAATAGGACTTGGTTCCAGGGGTGTTTTCGTTAAATTGTTTGCTTAAATATGATCAGTCCTGCCGAAAAACATAATAGCAGCCTTAGACACTTGGATTCTCACTGCATCATCACTTGTGGGATGGTCACACAGCCTTTCTACTTCTCAGTCTCTGTATAAAATATAGAATGCGGTAATAGCTATCCGGTATAGGTATTGGGTGAGTGAGTGCCGACGTAAGACAGTGAAGGACGTGCACGGGCTCATAAATCAGACTATCCAGAATCTTTTTCCATGTCTGTCATTTACTAGCTTGTAACCAGGGATATATGCCTCAGTTTCCCTATCCATAAAGTGGGTGATGGTGGTCCAAACTACAGAGAGCTGATGTGGAGATTAAGTGAGTTAATATATGCTGAGTATTTAGAAAGAACTTGGCATGTAGTAAACAATAAAAGGTAGGTATGATTATATAATTTTTCTTTTTTTTTAAGTTTACTTATTTATTTAGAGAGAGAACGGGCATGCGAGCAAGGGAGGGGCAGAGAGGGAATGCCAAGCAGGGTCTGCACTGTCAGCATGGAGCCTGCGGCGGGGTTCGAAGTCACAAACCATGAGATCATGATCTGAGCCGAAATCGAGAGTCAGATGCCCAGCTGACTGAGCCACCCAGTCGCCTGTATTATATAATATTTCCAATTATTTATCTAAAAGTAAAATAGACTCCATCTGGAAGTATGGGCTTGCTTTTCTCCTATGCACCTTTTCATGGGTGCTTCCTGGTTATTTCCTCTCCCTCCTCTTCCTCCTCCCTCTCCTCCCCCTCCTCCTCCGTGCATGTTCAGCCTGTGTCTGCTTTGACATCTTTGACTGGGTCCGAGGGGGACATCGGGAGCAGCTAAGATGGCTTTGAAGGCTGGAGAAGCAGCTCTGAGAGCTGAGTGACCCTGAGCCAGTGTGATGGGCTCTTGAGCTGGGTGCCAACCAAAGTAAGGCAATGGGACCTTCCGGGAAAGATGCTGACTTCAGCTGTCACTCATGTCCGCTTTGGGATTCTCCCGAGGTCTCTTGACCCTACCCTGCCGTGGTTTGAAGTAGATTTTATTAGGCTTTCATTAACCCTCACGTCTGTCTTTTTTTCTCGTTGTCTGACGTCTAAGCGGCTACATGAGAGCCAGTGCTGCGCACTCGGCCGGCATTCTGCCCAGCCCTCCCTTGAACACGCATTTCTCTCGCACCAAATCCCAAAAGTGAGGTCAGGGGTTTAGAGGCCCAACTCAGCTTGTTCATCAACACAGCAACGAGGCTATTTTTGTGTTCTTCCCCTTCTTCAATTTCCTTTTGAACCGGAATTGTAAATAAGATGCTCTGTGACCCATGGGTCAAAAAGGGAATAATCGGGCAAATAAATTTTGATTGTAATGACCATTACGAACATAACGCATTAATAATGAATATCAAGGATTCAGCTCAAAGATGTTAAAGGCAAAGTCTCCGTGAGTCTTTTTTCTCTCTCTCCCTTTTCCCGTTCTTATTCCGTAACTCATCTGTAGGTGGTGATGGGGGTTTTAAAAGCAAGTATAAATTTTCACCCCCCCCCAAATAACTGCTAGTTTTTATCCTGAATAATATCCTTGACTGATGAAACCTGTTTTGTCTTGTACTATTTGCAAACAAGAAACAATAATCTACACTAATAAACAAATATGAGAAGGCATTTAAAATCCCTTTAATTTGCCTAATTAGAGAACTTTCGGGAGAGTGATTTTCAAAGGAAAACAGTTATGGCATTTGTGTCTAAATATACCTTCCTGCTTCTGTTCTACTCCAACCTGAGTGTTTTAAAAATTCTCATGTAGAGCTGATGTTCCTTTGTTGAGGACGCTGTTTTTTGGAATAAGTTTTTTTTTTTAATTCCTTTTTATTTATGCAACCCTGAGCTTCCACGTTTCTTGGTGAGAGTGTTTCTGAGTTTCAAGGGAGTGATGTCTTGTCACAGCATTATCTGATGTTGTGGGTGTGGGTTTTATTTTATTCCAGCAAAGCATTTAGCTCATTCTCTCTCTCATCTTCCTGAGCAAAGAGAAATGTAAACAGTGACAAATCGAGCTCTTCATGACTCTTTCCCGGATTTTTCTTCTGTGGTGTCACCGTCCACAGAGTTCAAATACATTGGGTATTAAGAAGAAATAATTTCATTCGATAGGGAGCAATTGATATTATGAAAAGGAGTAGCAAATATTTTATGAAATACCAACTTATCAGGTAATTTAAATTTGCTGGATATGCAAGGACTCTCCTCTCTTAATTATTAGGCATAAAGTTGATAACCCTCATCCTTGTAACTCCAGAAAGACACTTCTATATGAACTTAGAGCATTTTTCATTTAAGCAAGGCTTCTCAACCCCTTTGCTGCAGGGGTCATCACATTCATTCTTCGCTGTGGGGGTTTGTCTTGTGACCTACAGGATATGTAGGAGCATCCCTGGTCTCTACCCACTAGATGCCAGTAGTGTCCCTCCCCCAGTGTGACATCAAAAACGTGTCCAGATATGGCCAGATGTCCCCTGTCGGAGCGAGGGGGGTGCCATATCTCCCTGAGTTGAGAAGGGCTGGTTTACAGTGATCTTCAATCTGGGAGTGTAGTGACAGTTTCTCTACAAAGGGCAAAATTATTAGAGCATGCTGAGAATCAGAAACCCCACATTGTTGATATGGAAGCCCAGGCACAGAAGTTTATGTGCTCTTGGGGATGAAAGGGGGAATTGGAGATTAAACTTCCCGCAGTGCTTGGATCAGTCTGCCTGATTGCTTCTGATCAGACGAATACTAGGATGGGGAAGGCAGAAAACAGCTAGTTGTCCCTCTGGTTAGTCCAGCCTGCTTGCCAGCTGGCACTATGTTAAAGATACTTCCCAGGAGTTTTCAATGTTTAGGGTTCTAACATTACATATACATGAACTATAAAAAAAAATTTACAAATGGTTTTAGTAGAAATCAATGACTGCTCACGTCCATTAAAATTAAAAATGTAAGAAGTTTTATGTCCTTGCTCCCAACCTTTGTCTTTTTTGTTATTGTTTGTTATATATATGTGTGTGTGTGTGTGTGTGTGTGTGTGTGTGTGTAAATATATATATATATATACACATATATATATATATATATATATATATATATATATATAACACAGCTAACGCACGTTCATTCTAAAAACAGTTAAAGGTAGATATGAGCCAAAGGGGGGAAAAACCATCCCAAATCCCACGCTTAGAGAGAACTAGTATTAACCTCTTGGTGTATATTCTCCAAAGATATGATTGTGTAGCTTCCTTTTTCATAAAGCCCACCCTGAATAACACTTTAATATTTACTTGGTATCTACTGCTGTATCATGGTAATGCTATCTTGGTCTTTATAGGATACATTTCTTCTGTAGACTCAGATGTCTTCTGATTTATGGTTATTGTTGCAAAATCCCAGCGAGGTAGAAGGAACAAGTATTATTATCTCTTATTTATGAAGTATTAAAAGGTAAAGAGGGTTTAAGTGGATTACTTAATGCCACAGAGTTATCAGGGGAAGAAGTTTGAATAAGATTCCAGGTTTTCTGCTTCCTAATTCAATGTGCTTTCCATTAGTCTGTTTTAATTATTTTAAGTATAGATTTATATAAAAACTGTCTTTACCAAAACTTCAGGTGCTTTAGGGATAATTTTTAACCCAGACAATGCCCGAACCCCTTACGGGAAGTTGTAATGATAAAGGGAGCCGGTGGAGGAAAAGCGTACATGAGATGAAAAGAGATATATCAGAATTAGTGCTCATAAACTTGGCCTTCCCCTCCCTCAAACCGGATTGCCATTTAAATGTGCTGAGCCTTGTGGCTGCTCGAGAGTAAGTGTGTGCATCGCAATTCTCTGAACTAGAGCAAAACGGTACATATAACCACAAGGCCAGTAAGGCACAGACACATGTTATAAATCAGTAACATGGGCTGGGTATGCATTAGGGAGGGGTGGTGACTGTGACAAATGGCGGTGTGCATGTTCCCTCCAAAGGGGACAGCCACTCCTCAGCTCTAGTGGGAACATGCACCCAGTGCTGTGAGGCCTCCTGATTTTACGGAAAAATCAAAACTAGGATTTTAATGGAAAACCTCTTGATTAAAAACAAACACTGCCATCCACACCAGTAGATTAGCAAGTCAAGGGTGCCTTGCAGGCCTAGGTATATTCTTGGCACGCTCAAATATTTTTAAAGTTCCATCAGGAACAACAATAGATCTGGTGGGTGAAAATCTGCCTTTCAACTTGGAAATGTTCCTCAAGAGGGAACCTGAGGGTGGCTCGATTTCTTCTTCTTTACAAAATGCTCCCCGATTTTGTCTCCATTCAAGACACCTCCTCTCCTAGGGCTGCTGTCTACCCACTGTCCGCATCACGGCTCCCGCATAGGTGTGCCCTGTCATGGGACAGGGGCTGATGGCACAGGCTTGGAGGCAGCAGGCTTCTGGTTAGTAGTTCTGAGACCTGTCACTCAGTCTAAGAAAATTGCCTTGCAGTGTCTACCCTTGGTTTGATAAATCTTATCTGACAGTCTCCTCCTGGTCTGCAATTTCTCTGAATTTTCAGGTGATCTGTCCCTGCAGGAAACTAGAAGGTGATTTTCCATTCACAGCCATGAACAGTTGTTTTTGCCTAAAAATATATTCATGAACTGATTTGTTTCCTTCAAATATAACAAAACCTTCTCCCCGGAATAGAAGGGGACAGTCATTTCCGTCAGATTGTGTTCAGATTAGAGACATTCAAAAAAAATTTCCTGCTCTGGAGTTCTTCTAAGTTTTCTGTTATGAGAAAAACATTTCTCCCTGAAGAACTGAATTCAGGAGCCCAGCAGCACCATGATTTATTTTTCATTCCCTCCAATGCCCTATAAAACACATGCAAAAATGGCATAAACCAGTTCCAGATATAGATATAAAAATGTGCAGAGAGTATTTTGTTATGTAAGTTAACGTATTATATGCACCTATATGACGGTAAGTGGATGCAAAATTCTTCAAAGTACTTTGGGAGAATAAAGAACACGAAAACGTCCGGGTTTTTTTTCACAGAATCATGTTATGAAGAAGTTGGCCATGAGAGGGCAGCATTGCCCACACAAATCACAGGATGGTTACTAAATTTGAACCTCACAGATACTGTTTTGAGTTTCAAACATCCACCATTTGGTTTCAAACACAAGCAATAATAATAGAAGCAACATCCTTTATGCTGGAAATGTCACAATTTTTTTCAGTAAGACATCTTTATCTTATGGCCTGGGCAGCCATTAGGTCAAGGCTGTTCTGATCTAACAATGGCATTTATCTTTTTTCTCATGTTTCTTTTTTCTTTTCCAGCGGGCCTCTTTCACATTCTGTTCTGTTTCTGTGGTTTGATGACTTCTTTTTAAAAATCACCCTGCTCGGGGCGCCTGGGTGGCGCAGTCGGTTAAGCGTCCGACTTCAGCCAGGTCACGATCTCGCGGTCCGGGAGTTCGAGCCCCGCGTCGGGCTCTGGGCTGATGGCTCGGAGCCTGGAGCCTGTTTCCGATTCTGTGTCTCCCTCTCTCTCTGCCCCTCCCCCGTTCATGCTCTGTCTCTCTCTGTCCCAAAAATAAATAAATGTTGAAAAAAAAATTTAAAAATCACCCTGCTCTTTTAAGATCCTGGCCACATTATTTAACCCCAGGGAGCCTCAGCTTCTCTGTCTGTGAAACTCCCGGGCAGTCTGGGGTGGCGGATAAAACGCGGAGTCTGCTGTGGGCTGACGGTCTTGCGTCTTAGACCCACCTTTCCCCATCCGCGATCGGTGTCTGCCTTGCAGAGCTCTTGTGAGGCTGTACTTCCTAATGGATTTATAAATGCCTGGAACATAGAAAGTGCTCAATAAACATCAAAGGAACAGTGTGTTTTCTTTTAATTGAATGGGTTGACATTTAAAAATCTGGAAAGATTGCATGCAATGTCTTACCAATCCAGTCTCGTTCACGCATGTTACTTGCCTGGCTTTCACGGACGCTCAGGTGTCTGTAGGTCCCTGGGTCCATTCATTATCTTCAGAAAATGCACCCTGGCCTGCGAGGACAGCTGAAGGGAGAAAAACTTCATTTTTGCCCCAGACTGCAGAAGATGATTGCGCCCTGGCCCAACAACGCTGCAGATTCTTTAATCTGAGCGATCCAAAACCCTTAGCGCGGCAATTTATCTAATTTGTTTCTTTTGTCAGATTTCATTCTGAGGTTGAAGCTTTTGAAAGACAAGGAGAGGGCATTTCCTATGCGAAGTTTGGTTTCCTTCCTTCCCGGGTGGCAGGTTGCAAGGTCCGGATTGTCAAACGGGGAGAGGACATCCGGGGTCTGACCGTAGAGCCAAATGTCACTAGGGGCAGACTCAGCAGAGACATCCTTTCTTCTTTTTGCCCATTTGCTTTCTTCAGCCCTCCTACCCTTGTGTGTTCAGGTTTTCTTAGTGTAGTTTTAACCTTGAAAAAAAAAACTGTGTGATTTTTTTTATTTTTTTTTTAAATTTTTTAACGTTTATTTATTTTTGAGACAGAGAGAGACAGAGCATGAATGGGGGAGGGTCAGAGAGAGGGAGACACAGAATCCGAAACAGGCTCCAGGCTCTGAGCTGTCAGCGCAGAGCCCCACGTGGGGCTCGAACTCCTGGAGCACGAGGTCATGACCTGAGCCGAAGTCGGGCCGCTTAACCGACGGAGCCCCCCAGGCGCCCCAAAACTGTGTGATTTCCAAAATAAAGATATAAAGGTTATTTCCTCACGGCAGGAGGCTGGGGAGAAAGCTTTGCCCTCCCCAGGAGCCCGGGGTGGGGAAGGATTTAGTGATCCTCTCATCAACACTTCTAGAACTGCGCTAAGTTACCGAAGGAAAACTGCTCATTTATCTCACCCTTTGCCATGAAATGTTCAGAGACGAGTGTGCTCGTTGGCACCTGCTCTCAAGGTGGCGGCAGACACTCAGAATGGTGTTTCCGTTGAACTTCCTGCCTTTCTGCTCATTGAAAAACACAGCACATCGAGGGGCTGCTGCCAGAACACTCTCCAGCCTATAAATCGGGGCTGGAGGAGATGCTTAATTAAATCAGTTCGGAGGTTACAGGAAGGAAAAGCAAACCTCTCCTCCCAGAGTTGACCTGGTTCAAGGAATGTGGCAGTGAGAGAGAACTTGGAAATGTGTTAGTAGGACTAATGCAAATATACCAGAATCAGGCACTTCCTTGCCAGCCTAACAAAGCAAGAGCATAGGATGCAGCGACGGACGACTCGGGCTTTGACCTTCCAACTTCATTCTGTGTGCAAGAAACACGGGTCTGACGATGACTGGAGAGGCTGAATGGCTGTGTTTCAGTTTACAGCACAAAGGACAGGCTTTCTCTTTTTTTTTTATGTTTTTTTAATTTTATTTTTGAGAGAGAGACAGAGTGTGAGTGGGGGAGGGGCAGAGAGAGAGGGAGACACAGAATCTGAAGCAGGCTCCAGGCCCCGAGCTGTCAGCAAGGGCCGGGTGCCGGGCCTGCACCCACAGACTGTGAGATCATGACCTGAGCCGAAGTCGGACGCCCAACCGACTGAGCCACCCAAGCGCCCCAAAGGACCGGCTTTCTTAAACGAACTTAATTTCTACAGCATCCTGTTATTTGCTGGCCAGGAATTGGGAAACCTTGAGTCAGTCCTATATCAGAATTCTGTGTTGGAAAGGGCAGATCATTAACTAAAACCTACCAGTTCACGACTGGGGACACCTGGTTAGGATTTAGGATTGTAGACTGTGGAGTGGGCAACAAAGGAAAACACGCCTGCACAGAAGGGGAAAGGAACAGGCTGCATTCAGGCTGGAGTACTGACTATGTCACCGACTCAGCATGCCCGGTGCAGGAATATTCCACACAACCCAGCTGGTCCCTCCTTTTTCCTTGAGCTCTCTCTGAGGTTCACGGGCACATGAGATCATGTGGCACCTGTCAATAACCTTCTCTCTGCATGTCACTTCTACTTGAAAGATAGGATCATGTGACTGAAAGAAAAAAGAGCAGGACCTAAATGTGGAGTCTCAGCATTTGGTTTTAGCCAGAAGATAAGAAAGCTAAAGCAGTAACTTGGGTTCAGATGCCTGGGTGGCTCAGTCAGTTAAGCATCTGACTTGGGCTCTTGTCGCGATCTCACAACTCAGGGATTCGAGCCCCGTGTCAGGCTCTGTGCTGACGGCTCAGAGCCTGGAGTCTGCTTTGGATTCTGTGTCTCCCTCTCTCTCTGACCCTCGCCTGCTTGCTCTCTCTTTCTCTCTCTCACAAATAAATAAACATAAACATCAAAAAAAAAAAAAGTATGCTGGGTTCAGTCAAGTCAATCAGCACAAGATGCTAGAACCTTGGTCGTGGTTGTATGGCTCAATCTGGAGCACACGTGTTCCAGTGATAAATGTCATGTGGGGAAGGAAAAAAGTTTTCCTCTACTTTCTTAGGATCCCTGGTTGGGTCTGAGAATTAAAGTGACAAAGACAGATAAATGGGAGAAAAGCAAACATATTTAGTTAACATCAATTTTATGCGACACAAGAGCCTTCATAAGGAGATGAAGGCCTTCAGAAATGGTTAAAATTGAGTGTTTCTATGGTAGGTTAGATGAGGAATGAAGAGTCATGGAAAGATATGATAAGGCAAAGGGTAGGAGCTCAATGGCGTAAACTGTGGGAAACTTGGCAAGGTCTGTTGGTTTGGGTTCTTTTCAGTGTCCCTCCATCTTGGGAGACGAGGACACTCCTTTCCTCCACTTATAGGGAGGGCACCTCTCATGTGATGCTCTTATGTGTGACCTCTTTCAGGGGGGACGAGGAAGTTAGAGAGTCCCTCCTACACCTGCTGTATCTTGAACTCCTATAGCTTAAATATATCGAACAGACCAAGGTGCGTATTTTAGGGTAGCACATCCAGAACGCCATCAGTCACGATGCGAAACAAAGCAGTCAGTCCTCAGAATCATTACCCACTCCCTCACATCTATAGCCATGTATTGATCACACTTGTTTTCCATTCATAATTGTCCATGACTCATTATTTCCCATGATACATCCATATCCATCCCGTTAGCCCCTTTGGATCTATTTGTTGGCTGGATCAATTCTTGTTAGGACTTTAGGTTAATAGTCAGAGCAGGACGGAAGGAGAGCATTGGGGCAGGAGTTTATTCACGCCTCCTGTGGCTGACTAGATGGGCACGCCACCCCCCTCACCTTTCCTATGTCATTCATTCTTCACTCTCTGGCACTGTCTTTGTTTCCCATGCCCCTCCTCCTGTTTTCCTGTTCCTTACAGGAGGCAAAGGGGGTCTGAACGACACAGCCGGGGTGAGAGAGGGCAAATGTTTGCCTCATGCTAAGCAGCTACCCCTTCTCTCCATGTCCTCACTAATGAACAGCCAAGAAATGAACAGATGAAGGATGAGAAGTGGAGGAATAAAGACAGAAAAGTCCAAAGGTGTGTGGGAGGCCTGGAGAGCAGGGGAGCTGAAGGCAGGGATTTAAGATCTAGAGCAGGGATGACACTGGGTTTGCCTTGAGCAGCTGCCCCCTCTCTCTGGCCTCAGCTGTAAACTCAGGGGCCAGCCTCGATGGGCTCTAGGTCTGCCCAGGTACGACCCGGGAAGCCGTGGTTTGCAACGGGAAACTCCCGTAGCACACTTTTTTTTTTTTTTTAATTTTTTTTTTTTAACATTTATTTATTTTTGAGACAGAGAGAGACAGAGCATGAATGGGGGAGGGTCAGAGAGAGAGAGGGAGACACAGAATCTGAAACAGGCTCCAGGCTCCGAGCTGTCAGCACAGAGCCTGACGCGGGGCTCAAACTCACGGACCGCGAGATCATGACCTGAGCCGAAGTCGGCCACTTAACCGACTGGGCCACCCAGGCGCCCCCCCGTAGCACACTTTTAAGATTAACTTATTAAAAAGAAAGCTGCCTGTGATCTGTATATTTCTACTCCATTATCAGTGCAGTTGTATATGAGTGACTTATTTGAACCAATGTAAAAAAGAAAAAAAAAAGCACCAAAAGGCAGAAAAATGAAACAGGAGATGATACTACCAGACTCATTCTGGTAAGTGAGTAATTTGTTTATTCCTTCGGTACTTGGGGTTGCCACTAAATCTGGACTGGAGAAGCCAGTAAATATTTTTAATGTGACAAGAATATCAGAGCATTCTGTGCAAGGCACACTTTGTTGCTCCAAGTTTTATTTCTTTTTTTTATCATTAGCCATAACCTTTTGGGGCCTGATCTCAACCAAGAGCCACATGCAATCCTGAGAAGGGTCAGAGGCCAGCTAAAGCCACCGCCACGTGCTGGGCCATCTGCCAGCAATTCATGTGACAGTGGTCAGGTCCCTCCAGTATGTTGCAGATTTGTGACACAATTCAAGGATATTTGTTTTTATTGTGGTGTTACCATATATATCTTGGGCTGATCATGGGGAGGGGTTCAAAACCTCTTTAGACCCATACACCCTTTCCACCCAGCTGATACCATTTGCTTTGTGCATTTTGATCCACCTGCTAGCAAGTGTATTCTCTTCTCTCCAATGCATTAAGTAAATACACACACACACACACACACACACACACACACACACACCCATCTGCCCATCGTTGTGAAAACCTAATAAAAATAATAGCAAAGAAAGGCAGGGTTTATTTAATTTGGGTTAGACGTGAGCAACATTGATTTCCTTGTCTCAAGACAGCTCATATCTTGCAGAGGTTCTATAAAACTCCTAAAAGGCAAAGTAAAGCTGGAGAGGTTCCCTTAGCGACTCCTACCTGGCACACAGAGAGTTAAACTTAAGGGGGAAAAAAAAATTGAAATGCAATCCTGGCTCGTGTTACCCATTAGCTGGGTATATTGACCAAACTTATAGTCAGATAATGCAAACAATAACAAAGTTATTGATTGAAGAGATGTCAGGCAAATAGGTACTTATTATGATGCTGCTGATAAGCTCGGGGTCTCCCTCACGTGACAGTGACAGAGGCCTATTGATTCTGCAGTTGGTCATCCGTGGCTTCCAGCTGACACGGAATCTGCAGGCTGCTTCCACACGCAGGAGCTAGACTTCCTTAGCGTGGCGGGGTGGGGGGCGGGCGGGGGGCGAGATCACCTAAGAGAATGCCACCAAACTCTGGCTGTGGGGAAAGGAAGGGGTGACTCTACACCAAAAAGGAGCCCGTGAGCAAAACCTTGCAGTGCCAGCGGGTCACAGAACACTGTGGGGCCGTGTCCTCCGTGGGCCACCTCCCTCCCCCGCGACCGGAGAGCACACACAAGGGCAGGTCCTTAAGCAGCTGTCACTAGCGCTGAGCTCTGAGCTGACCAGTAGGGGTGCGGAAGACAGATGAGACCCACAGACCCTCCCCACTGAAAACCAAATGTATCACCTCTCCAGCACATCTGCTCCCCAACCTGGGCCTTCCAGTTGGCAGGGAAATCTGGCCAGACGTTCTATTATTGCTTCTCCCAGCATGTGATCAGCCTGAGGCATTCATGGTTGATTGTCTAAATTTTAGATGTGAACCAGCAAAACACCATCTCTCTTAGCGCTTTTAGTATTAGCCGATTATATGGCTGTGGAAGAGATGGAATAATACTCATTAGTTTTTTGGATGGCCTCGCAAGAAAAGGATGCTTGGTGCCTGCCAAACAGAACTGGTGATTGTTTTGACACTTGAGGGTGTGAGGGAGAGAGGGAAGCTGGTGTGGGAGTGTAGCGTAGAGGATGAGACGAGGAGGGGGTTATTTATTTCTTACTTTCCCATAGATGAGTCCGTAGATGATTTGCTGGTCTCATATGTAACGGAACAAAACACTTTGTGTTCATCATAACTGGTTCTTCTTCATGCAGAATGACACCAAGGTATGGGATATTTACGCAAAGGTTGTGCTCTAGGAAGGAAGAGGAATTTCATTCATTCATTCATTCATTCATTCATTCATTCATTCATTCAGTAGATATCTACTGAGGGTCTACCATGTGCCCGGCTTGGTACACAGAGCTGGTTAGAGCAGTTGAACAAGGTAGCCAGTCCCTGCCCCTTGTTGGTTTCCATCTGATGAAGGGGGGGTGGGGGAGGAGGTGGGAAGCGGTGTAGACACAGGTGGTGCGCAAACACATTTAATTACTATTTTGGGAGATTTAGGTTGTTTCCAATTTTCTTGCTCCCCTAAATAACGATGGACCCCTTTTGGGGGTCTTGGAGTCTTCTGTGGGAAAACCGATATGGGTTTTAAAGTCACTCCCTTTCTGAATTGGGATGTCCAGCCTTACAGATGTTGTTTTTTGAGACTTCTTTCTTGGAGTTATGTTTCAAAGCTTCCTTTTAATATCCTCAGTCCTTTGAGGGTGAATCTAATTTGACTTTTAGAAATAGTCAAGCATCATCTGGCCTTACATCTGGTGAACGTGGCGAGGATGAATCATCACCATCTTCTTTTGTTGTTAAGAATGTGTGGCTATAAAGTAATGCGACTGATTTTGGGGTCGCGGGTAAGGCCTTTAAAAACACTCTAGAAGCAACCCAGGGGAGGACTTCTAAAGTGTTTTCAGCACCGGCAGCATCTTTGCTATAGGGAAATGGAACAGACTGCACGCGGGCTTTGACGTCAGAGTGTCCCGGGTCTTGCCTGGATTCCTGTGCTTCCTCCCTGTGAAGCCAGGTACTTGGCCCCCTATATGCCTCAAGTTGATCATTTGCAAAATGAAGCTAATTTTATCCATCACACAGACTTATGATGAGCGTTAAATAACATAAAATAACTACCAGTAAAGCATCTGGTACAGTGCCTGGCCTATGGCAGTTGTTATTATCGATAATTCGTGAAGCACTTCCCAGAAGGAATACATTGAAGGGAACTACTTTTTTTCACCCCCCGCTTAAAACTGTAACTTCCAACATTTTGTAAAAGATATCAACTCCATGCTCAGGATAGTCGGATATTATCCGCTTGCTGCCCCAGATCCGCCCTCTCCTTTTTTCCAACCTGCTCTGTATCCTGTGTGGACTGCATTGGGCAGACCCGAGTTCCCCAGATTCTGGATGGATTCAGACGAGGGTGGCATTGACAGGCAGGCAGGAGAAGAGAGTGGGGTGTTCATCTGCCCAGCTCGCTTTCCCAGAAGGTGCAGCCTTCTCCCCGAGGCCACAACTCTCAGGTCCCAGCCCCGCTGGGCGGCTCCCTCCCCCTCTCACCTAGGGCAGGTGACGGTTCTGAAATGCTAACCCCAAGGTGCTTCACCGTCCTTGTGGGTTTCTCTTAACCCTACCCACACTCACAAATAAACTCTTCATTAACTAACTCTTCCTTAAGTTACCCTAGCTGGATCGCTGACTGATACACATAGTTAGTTTCTGGTTTTGGTCCAGTCAAGCCCTAAGGTTGCGATTAAAGTGATTTGATTGTGCTGATTGTGTCTGGAAAGAGAATAGGATCTTATAAATTTTGAGCTATGCAAAAAGCAGAATTTCTCAGAGATGCTGAGAGCAGTCTTCAGAAATGCATACGCCTGACGCTGTTTGCTTTCTAGGCAAACCGTGGGATCTCCCTCTTCCCTCTGTCCTCCAGTAACGTTACACATGTCTTCATGTTAAGTGCTTGCATTGTCTTATTCTGACAATAAGGAGCACTCAGAATAAGTAATGCTCCTCAGTGAGTCACAAATGGAATCCGTGTCAGCCAGTGTCGTGAAATGGATCTATAACTGGCTTTTTGTCCCTCAATTTGAGATGATCTAATTCAATTTCTATGATTTATAGCTTGGGAGAAGACACTTTCTGTCCCCCTCCCGAACTTTCATTCTGTTTCTTATTCCCAAATTTCCCGGGATGTGAAGGGAATTCATTTCTGAAGGCAAACGAGCCTGTTACCACAGCCTACTGCTAATGATTGTCATTTTGGTTTACTATTGCTGTTAACACAGGAGATGTGAAGTGTCACCAAAACCAATCTGCGTCTCTGCTATGGAGATGAAATTTCTTTTGTAGGGCAAACACACAAGTTTTTTGAGAAGTTGACTGTGCAAATCACGAGGACAGTGTAATGGCTGGTCTGGTTGCCGACATGAACTAATTTTTTTTAAAAGATTTTTATTTTTTTAAATGTTTATTTTTGAGACACACACACACACACACACACACACACACACACATACAGAGTGCAAACAAGGGAGGGGCAGAGAGAGAGGGAGACACAGAGTCTGAAACAGGTTCGAGTCTGAGCTGTCCGCACAGAGCCCGACGCGGGGCCCGGACCCATGAACCAGTGAGATCGTGACCTGAGCTGAAGTCGGATGCTCAACTGACTGAGCCACCCAGGCGCCCCAACCAACGTGAACTAATTTAAGGATGAGCGGAGGGCTCTGGTAGCTTCTGTAGTGGCCACTGCCCAGCCTGCATCCTTCTACAAGGCTGGCACATTATCTCCAGCTTCCCTTTCTCCAAGGAATTGCCCGGGGCCAACAGGAGCCGCCCGGACAGGAGGCGACTGTCCTCTCCAGCCATCCTGTGGTAGATGATTGACATGATGGCACAGAAGGCAAAACTCCTTGCCTAAAGGGCTGCACCTCGGCCGGGGCCTCCCTTCTTTCGCTCTTCCCTACTCTGTCCCTTTCACCTTCTGACAGTTTTCTCTTTTGAGTACATCCTCAGTAAATCATGCACCCCCTTGAATTCCCATCTCAGGCTCTGCTTCAGGAAGCCTGGCCCTTCTCCTGATCTTAGGGCTGGAGAAATGGTAAGTGTGAGAGGTGGAGAGAGAAAGGTGCTCTTCCTCTGTGGTGCACGCAGTGGATTTGACAGCCGCTGCTTCTCAGATGCTCTTGGGATAAATAGATGCCATTTTGATGACCGCATATGACACGTCAGTGGACCAAACAGTTGTTTGAGCTCTGACTCTCACCGGGAGTTGAGAAGACTTTAAACATCCTGACCTTCAACTGTCTCTGGATAGCTTATGTCACCAAAATTCTTGAGTCAGAGACACTGGTTGCCACTTGCTCTGCTGAGAGCATTTGGCCAGATCTTTCGTCCATGAGACTTTGGTTGTGGTCCTAGGTCCCTGGTATTTTTGATGATTTGCCAACATGGCCTTGGACTATCTGGGAACTCCTTGCTCTTCCTTTTTGGAAAGTGCCCTCTCCCTTCCTTTTTGCCAAATCGAGCCCCTCATCACACAGAAGCCTAAATCAATCTCTGAGGGACCCTGTCTCTCTGGCCACTCTGGGCACTACTGTATCCCGCTGACGTTCATGAAGCCTAATTCCACAGAGCTGTACTCAGATTGAAGGCACCTGTACCCTTCTTTTAAAAAAAAAATTAAAAAAATTGTGTGGTATAACGTACATAAAAGACATACATCTCAAGCATGCAGGTGGCTGAATTTTTACATGTGTATTTTCCCCAGAAACTGCCACCTGGATCAAGATCTAGAACGTTTCCAGCGCCCCATGCTCCTTCTCAGTCTATTATCATCTACCCGCCAGTAAGAGGTAAGCACTCTTCTGACTTCTAATTACAGACTAGGTGCGGCATTCTTGGACTTCATATAGAATGGAATCATGCAGTATGTATTCCTTTGTGTCTGGCCTCCTTCACTCATTGTTATGCTTATGAGAGCCACCTACTGTTTGTTCTTTTGTTTACACCTTTTCTTGTTGCATGTTTTAATATTCTGTATGTTTTTGCCCTGTTTCCCCTTTTATCTTGCATACTTCTTGAAGTATAGGCTGTATCTTTTATGTATTTCCTATATGAGCATATCGTGGACGTTTACAAATATTCCCTGGGTGAATGCTGACTGATTCCTGTTCATAGGGTACTTAGTGAAAGCAAGCTTTTGTCTTCTCTTCCTGTTGTATGTGTAGTTGAAATGGTTATGTCTGGGGCTGCAGCATGTTTTACTGTGAAGTAACAACAGTAATAAATATTTATAGGACCTGTATCCAAGGCGTCTATAGTGACTTGCAGTTTCTAAGTTCATCTTTTCATTTTCTCATAGAGCTTGGCAGGAAAGCCACCGAGGTCATTCTGCTGAAGGGGGGAGGCTAAGATGTGCTGAGGTGAAGTCTCCGACCCCGAGTCCTGGCGGACCTTAGTGGCAAAACTGAAGGTCTAACCTAGTTTTAGCTCATTCTCTCTCTTGGATTCAATCCCATGTTTCTCTCATCCCTGTTCCCAAGGAAAGAGATGCATTAGTACAACCACAAATATTAGTAGAGGTTTAACGTTTTGGAATCCTGTCATTATAGGAGTTATGTTACTGCTTCATTCTATGTGTGTGTGTGTGTGTGGGTGTGTGCGGGGGGGGGGGGCCCCCCCCTTTACTGGCTTGTCTTTAAACTTATTTTGTCCTCTAGCTTTTGTGATACTCTTTAAAGGCATTACTTTAAAATAAATCAGATGTAGGAAGTTACAGATTTACTGACCTGATAAGGGGAGGGGTTAACTGATGCCTCTCCATGGTAAAGGTACCTGATGTTTTCTGTTTCTGGGGAATTCAGTACACTGGGGACCACCGTTCAAGAGAGGACAGAGTGCTGACCAGCTTCTTGCCACATCTTTTTTGGCCACAATCTTTCTTTGTTTCCTGTGGATCGCATGTCCTCTTTATAATAGAAATGAGTGGGGAATAGGATTCATTCGATAAGAAGAAGAGTGATGCCCCCCTTGGCTAGATATTTGAAGTCCTTTATTGCTATTTGATCCACAAACACACGCAATAGTAGATAACATCCAGCGGGCACTGGCCAGCTACGGAAATTTGAGAGTTTTCAGAGAACTTGCAAGACTAAAGTCAAATCTATTTTCCCCTTTTTTGTCTTAAATTTCAATTTCATTTTCATTCATGTCGTTTGATCTGTGGTCTGTTGTGAAGGGAGGAAAAACACTTTTTCCTTCTACCTTTCTGGGTTTTCAGCTGGGGCCCCCATAACAACGGAGAGACGAATATTTGTTTAATATTTTACTATAAGTTTCATGTGACACGGGAGCATTCATAAGGAGATGAAGACCTAAAGAAAGGGCTGGCCCTCAGTGTTTTTATGCTATAGGTTTGATAAAGAATTGAAAGTTATGGGGAAATGTGATAGGACAAAGGGGTACGAGCTAAAGTTAGTAAACGGAGGGAAACTTAGCAAGGCCTGTTTGTTAAGATTCCTGGTCTTGGAAGACAAGGTTGTTCATTTCTTCCGGGGATAAGGAGGGTGCCTCTCAACTGAGAATCGTCATTTTTTAAATTTTTGTTCATTTTTTTCAGATGGGGGAGGGGCAGAGGGCAAGAGCATCTTTTTTTTTTTTATTTTAAAATTTTATTTAAATCCAAGTTAGTTAACATAAGATGTAATAATGATTTCAGGAGTAGACTTTAGTGATTTATCACTTACATATACTACCCAGTGCTCGTCCCCAAAAATGGCCTCCTTAGTGCCCATCACCCATTTAGTCCCTCCCTTCCCCCACCCCTCCAGCCACCCTTAGTTTGTTCTCTGTACTTAAGAGAGAGAGAGAGGGGGCGGGTGGAATCTTAGGCAAGCTCCATGCTCAGCATGGAGCCTGATGTGGGGCTCAGTCCCACGACTCTGGGATCATAACCTGAGCCGAAATCAAGAGTTGGATGCTCAACCGACTGAGCCACGCAGGCGCCCCAACCTAGGGTCTTATCACCTGCTTTAGGGGAGAAGGGGGAAGTTAGTGAATCCTTCCTACACTCGGTGTTTCTCAGATTCCTTTAGCTTAAGATATTCAACATGCTGAGGTGCCGTATTTTGGGGCAGTATGTCCTGAACCCCATCATTTGGTACATTAAAAATCTCTTGATATCATCAGTATTTCATTACTTGTTGACAAATGGACTGAAATGGGAATTTATCCCAATTTCTAGCTTCTGTCTGTTTTTTTTAATCAGCCTAAAATCATGCCTGGGATAATTGTAATTTTCTTCTTAACTTCTAGGGTGATTTAACAAGAAGCTTTACGAACAACAATACATATTAATGGCAAATGGGCTCCCAGTATTGAGATCTGTTTAAGTGTTTTTGATTCTTTAAGCTCACATAATGAAGGTACTGACCTAACAAATAAATAACTGTTCTTGGAAGAAAACCCCACATCAGAGTAAATATTAACAAAGGACCTGGTTATGGCACTCATTGAACTTCAGGTAATTATGTTCTTTATTTTGAAAAAAAGTTCAAAATGCCGCATAGATGCTCAGTCCAGGAAGGAAAGGCTTTACAATTTACATTGTTCATGGGATGCTGTGACAATAAACAGAATTGCTCTTCTGGAAGCATCTGTTAAGCCAATTACATGGCAAATTTTCAAGTTCTAGAATGGGTAGGTTTGCAATTGGTGAAAACTTTGATAACCAAGAGAAGACAGGATCTAGAGAAGAAAGCAGGTGATAAACAGAATCCTGATGGTGTCTATGTTTTAATGCAACCTGGAAATTAGACACTTTTACATGCAATATTTTTTTTTCACATAACAGTTCCCAAATAAACAGTTAAAGTGGTTCTAGGTGATTAAAGCAATATAGAAGATTAGTTTTGTTATGTATAATCACCTTTGCTTCTCCTTTATTGATGAAAAGAACTCTTCTCAGCGGGTTGTGTTATCTATTTTAGATGTTGCCTGATCTTGTTTTTTAAATGTAAATCAGCTTTTTAATCTTTTTTTATGTAAATTTGATAGCCCGTACCAGCAATTATTCTGCTTTGTTGCAGCTCCCTCTTTAGAACTGTCTCTGTTTTATGTTTAATTGTCCTAATTGTCCAAATTTGAATAAACCTGGAGAACAGCAATGGAGATCATTACTTGTTTTTAAATTTACAAAAAGGTTTAAGCACTCCTTCTTGAACTTCCCTTTAATTCTTTACACTGTTAATTATGATCTGGGAGATTGGAAAACCTTGTTATTGTCCCCAGAGCTGCTACTCCAAATTATAGGTTTGTTTATTTTTGTTTTACTACTTTATATCAGACTTCTCCTTCTTGTGAACATGATAAAAAGCTCATCAGAGAAAATTTAGATTCACTTTTTAATCAGTGCAGGATTTTAGCAAGGGGGTATCTACACGAAGATACGCATTATGCATTTTTAGAAGTTGGAGCCCGTAACTATAGTCCAGGAAAGGGAATTCATCCATTTCATATCCATCTATCATTCATCCATCCATCCATCTATCTTTCCACCACCCACCCATCTATCCACCCACGTAGCCATCCAACTAGCCATCAACTTATGGAGGGCTTGAACTGGATGACACATCAATTCAATGAGATTATGTTCTGATTTAATAATTTTTAGCAAATGAGTAGATTAGATTCTAGGTCAAAACTGAATTTTTAAGTTGATTTATTGCATAACTTAATTGGAGAACACAAAAACAAAAGAAGGAAACCTACAGGAGTCTTATCTCTGTTCACTGAGGTTCTTTGCAGCTTGGGGTTTTATGCTTTGATTCAGATCAAGGCGGCCTTGGTGCGGAGACAGAGCAGTCGATTGAGCAGTTGAGCCTGAGACACTGTGTGTCTGATCGATCTGTGGCCAGCCCACCTATGTCCGATATGTTTCTGTCCCATGCACCTATGTCCTGTATGACGTCTCTCACTGGGACTCTTTCCTACCACCACTCTAAAGAGAAGCCACTTTCTCGGGTTTAGAGATGCTTGGATTAAGCAATGAGGTATGTTGATTTCTGGTCAATCTCACATGCCAGTTAGTGGGTTCAGATGTCAGTGAGAGAAATGTTTCATGTCATATAAGCTGTCACATATAGCTACACAGATAAGTAACTTGACTGGTTTTTGTGGCCAGATCTCTTCAGGATTGCCTAAAGAGACAGCACTGCCATGACTTGAGCAAGTCACCGAAAACTTCTAAGGTTAATTTTCTGTCCTGTGAGGCCAGGGGTAGGAATAATTCTCAGGGGTGCAATAGAAGGAGAACAGACAAGCGCCAGTGTTTTAAAGAAGCTCCATTATCATACACAAGGTCAGATCAAATGAAAATGAAATGTTCTCTCGCAGCATCCCTGAGTTTCGGCAAGTGAATTCTAGTCATGCTTTGTATTCACAGACAGGAAATGTCTATTCAGAAGGAATGAATAATAGATAACTACTTTCTTTGCTTTACACCTAGTTATAATTCTACAACTAACATAATATTAAATGAGTTCCCTTCCTCCCAGTGATGTTTCATATTCGAGTTACATACCGTAACCTCAGAACTCAACAGCGTGAAAAATCAAACAGCTGGGGAAAAATGCATCTTTAATTTTCCCACCAATTTACCACCCCCTGCCCTCTTGCTCCAGATTATCTGCCCAGTTCTTAGGCAAATGCTGTGTTCTCAGTCCCTCTATTCTCATAAAGATGATGGACCCCAGCCAGTCTTAGTTCCAGCTTTTCAGATCCCATTTTTATTTGCTGGGGTTTAAAAGCAAGGTTTACTTTCACTGTGGCACGTTAAATACCTCATTTGCTGAATCATACCTCGAATAAATTCAACAAAATTGTTTTTGCAATTGCAAAAACAGTAGTGCTCATTTTTAGTGTTATATAGCTCATGAGTAATAATTTATGTTTGGTAAAAAAAAAAGTAATAAGGACCTAGGATGGGGTATAAGAATTGTAAACTATGTTGTTCTACACAGTATATTAATAGTAAGAATAAAGGGAACCAGAATCAAAGAATGACATAACGTTGGGAAGAAATCATAGACATAGTTTTATTGACTGTTCATTGAAGAAGTGAGGGGACAACAGTTCGGAGAGATGAAGTGACTTGTTCAAGGTCACACAGCTGGTTAGCTCCAGAATTGGCCCAAAACCTCAAAGTTTTTGGCTCCTGGTCCAGCACACTCTCCATCACAACATGCAGCCTCTTAGTTTGTTGGTTTTGGGTCAGAAATATAATTAACACAGGGCAGGAAGCCTAGATTATGAAAAAGTTGGAGGGGAATCTAATGAAAACCAAGCTTTGTGAAAGTCGACCTGTTTTGTGATATATTCATGGTGTCTGACTGCATTTGGAGTTTGGCGAGTGTCTCTTCTTTCCTCTTTGACCTGCTGGTCCTCTTCCTAAACTGGTGATTTAAGGGTCTACAGAGAGTACACAAATTCTTGCCGAGTGGTCAAAGTAATACAATACTAAATAACAAGAAACAAACATGCACCGAGAAAGTAAAAAAAAAAAATCAAAAATACTGAAGAGAGTACTATAGGAATAAAAGTAGCACTTCTGTGGGGCGCCGGGGAGGCTCAGTCGGTTGAGTATTGGACTCTAGATTTTGGCTCGGGTCATGGTCTCAGGGGTAGTGAGATCGAGCCCTGTGTCTGAGTCCATGCCGAGCACGGAGCCTGCTTGGGACTCTGTCTCTCCCTCTCTCTCTGCCCCTCCCCTGCTCACGCGTGCTCTCTGGCTCTCTCTCTCTGAAAATAAATAAACTTGAAAAAAAAGCAGTACTGTTGTAAGAATTCTGATATGAGGTGAAAAGCAGTGGATGGGGAACCCTCGTTCTGTAGGTTTAGTTGTGATTAATAAGGAAAAGTAGTATTTGGTATTGAAAGGGAGTGGAGTATACCACCTCAGAATGGACCCCTTTAATTTTTTTCTTTTAACGTTTATTTTTTGAGACAGAGAGAGACAGAGCATGATCAGGGGAGGGGCAGAGAGAGAGAGAGAGAGGGAGACACAGAATCTGAAACAGGCTCCAGGCTCTGAGCTGTCAGCACAGAGCCCGACGCGGGGCTCGAACTCACGGACGTGAGATCATGACCTGAGCCGAAGTCGGACGCTTAACCGACCGAGCCACCCAGGCGCCCCAGAATGGACCCCTTTAGCATGTGGATTACTTTGAACTGAAGGCAGTCGAGAGCCAGTAGACTCAGGAAAAACTTCTACCTATCCCTTACCAGCCTTAATTAATTAATTAATTAATTAATGTTTATGTTTATTTTTATTCAAGTTCGTTAACATACAGTATGGTCTTGGCTTCAGGAGTAGAACCCAGTGATTCATCGCTTACATATCACACCTAGTGCTCATTCTGAAAAGTGCCCTCCTCGATGCCCATCATCCATTGAACCCATCCCCCCCACTCCCCCCGCCCCCCACAGCCCCACCAACCCTCAGTTTGTTCTCTGTATTCAAGAGCCTCTTATGGTTTGCCTCCCTCTCTGGTTTTATCTTATTTTGCCTTCCTTTCCCCTATGTTCGTCTGCTGTGTTTCCCAAATTCCGCTTATGAGTGAGATCATGTGATATCTGTCTTTCTCTGACTCCTCTCGCTTCGCATAATACCCTCTAGTTTCATCCGTGTTGTGGCAAGTGGCAAGATTTCATTCTTTTTCATTGTTGAGTATAAAGAAGATACGGTGTATATATATATATATACGATGGAATACTACTTGGCCTTAAAGAATTTAGATAGGCGTCCGGGCTCAGAAAGAGAGCTATTACCAGAGATAGCATTTTTTCTTGAAAGACCTACCTGCATGGCAGGGAAAACATCTGATTACTGAACATGGGCTCTTGTTATCTTCCTGTGAGTTGCCCCCCTCCATACACACTTGGAAGCCCCAGACCCCTATCACATTCCTTAGCTCAGGATGGCACATAAGCCTCAATTCTCTGACTGCCACTGAGTCTCATATCTTTGGAGGGTTTTGTTTGTACAGAATTACATTTAGGTTCTTTTGGTTGTTGTTGTTGTTGTTAACTTGTCTTATATTGACTTAATTATTTAGACCAGCCAAGGAACCTAGACTATACTGTCAAATGATAATATAAAGTATGGCTGCTTGAAAACCAAAATAATATGGACACAAAAGGGGTGGGGTTTAAGATTCTGATGCAGACCCATTGGCCCCACAGAGATGCAACAGAGATCTGAAGGATTGTAAATTAACAACAATCCCACATAGACTCCTATATCCTATTTAAATATATATGCATCTATATACACACACACATAAGTATGTTTATGCATATAATGTATATGCGTGTATGATGCATGTGGGTTTGGTTTCCATTCTGCAGGGTGGAATTCTTTAGTTATATGTGAAAACCCATTGATAAAGAACATCCCCAGGAATTGCTTGAGATGCCAAGTGGGCCTCCTTAACAATTACAGTCAAGATACTGAGAGAGGAAGGCTAGAAAAGTAGCACCTCTTCCAGAATGGCTCATTCCTCCCAGGTAGGGACTTCCATTACCCCTCTCTCCACCCCTACCTAGTAATAGCCAGTGTCTTCTCACAAGGTCCTGGGCTACTGAATTTTCTGTCTTGATAGACACTCTTGAAGAAGCTTCTATGCTTCTATCAGTCAGCATCTGTGTGAAAATTATCTTCCTATATCTCTCTTCAGAGGTGTGATTTTGTGAAGAGAGAGATGATGAGGCTGTTATCTGGCCCTGGTGACACAATCTCTCACGGGATCGCCTCAGTTAAGTCACTCTATCAGAGTGAGGAGACTAGAAGTTTTAAGTCCTCCTAGACATGATCATTCTTTTTTTTTTTTTACACATGATTATTCTTTTGGTTATTGACTGATATTACCAATTCCAGTTGATAACAGAATGCCATCATTCTATTTTAATATGTATTTCAAATTGACATTTATATATTATTTTTTTATGTATTTTTATTTACTTTAACTTCTATTGACTTAATTTTTTGCATTCCTTATCCTAAGGAGTTCCTTCATGATATCTAGTTACCTGGGAGGTTGAATTTTATTTGGAATGCTGATTGGTGAGCACAGAGTAAAATTTGCCTTGGGAAGATATTTAAGTAAACTCTGAAAAGCCAGATGAAATATCTCTACTTCAAACTGAATACATCGCTGTGACACCACAGAATGGAATCCCCAAATTCAGTACCTTTTCCATCAAAAGTATGAGTTCCTTTGGAGTAGAGAAAGTGATAAGGAACGAATCTGATGAGCTATATGTGATGGGCGGAATGGCCTCCAAAGGTGTCCAAGCCCTGCTCCCTGGAATGTGTTTCCTTGCATGATAAAAGGGGCTTTGCATCTGCAATTATGGTTATGGATGTGGATAATCCAGGTGGGCCCTTCGAAGCAGAGAACGGTCTCTGGTTGGAGTCAAAGATATACAGTGAAATAGGAGGCAGGAGAGGGAATCCAAGAGAGAGGCTCCAAGTGTGAGAAGGGCATCAAAGTGCTGTTACCCGCCCTGAGCATAGGGAGACACCTGCCGGGGCGAAGAGAGGTCTCTAGGAGTTGATGGCAGCTCCTGGCTGACAGCAGGCGAGCAAACAGGGACTTCAATCCTACAACCGCAAGGAATGAAATTCTGACAACTGAAAAAGCTTGGAAGTAGATTCTTCCCCAGAGCCTCCAGAAAAGAAGGCAGCTCTTGATTCTGCCTTGTGAGACCTGGAGCAGAGAAAACCCTTGAGCCCTGCTGTGCCCACACTTCTGACCCACGAGAAGTTACAAAATAATAAATGAATGTTATTTTAAGCCTGGAGATGTGTGGCAATTTGTTATTGTAGCAAGAGAAAACCAAAACACTGTGTTAGTATGTTCAAGTTCAGTCTAAGAAAATAATCTGAGAAAAACAACACAGTTGTGTGTGTGAACCGCGCGGGCGGGGGGGGGCGCGAGGGAATTGGAAGGACAAGGACAGTAAAAGACCAGGTAAGGTCATTCAAATACCAACTGTTATTTGTAAGATAATGAAAAGCAAACATCTGGTTCTTTGCATAATTTTGATCAAAGGAACATAATATGTTTTGCACACGTTTGGAGGAAAACCAGCTGCATTAAGATTTTCATCAGGGAAGAACTAATGTCAACCTGGGATCCAGGATGATGAACCTCTCCCTGTGTGATAATGACAAGGAGGTGAATGTACAAATCTAATTTGGGCAAGTAAGTGAGCAGTCACAGAGTGCCCAGCAGAAGATACAGGCCACCTCAGGGAGCCTGGGTGGCTCAGTCAGTTGAGTGTCTGACTCTCGACTTCGGATCAGGTCATGATCTCACGGTTGTGAGGTCGAGCCCTGTATTAGGCTCTGCGCTGAGTGTGGAGTCTGCTTGGGATTCCCTCTCTCTCTCTCTCTCTCTCTGCCCCTCCCCCTCAAAATAAATAAATAAGTTTAAGAAAAAAGAAGGTATAGGTCACCTCAGTCCACATACTGGGTGGAAACCAGGGTGAAGTCAAAAGAAAGAGGGGAAAGAGAAGGACTTTTCTCGGGGCGCACTTTTCGTGCGCATCTGTCACTTTCAGTTGACAGACTTCTGCTGGCCCTTCCTGTTGGCTCCAGGCTTGGACATCTGAAACAGGGCTGGCCCATCCACGGATTGCTTCCTATCTTGCCATAGAGATTGGCTCCAGATGTGACCAAAAGGTAGCCCAGAGAGCACCAGGACCTTCTCTGGGACTGAGGTGAAGGCGCTGCTCTGTGCTGGTGTCGCTAACTAGGTGGGATAGATTCTCAGATTGCTGGTTTCCTCTGGTCCCCCATGTGAGGAAGGCGTATCTGGGAGTGAAGTCAGCGCAGACCGAGTAGGACAGAGATGATGGAACAAAGCACACACCACTAGGTCCAGTGCAATCTCTGCACTGTGCCAACTTTCTCAGTCGCTTGGCTTAAAGTAATCGGAGGTGGATTTTTGTCCCTTGGTATAGAAAGGGTCGTAACAAAACTGTCTCGTTTTACCGTGTCAGAGCAGATGACTTGCAAATCTCATTACTTCTTGATTTGCCTTTAGAGCATCCACGCTGGAGACAATTTCTGACACGCAGACTTGAATGTGTTTAAACTGAACTAAACATGACCCCTTTTTTAAAAAAAATGTTTATTTATTTTTGAGAGAGGTAGAGAGAGACAGAGCGCGAGCAGGGGAGGGGCAGAGAGAGACGGGGACACAGAATCCGAAGCAGGCTCCAGGCTCTGAGCTGTCAGCACAGAGCCCGAGGCGGGGCTTGAACTCATGAACCGTGAGATCATGACCCGAGCTGCAGTCGGACGCTTAACTAACTGAGCCACCCAGGTGCCCCTGAACTAATCATGACCTTTACTCTTCTTCCTACCATTCATTGTGATCCTCCCCCCATGCACCTGACCTTACCTCTTTTTCTGTTAGGGTTGGGGACATGGTTGGATAGTAAGCGCTTCTTGATTCTTTCTTCTGTGAACGGCCCTTCTCTTCTTTGGGTATTTGTTTCTCCCACACTCCAAATGAATGTGGTGGCTCCTCTACCCGAAATTGGTGCACCACTCTCTAGAAACTATCCTGGGTCCAGGGATGGGCACGTGACCCAAGCTGGTTTCTGTCACTTGCAGCCTACACAGTGCTGGCAAGTGAAAGTTCTGATATCTCCTGTGCTTCCCTCCAACCAGCCTGCTCATCCTCAGGTCCTTTAGTTTGGTGAGATGTTTTCTATATCCCCTTTTCTCTTCTCATCTGAATGCACAACACTTTACCTAATTACATGAGAAATAAGTGTGCAATGAAGATGTAGAAAATCTTCACAGGAGTGACAGAAAAATACAATTCCCTGCTTCTAAGGGTTTATACGATTAGATTGGGCTCACCTGTATAGTCCCTGTCCATGACCTTAATTACCTCTGTGAAGTCCCTTTTGCCATGTTAGGAAACACCCTCGACAGGCTCCAGAGAGCAGTGCTGGGACATCTCTGGGGGCCATTCTCCCTTTGGGGGCCACATCTAGCTCATCAATTTGGTTCCTTATCACTTTTTCCCGGCCAAAGGAACTCATACTCTTGATGTAGAAGTGTACTGAATTTGGGATTGTCATTATCTGGTCATCAGAGCAGTGTATTTGGTTATGGAGTAAGGATATTTCATCAGGGTTTTCTAGAGTTTGCATAAAATATCCTCCCAAAGCAATTTTTACTCTGTGCTTACCAATCAGCATTCTGATGAAAATTCACCTCCTAGGTAACTTGATGTCAAGAAGAGACTTCCCAGGATAGGGAATGCAAATAATTGGGTCAGTAGAAATTAAAATATATGTTAAATATAAATGTAAAATAATAAAGAAATTAAATTATAAATATAAATCTATTATCTATAATGATAATTATATAACACATAATTATAATCTATAATTAGGCCATTGGCATACTATGCTGACATTTTGGTTTATTTCCCTTAAGTCAGTTTGCTTACGTATTCATTTATTTATTCAATTTTACTTTTGTTTATTCTTATCTGATGCAATCAGACCCAGTGGTTGGTCAGCTCATCAAAATGTTCAGTTAACTTGATGTAATGGAAAGTAAATTCGGTTTATAGGAGGAAGACCTCAGTTATTCTGAGCAAATCACTTAATTGTGATATGGGAGAAAGATGCCGGGATTTGGAGCCAGAGGATCCTGGGTTTATCTCCAGCTCTGTCACTTTCTGTGTAGCCTTGAGGCAAGTAAAAACTTGACTAAGCCACTGAGTGTAAGATTCATTATCTAGAAAATGGGATCAAGGATAGATACCACCTGGCAGGGTCGGCCTCCAAATCAATGATAATGTGAGCAGAGCAGGTATTACTATGCCCAGCACATAGTATGCACTCAATAAATGGTAACAATAACTAACAAAGAAACTCAGTTAAACTAGAAATTACAAAAAAAAAAATGATAAATGCATCATATGAACACATGGCATACACAGCACAGTCTCACCTCTATTCTGATGTAGGGCTGAGGCCTCTTCTTTGAGCATGAGTCTGATGCATGACATCTGCATGGTCTCTCTTGCATTAAATGCATCTCTAATAGGCCATAGTTTCCAGTTTTTATCTGTTTAAAGTGGAGTGAGAATGTAGAGCCACTTGCAAAGAACCTGAGTCCAGAATTCTAGAATTTTATTTATTTCCCCCTGTTCTTTCATGGCTGTGTTTCCCGCAACTAATTGATACAATTTCCTCCAACAGCCAGCCTTCACCAAGCCTTTCTAATGATTCGAAAACTTTGTTTTTGTAAACACAACTCTCTTCACACACACACTTCATTGCTTTCCATAATTGATTAAATCACACGATTGCAACAAATACAAAAGGCATTAACAGTTTTGGGATAAAGGAGTTCAGTTGAGGGGTGCTTGGGTGGCTCAGTCAGTTGAGGATCTGACTCTTGGTTTTGGCTCGGGTCATGATCACAAGGTCATGGGATTGAGCCCCGCATCAGTCTGCTTAAGATTCTCTCTCTCTCTCTCTCTCTCTCTCTCTCTCTCTCTCTCTGTCTCTTTCCCCAACTTGCAATCTCTTTCTCTCTCTGTCTGAAATTTAAAAAAAAAAGGAGTTTAATTTATAGTAGAGTGTCTTAGAGAGGAATCTACTAACACAATTTCATTCATTCATTCACTCAATCATTCAATATCTGTTTAGTGACATCTCTATGCCAGACACTGACTATTACGTCAGGCACCTGGGAATATAGGAATGAACAAAACTGACAAAAACATTTGCCCTTCTGGAGCGTCCATCTAGTGCTAGCACGCAGAGTGCTGGGCCATCACTCAGCACATTTTACCGAGGGAATAACACCATTGGCTAATGAAATAAGTTGGTCAGTTAAAAGCGCCCCCCCCCCCCCGGATTTTCCCTTGTTCTAATCCTCCTGCTTAACTTGAGGTGATTTCAAACTCTCTTTGTCCTTTATGCCTTACATCTTTTTTGTTGTCAATTTCTCCCAAAGTTTTCTCTGCAATCGCTCTTGGCAAATTACAGGGAAGAGTCACCTTGTGGGTATCTCCACCTCAAAAATGTTTCTTTTCCAATGCATCTCACGAGCAGATGTGAGAATCATAGTCTTTGGGAAGTATTTTCGCCATCACACCCTGAACGATAGGGCTGGTTTCATGACCAGTGCATTCATGCAGGGCTCCAGGCTCAGAAGGGTTCCGCGTTCGATTTAATGATCTCTTGTCATGGTCTTGAAATTCTTAATAATTTTTGAACAAGGGACCCCAAAGTTTTGTTTTGTACTGGGCCCTGAAAATTATGTGGCGGGCCTGCTTAAAGGACCAATGGTAGCTTCTTCATTTTGACCCTATTAAATCTAAACTCTTCTTCTGCCTACTCCCTAAAGAGAATGCTCACCAATGAAAGCGACTGCTAACCTCTCATTTTAACCTCTCCTTGATGGAATCTTCGAGGTTAGCCAGACCAGCTGCCCTTTCACGAATTTCACCCACTTCCACAATTGTGTTGTGGCTTAAGCTGCTCTGTTTGGTGGGAACGGGCTCCATGTTTTCTCTGCTCCAACCTGACTTCCCAGTCCTTTATAATCGGACTCGGAAATCACTCCCCTCCAACCTGAGTGTGTTCTCTCTCAGTATTAATGGAATTAAGCTTTCTAACAAAATAATAATGAGAGCCACCCCCTGGCTCAGTGTTTACTGTGGGCTTCCTTGGCATGGCACTAAATGCTTTGCAGGCATGATCAGATCTTTGCATAGAGTTCTGCATTTCCTCTCCAATTTGGGGTGTGCTTATTCAGTATGGTCTGACTCTCTGTGTAGCCTTCGCGTTTTCTGAGCCCATAGGTCATGTCTTCTTCATTCATTTGTTCTCTCCTGGTGCCATGCACATGGTGTTTGGTATAGTGCCAGGGCTCTGTGCCTATTGCCAGTTGACTGACAAATATTAATAAAAGCTGAAAGTGTAAAGTACCACACTTCTCTTTTCCACGACATTTTTTTTTTTTTTTTTTTTTTTTTTTTTTGCTGCTAGCTGTATCCTATGAAGACTTTGCTGGCCTGGGGACTTTTAAAACTGGTCTGCACCATAACTTGAAGTAATTGTTCTTGTGATTGAAGCTAACAACTATATAATGCCTGCTAGGCATAATGCCAAGACATGATTTGATTTCAGGTTAAATTTGCAGCTAAGTTGATTTTGCAAAATGTGCCCACATGTGCTCAGGCAGTATGAATGCCCTCCCTACCTCCATGCACCCTCAAAGGTGCACTTGTCCACAGAGTCGGATATCCGTCACTTGTTGGAATCTTTGACCCTGCGCATTGAAGGCTGAGGCCTCCAAGACTAATTAGAAACAATTGTTGTTGACCAGCGTCTGCCAAATGTAAAATGCCATATTCAGATGCCTTTAGGACGTCCATAAAAACAGCCAAAAAGGGGGCAAGAGTATTTATCAAGTCAAGGGAGGCTCATGCCTAATAACAGTGAGCTGTTTTTTGCTGTTAAGAAATGAGTAGACCTGTCAGGAGAATATTCAACATAAGCTAATGTCAAACTTGCTGGAATAACTTATTCACTGCAGGGTTCCCATCTGTGAAGTTGCTGGGGAGGTGGCTGCCTCCATGTGATTCTTTAGATTTGTCAGTTAAATTAGATATCCAAGGGCAAAACCAACTGACAGGGGCATTATGGGACACTCCTGGAGGATTCAGAATCCATAATCCCATGGGTATGTCCCATTCACGATTTTGTTCATGCTGATATTAGGGGTCATATCAATTTTATAAGAAAGCAAGGGATAACAAAGGAAGTCAGCAGGTCAGCCCTCTCAAGACTGTTGATGGCAATGTGCCTAATGCATGTTTTGTATGAGTAGAGAGAAGGGAATGGCTTTACTTTGTTTTCCAGTAGGAAAGTCTCAGAATATGATCTTGAGAAAAGAGTTTGCAGGTTTTTAGGAATTGGATGTCTTGGTTGCACCAAGGCTGGCTATTGTCAGGGAGGTAATATTTATGGAATGCTGATCAAAGTTTTCCTAATGTTTCCCGGTGACACACTGATATGAGGGTAAAAATAGGATATAATAACAAAAACCAGAGCAAGTTTCTGTTTTGATCTCCCTCAGAAACTGTAAGGAAAGCAACCTAGTTTTATTCTAGTTATTTTTATGTCTTTTTTCATTACTCTCTCCCCTTGCCCCTACCATTGTCCACTAGAGGGCCTTCAGAAGGGCATGGGTATGGAGCAAGGATATCCTGAATAGGAGAACGTAGAAGGTATGTTAACACAATGCTCAAAACTGGCCAACCCACAGCATCTCCTCCCACCAACACTGACCTCAAGGCTTTGGCCCAAGTTTGTAGGTCTCAACTCTCTCTTCTTTTAGGCTAAGTTATTGTCCAGGAAGTTTCTTGAACCTTAATGAACCTGAAGACAGGCTCCGGGTTCAAGTTTCTTGAACCTGAAGACAGGCTCTGGGTGAGTTTATCCAAGCAGATATGTCTGGATTATTATAATGGTGAACACAGAGTCAACTGAGACAGTTCCGCCCTTACCACAGCATGAAAACTGTCTCAATGACCTCAAAATTTAAATTTCAGATGGTGAAAGTCAAAGACTTTCAAAGAATGAACCATGGTAAGTATTTTCCTTTAGGATCTTCAGAAACAAACGCTGAGGCAAGGAGTCAAGTCGAAGTGGTATTTTTGGGAGATGATCCCAGGAAACACTTGCAGTGGAGCAAGGAAGGGAGACAGGGAGGGAAAGAGGTCAAGAAAGGGTGTGTTGTTAAGCCAGTCAACACTTCAGGCAACTGGAACTTACTCTGCCCGGGAAGCTGGGATATTTATCCACCTAATACCCTCTGTCATTGGTTGATTCCAGGGGCATCAACACCCCAGCACGTTGGCTTGCTCCATAGGAGTGCTGACCCATCTCTTGAAGCTAGAACACGTAAACAGAGAATGATAGGTATTCACAGTTAGTATCTGTGTAGAGGTGAATGGATATGGACAGGGCACTGACTGAGCCTATTATAGTGAGAGCAGGAGGCAGAGTCATTAATAACGAGGGTCAGAAGAAAAGCCATCTTTCAGTGGTTTTCCTATCAGTGCATTAACAAAGTTCATCTCAGACAAAAGAAAACCGGAAGACTGGCGGGTGAAAACTTTAAAATCCTTCTAGTTTGTATAATTTCTGCAAGGTAACTAACACTCGCTTGCTATTGGGTAGGTGTGCAAGAGGTTTTAGCAAGAGAAGAGAAATTTGATCGGACAGATAAGGCTCAAAGAAATCTGATTGTAGAACACACTTTGAAATTATCCATTGTGAACTTAATCTCTTTGCACAAACCCAAGAGTCCTTTAGCTAATTCCTTTCCCAATGAAGGAGCCAATCAATGTTCTTTCAGGGGAGAAAATTACTAGAGAGCCTAGTATGTGTTTTGATGCCCTAATGAGGCACTATGAATTACCCAACCCAAACCAATTAAGTCTTAGCCCGGATAGAGGGCTACTGAGGAGATGAGGACACAGCATGCATTTAGGGCAGAATTAACTGCTTCCATAGCCTGGAAATACGCTTGGGGGGAAGCCAAGCCTTGTAAGCTCTGTGCTGTCCTTAAAGCTGGCAGTCAAAATGTGATCCAGCCCAATGTTAGCTTTTGTCGCTTTTGCTTCTTTGGCCTTAAAATTTAAAAAATGTCTGCAAAACATAAAATATGTTTGGAACATTACATAAGGCTATTAAGAGAGGGTGAATCATGAAAACATGGTATGTCAGAGACAATAAAGTAAGTGAAATGAACTGCTGCTGACTAGCTGCTTGACCTTGGGCCAGTTTCTCAGTCCTTCCTTGTCAATCAAATCGGAAATTATAGCCCAATAATGTGGTTTTGGATTGCAGCTCAATAAGCAAGCTCTAATCTCTTGGTTACGCCTTACTGTACCATGGGAAACCAAGCACTTATTTTCATTTTAATGCGATCTCTTCCAGTGGACTGTGACTTCCTAAAGCACCCCAGCACAATGCCTGGCTTAGCTCAGGAACTTAGGAGCTATGTGTTGAATAAATGTGAAGTGAATAGTGGAAGAAGTTATTTCAGATATTATGGTGCACCTAGAAATATGTGAAGAAACACGCTAACAGCACACATAGCTGTTCTAAAGAAAATGATGAAAATAGAATTTTTTACAATATGAAATTTATCATCCATTTGGTTTCCATACAACACCCAGTGCTCATCCCAGCAGGTGCCCTCCTCCATGCCCATCACCCACCTTCCCCTCCCTCCCACCCCCCATCAGAAAATAGAATTTTTATACGACCCATGTGTATTAGTGGGATAGAGGGGGCATAGTGGAGGGGTTGCCATTAGTGAGAAGGTGTGCTGTGTGGTGACTAAGACATAGCCTTTGGTGTTAGGTAGCCCTGGGCTGGAATCCTAGCTTTGCTACTTGCTAGCTGTGTGTCCTGTGCAAGTTACATAATGTCTCTGGCCTTCAATTTCTTCTTCTGGACCTTGTAGTTTGCAATAAGGATCTTGTAACCCTGCAACATTTAAAAGGGCTTGAGAAATAGTGTTACTTTAAAAGAGCTCAGTCTCAGATGAGCATCACGAATTCACACAAAGTCCAAAGTGAGGTATAGAACTTCCTCCACTGGGTTGCCTTTTAGGCCTACTGAACTAGTCTTTGGTGGGTATCAAAGAGGATTTCCCTTCCTTCCTTTCTTCCTTCTTTCTTCCCTCCCTCCTCTTCCCTCCCCTCTCTCCCTCTTTTTCTTTTTCTCTTCCTTTCTTTCTTCCCTTCCTTTTTCTTTCTTTCTGTCTTTCTTTCTTCCCTTCCTTTTTCTTCCTTTCCTTTCCTTCCCTTCTTTCTTTCTTTCTTTCTTTCTTTCTTTCTTTCTTTCTTCTTTTTTCTTCCCTTCCCTTCCTTTTTTTTCCTTTCCTTTCCTTTTCTTTCCTCTCCTCTTTCTTTCTTTCTTTCTTTCTTTCTTTCTTTCTTTCTTTCATCTGCCTCTATTCCACCAATGTTTTAGCTCCATTTTCCTGGCACTAGGATGGCCAAGGTTGGTAAAACTCTTGCTCCTGTCTCCATATTTAGAGGGTGATGACAGGAAATCATTGGAATGGTAGGTTCTCAAGGTCCTCCATGGTATAGTCATAGCTGTTCCCCATGCCATAATTCCTCAGAGAAGAACATCCTTTTGGTTGTAGTGACCACATTATGAGAAGTAATATCACTTTGGATAACTATGCTGAAGTCACCTCCTGAGGTGCAGGGGTGGGGGTGGGGGGAACGGACAAGGGTCATGGAGGGAACAAAGAACCATTTCTGGCCACGCTGGACTAAGGCAATACATACACCTTTCTGGTTTCTGCCACAGAACAGATACTCAAAATATGGTAGTTCTGTTCAGTCTTCATGGTGCTAGATAGTGATCAAGGGACACACTTTTTATTTGTACTTGTTTCACTTCTTTAAACTTGTGTTTCAAGTGAAGAAGCCCACAGTTATGATCAATTCTCCAAATCTGGCCAGGACAGAGAAAAGGATGGTTGAGAATTATACTACTTGGGTCAGTACCAATCCTTGAGCAACGATCCTTGATCAATGGGATCGGTTAGATCTACCTTTATCAACCTCCAAGTGGGGTTTGCTATCTTGCTTACCTTTCTGCAAAGGATGCTCGTTTTAGGGCCGTTGGTGTGTGAGCACCTTCCTGGGGGAATTTCAGCCCCCCTCCTTCCCCCGTCCATGGCCAAGGAAATGGCCACCAACCACTTGTTCCAGAAATCCTGAGAGCCTTTCTGTTTTTAGGTCACTTGAAATAAAGGCTCTCCATGGGAGAGCTTTTTGAAAAATACCTAGTGTATCTTCTGTTGGTTTGCTCTGTTTATGTATTTCAAGAATTTAAACAGTATAAGGATGTTAAAGTAAATGTAGTCTAACTCCCTTTCACTTTAAAGAAGAGAAAATATAAACTCTGGTTTGCTATAAATCTTCCACATTGTTTTTTTCTCTCCTTCCAGTATTTCTGGATGCCAAGAGCTTTGTCTGTGGGACAAAATCTAAAAATTATATGCCTGTATGCTACTTTGCACAGACTAATGTTTAAAAAAATTCCTTAAGATAAAACAAAATCACAGTTGAAGTTATGTAGGTGCTTGGTGAGGTGGCGACATGGCATAATGGTTAATATAGCTTATTTTTATTTATTTATTTTTTACACTCGTGTAATAGCAAAAAGACACAATGACATGGAGAGCCATAAAGCCAAACAGCTCTCTCGTTTCATTTTACAGCGCGAGGCGGGGAAAGGCACAATTCAGCATCCTGACCATTTTTATAGGGGTTTCGAGACAGGTTGGACATGTCTGAAATATGTCCTTCAATTCCTAGAACTCTTTCAGGCATTCCTGCTGAAGGATGTTCCTTAGAGAAATACTCCTATAAATACAGGATGTTTTCATTACTGCATGTGGTTGATTCAGCCTGTTGGCGACATGACAGTGAGAAGAAGTGTCTGAGAAACGACTTCATATAGACCGCGTTCAAACGGTCCCAGAGCTGCCCGGATCAGAACGACTCTAGTGGGAGCGCTTGGAAATGAATGTTCATATATCACTGGGGTCTTTAAAGAAAGGTTTAGGGTTCTGTAGGCTGTCTCCCTCGGTGCAGTGAAGTGATGGACTGACGGCACGTATGGAGATGAATTTCTGCCTATGAAAATTTTCGCTTCCCCTTATGGGGGGAAGCCACAAAATCAACGCCTCTGATACCAAAACAGCGAAACAGAACAAAACAAGACAAAACAAACGCCAAACCAACAAAATAACAAAGCCAAACAAACAAACAAACAAACAAACAAAAAGAAACCTAAACCCCACATAAGGAGAGAGCAGGAAGATTTATCTGGGGACAAATAGTAAAAATGGGGGCACATATGGTAGATAGATTCAATCTGGGTGTTTTCTTTGGGAATGTGGAGCTACATGCCAATGGAGTGGAAGCAAGGCCTTTAAAAAGTTCTATGTTATTTTAAGTAATAATAAAAATATTCCATGTTTGCATAACTCTTTAAAATTTTCAAATATTTTTACTTTTTTATTTGAGCCCTAAAGTCACCTTAGAAACTGGGTGATATTTTATAGGTGATGAATCTGAAGCTCAGAAAGATAAAGGGACCTGCCCAAGGTCACACAGCTAAGAGGTCTCTAGCTTCCCTGACTCCCAATCTGGTGCTTTTTCTACCATCCCACACTGACAAATAAAATATTGCTTCTCTGTTTCTGTAATATTGCCAGTGTTGTAAAAATATTACAACCCCCACTCCTCTGATCAAAAATTAACCACTCTTTATTGAAGAGAGATTTTATGGTATGGACGACTGAGGAATATAACACTCTTGATGCAGGGTGGGGAAGGAATTGACTTAGGGATGCAACATCTTTTGAGAGACGTTGAGTTAGTCATGCAACATGCAATGTTTGTACCAGCTGATTACTGAAATATAGAAAATAATGGGCAGGTTGGAGAAAAGCAGAATTGTGAAATGACAAAATTATTTGCTATAATTGGATTGGTCTGTGGATGGGATAAAATTTATGAAGAAGGGTAACCTTTGCCTGCCAAGACAAGGGTAACGTGATCTCATGTGCAGAATAAAGCTAATTATCACCAGGGAGGATATCTCTCTCTCTCTCTCTGTTTGTTGTTGCCCTGGGTATTGTAAAAATTTCTATCTACCCATCTATCTTTATTTTTTTCTTGGAGCACCCTAGACAACTTAGAAACCATTGCCAGGGAAGTTTAAGAACACAGAAGTACAGATAAGTCTAGGGAAGAATTGGATTCTAGCTTGACATAGAAAGCTCATCATTTATGAGCATGTCATTTAAAGAGAATGTACTGGGGCGCCTGGGTGGCGCAGTCGGTTGAGCGTCCGACTTCAGCCAGGTCACGATCTCGCGGTCCGGGAGTTCGAGCCCCGCGTCGGGCTCTGGGCTGGAGGCTCGGAGCCTGGAGCCTGTTTCCGATTCTGTGTCTCCCTCTCTCTCTGCCCCTCCCCCGTTCATGCTCTGTCTCTCTCTGTCCCAAAAAGAAATAAACGTTGAAAAAAAAATTAAAAAAAAAATAAAATAAAGAGAATGTATTTAAGATTGTGAATTGAAGGGTGATTTCTGGGTAGTTAACAGATATAAAAATCAACCATCCATGAGCACAACAAAACAAAACACTGATCCACAAATGAAACACACTACCAGCTCACTGACATGTAGTTAAACGACGAGTCCAGTGCTGGCCCTTGAGGCTCTAGACTGCTCATCCGCATCCTTCACTGCCTTGCTTTCTATACGTTTGACCTGCTTGTCCTTGGCTTTCCTGCCAGATCATCCTAATTGCCGGGCCCAGAACAGCTTCTCCTACGACATCTTTCAAGGCAGCTTCCAAATGCTTCTTCCTCCTTTTTTACTTTTCAAAAATTTTAAAAAGTACGGGAAATACAAAAGATAGTCTAACAAACACTTGTATACCCTCCACCCCAAATAAGTGCCAACATTAGTTCTAATGCAAATATAACCAAAAGCATACTTACATTTACTTCCAACTCCTAACCTTGCCTGGATCATGATGACCAATTCAGTGGTAAATTGATGGGGGATGGGAAGTCTGCATTTAAGAATGTGTATATTTATTTATTTTTTTTTTAACTTTTTTTTTCAACGTTTATTTATTTTTGGGACAGAGAGAGACAGAGCATGAACGGGTGAGGGGCAGAGAGAGAGAGGGAGACACAGAATCGGAAACAGGCTCCAGGCTCCAAGCCATCAGCCCAGAGCCCGACGCGGGGCTCGAACTCCCGGACCGCGAGATCGTGACCTGGCTGAAGTCGGACGCTTAACTGACTGCGCCACCCAGGCGCCCCTAAGAATGTGTATATTTAAAACCAAAATTAAAAACAAATACTGGTTTAGCATAGTGAAGCTTTGCCAGTCCAGATGAATTTTGGGGAAGGACTGAATTAGTGAAAAATCTGTATCACACCCCTTTTTGTGATGACGTGTGAATATGAAGTTTAACAACTTACAGAAACATATAAATAGGAGAAAGTCAGCAAAAATTTTCCTAATAAACTTGTTTTTAAAAAGCAAATCAAAGGCATAATTTTTGATGTGCTTACTGATTGCTTTAAGCAAATGGATTCAGAAGTATTCAGAGTATTCAGTATTTTGAAACAGTGAGCTTTTGAGAAATATTTATTGAATGAAGGCATCCTCTTTGCTAGGCACTGCATTAGGTTGTTGGAAATACAATAATAAGAAAGCTCTGAGCTCTTTATGATGGGACTTTGGTCTAGAAAAAGAGCTTCATAATTGGGCAGTTATAATACAACGTGGTAAATAAACCCAGAAAGGCAGACAAAAATTGCATTTTAAAAAAGTGTGGTGAGTTTTCCTGAGCATTTTTCATAAAATTTTATATTTACACTATTCATTTATAGTGTAGGTCTTTTGTGCCAGCTAACGTCTTGCTGAATTTATTACAAATGAATAGAATTACAGGCTTGAAGATGGTTTACCGTAGAAGGGTAGGAAAGAATGTGTTTGCCCCTCTTCCCATATTTGTAGTGTACAATTCAATAGTTTTCAGTGCCCTAGCACTGTTTTCTAAAAAAGACTAGTCTTTCTCCGTTGAATGATCTTGGCACCTTTGTTGAAAATCAGTTGGCCCCGATATGTGGGTTTATTTCTGGACTCTAAAACTTAATCCATTGATCTATCCTTATGTGGATACCGCATGGTCTTACTTACTGTGGCTTTGTAGTAGGTTTTAAAATCAGGAAGTACGAGTCCTCCTACTTTGTTTTTCTTTGTGTAGACCATTTGGCCACTCTGGGTGTCTTGAATTTCCATGTGAACTTTAGGATCAGCTTGTCGGTATCTCTAAAGAAGCCAGCTGGGATTTGGAGAAACTGAGATTTTTACAATGTAATTTAAAGATTTATTATTTTAAAAAACCCCAAAAAACACTAAATGCCAAAGGAAACTTAGAAATACCCTGTGGTTTTACAGTGCCAAAGCACCCCGTTCATCCGTTAATGAACTTCGGGTAACGCAGCACAAGGTTGAGCACAAGCCCTTCTCTCAAGTTACACGCACGTCCTGCGGAAGTCACCAGGCTTCTCTGAACCTATTTAGCAATCTAGTAGAAAATGAGATAAGTTGGACTACATTAAAATAAGAACGGGACACTACTCGAAGAGTGAAAAGGCAAGTCACAGGGGGAGAGAAGAGTCCGCAAGATGTCTTTCTGGCTAAGAATTTGTCTTTAGAATGATGAAGGAGTCACTAAGGGCGGACCACCCAATGGAACAGTGAGCAAAGGAGAAGACGCTTCACAAAAGAGGAATTAAAAGGAGGGGTTGTGGGGGGGGGGTGGGCTAGATGTGTAAGGGACATTAAGAAATAGACTTCCTGAAATCATCGTTGTACTATATGCTAACTAACTTGGCTGTAAATAAATAAATAAATAAAAGGTGCCCACCTATACGCACCCCCGCCAAGGATATATTTTACTTCAACAGTCCCAGAACCTGTGAATATCACCGCGCATGGCAAAAGATACCTGGATGAGTCCTACGTGCAATCGCATGTGTCCTTGTAAGAGGGACACAGAGGGAGCTTTAGCACAGATACACAGAAAAGGTGGCATAGAGACAGAGGCAGAGGGTGGAGTGGTGCGGACACAAGCCAAGGAATGCCGATGGACACCGGAAGCAGGGAACGGATCCTCCTCTAGAGGCTCCAGAGGGAGTACAGCTGCGCTTGGTCCCTCGATTTCAGACTTCTGGGCTGCAGAACTGTCCATGAATAAACTGGTGTTGTTTTAAGCGCCCAAGTGTGTGGCAATACACTAACAAACCGCCTTTATTCATTGCCAGGGACAAGTACCTGAAAAGCAACAATGGGATACCTCTTCTCGTCCCTCGAAAGCTCAAGTCAAAAGAGACATAATTGTCAGTGTTGGTGAGAATGCAGAATGAGCTAAACACTCATACGTTGGGGGTGGAGTGTACATTACAACCACGTGTTTCAACTGTCTGCGGGTATCATCTAACGCTGAATAGATGCTTATTCTATGATCCAGTCATCCCACTTATTGATCACATACCCAGGACAAATGTGTACTTTCACCCCAATCATGAACAGAAATATTCATAACACTGTTTATAATAACTTCAACTTGGAGATACGTCAAATGTCCATTAACAGGATGGGTAAATACATGGGTAAATACATTCATACTACAAAATACTACACAGCAACGAGAATGAGTATTCACAGCTTCACAGAGCAACAGGGATTATTAATCTCACGAACGTAATGGTGATGAAAGATGCCAGACACAAGAGAGTATATACGGTGTGATTTCATTTATTTAAACGTTCCAGAAACAGGCAAAACCCAAAAAGTTGGGTTAATAGCTAACCTTTAAGAGGGATAATGAGTGGGAGGGGGCATAAGGGGCTGGATTAATGGAAGTTTATTTTAATAAAAGGAGATAAAATTAACAGAATCCATGCTGGGGCACCCGGATGGCTCAGTCGGTTAAGCGTCTGACTTTGGCTCAGGTCATGATCTCACACTTCATGGGTTCGAGCCCTGCATGGGGCTCTGTGCTGACAGCTCAGAGCCTGGAGCCTGCTTCGGATTCTGGGTCTCCCTCTCTCTCTGCCCCTTCCCCACTCATGCTCTGTCTCTCTCTGTCTCTCAAAAATGAATAGACTTCAAAAAAAAATTAAAAAAATAAAACCCATCCTAATTTATAAGTGTGTGTGTCTCATCCATTTATTCATGTATTAAACATTTATACTCATTGAGCTGCTGTTATTTGCCAGGAGCTGTTCAAAGCCAGGGTTATAGCAGTAAACATGACAAAGTATCCACCTTCATACAGTTGACATTCTAGTACTTTCTTCTCAAAATACGAGACTACACTGTTACATTGTTGACCCCTGATGATTTGTAGCTCATGACATTCACATCGTTGGGTAGTCCTTTCCCACATTCTGGATTTGGTCAAGTCATCTGCTTTAGCCGATGAGACACAAAGCAGAAGCTTTGAGGAGTGCTTGCACACTGGGGCTTTAGCTCTTGGAAGGTTTCCTTTCTGGAAGCCAGCTGTTCTGCTGTAGAGAAGCTCGGACTCGATGGCTAAATATTGAGAAGCCACATGGAGGAAGTGCCTGGAAGATGAGAGTCTGACTTGGACATTTCAGCCCCAATCAAGCTTGCAGCTCAACGAAACCACATAAATGACCTCAGCTACATCATGTCTGGCAGAGAAACCACCCGACAGAGCCCAGTCAACCACAGACTTGCGAGAAATAATAACTTGTTGTTCTTTTAAATCACTAAATTTTGGGGTGGTTTGTTATACAGCATTTGGTAACTGCAACAAATAAATGGGTGAGTAAATAAATAAGGAATAAAATTTCTGAGTGTAATTTGAGTTATAAACAATTAAACGGGGTCAAGGCATGAAGAACGACAGGGAAAATTCAGAGAGGCTAATGTGAGCACATTTTAAGACTTTAAAGTCCCATGTAAGGTACTGCTAGGGTGCTCTATGCAGAAACAGAGGAATTAGCTGTTTCTTGTTGAGAGTGTTGGATGGTATGGGGGGTCAACAATAGAGAAAAAACACTGAGATTTAGAAGAGCTTGACTGGAGTTTAGACTATTATTGACCTTGGCTAGAACACTGGTCTTTTGTGAACTTCAGTTTCCTCATCTCTAATACGGGGATGATGACACTTGTCTTGGCTACCTTCCAGGATTGCTGGGGAAATTAGACTCAGTAATGTTTGCGAAAGTACCCCGATATTTAAAAACGTTATCGAAGTGAATGCATTTGTAAGAAAAAAAGACATTTTGATCACCCATTTGCTTTCTGAAGCTTCTGCTCCGTCCACAAGATGATGCATGCAAAGTCAGTGAAACAAATTTTATTGCCATAACCACAGCCTGTCTGCATATTCTACTGGTTGGTCTATGTTACACATTAGCTTTTTAAATTTATTTAGCATCCATTTGGAGCATAGTTCTGTAGTTTTGAATAATCCAAGAAGTTGTCACTGTTAATTTCTCTATCATATTCTCTATGCTGATACCGAAGAAAAATACCAACGAACAGCCCTATTATGCAAAAAGTCACACAATCCAAAGCCTCTATCCCATTAGGAAAAAACTTGACATGTGTCACGTCACGTTAATAAATACTGCACGTGCAAAGTGTACCTTGTATTGAAAGTAAATTCCCCCATGGAAAATTGATTTGCTTTAAAATTTTAATCTACATCTTTTTTCTTCTATAGAGCACAGTGAGGGTTTTTTTTTTCTTTCCCTTTTCTTCTGCAAAGAATAGACATTTGTACAAGAAATGCATCATTCTCTAAACCAAACAGCAAAAAGAGAAAATGCAGAAGAAAGGAGGTAAGGAGAAATAAAAGAGAAAAAATAACAAATTGGTCATTAAAAGGAAAAAGATGCACAAGATAAAAGAAAGGGAGGCAGGCGGAGCGTCTACTATATTGGGCTTCGGTGCAGATGTAAGTATAAAATGCTCCACAAGTCCTGTAATTGAGAAAATCTATCAAATGTCCTGACAGCTGCTCGGGCATTTCCAGAAGCGATAAAACTTGAATTTATTTCACTCCTAGAAAAGGGGCAGTATCACCTTCTGGCGGCTTTAATGAAATGCCATAAAATTCTAGGAAAAACTGTGTTGTAAAGTCATAAAAAGGTAGTCGGAAGTGGATTGTTGGAAATACCGCGGGAGGGGTTGCTGTGTCTGAAGAGTGACCAAAGTGGATCCGACGAGCAGGTGATTGGGGCTCCTGGATGTTGGAGAATGTGCCGGAATGTGCTGCGTTGCTGCACATTCCCCGACACCTGCTCTCCGATCTTGGCTGTGGCTACGTGCTTGCTGACTTTGCCTGTGACACCGGGACTAATAAACCCCTTTGGAAGCTCACCTACTCCATTTGTATTTTGTAGACGTGAGCCCTAGGAGTACGCTCACCTGCGTTTCTTCGGATAGAAACTGTCTAGTAAACCATAATGGGTCTTCCCCACCCTAGGGTCACCTCTCCGGGCTGCAAACCTGCTGGGACAGGAGGCTCCAAAACCTACTGGTTCTGGGGACAGGGTTTAGCGACACTCACCTTCTGCTCTAGGATCTTCTTATTCAGGACTTGGCCAGCAATTAACCCCCCAATTTCCTCTGGCCTTGGTTCTACTATCTGATATTTCTGGAGGTCTGCTTTTTCTCCCAGATGATGAGTAACCAGGAAGGCAAGGATCGTGTCAAAGTTTCTTTTTCATCCCTTTGGCACCTTGCCTCACACTTTGCACATAGTAGGAACTCATTATATGTTTCCAAGGGGAACACAATTTCTTTTCTTTTTTTTTTAAGGTTATTTATTTATTTTGGGAGACACAGAGACAGTATAAGTGGGCGAGGGGCCAAGAGGGAGAGAAGGAAATCCCAAGCAGGCTCTACACCGTCAGCACAGAGCCCGACGTGGGGCTCAAACTCACGAACCATGAGATTATGACCTGAGCCGAAATCAAGAGTCGGATGTTTACCACCCAGGTGCTCTGAGAATACAATTTCTTGAGAGCCTCGGGTTGTCAGGTAATGTCTTCTATTACCCAACCACTTCTATGGGTGGATATTCCTCTATAGAAGCACAAGCTAAATGCATTTAAGATTATAGTACACAGAGAAGTTATAAAGTACCGTACTTTATGTTTTCAAAATTAGGTGTTTTAATACGGTCACATTAGATCTGTATAAAGAATTCTATTTCTTTAAAAAAATTTTTTTTAATGTTTATTCATTATTGAAAGATAGAGAGAGACAGAGCATGAGCAGGGGAGGGGCAGAGAGAGGGGGAGACACAGAATCCAAAGCAGGCTCCAGGCTCTGAGCTGTCAGCACAGAGCCCGACGTGGGGCTCGAACTCACGAACTGTGAGATCATGACTTGAGCCAAAGTTGGACGCCCAACTGACTGAGCCACCCAGGCTCCCCTAAAAAATTCTATTTCAAAGATAAATAAACAAGGCTCCAAGTCTTATAGCAAATTTCTTTGGTCCATCAGGCTTTGTGCAAAGATTGTGAAGTTAAATTGTAAACTCTGAGAATAAGAGTCTTAAAGTGAGGGGTTTCCATGTCTTAAAGAAGATAAAGATATGCCCAAGAGATAATATTCAAAAATGAGGTCGTGAAGAGAAAGATTTTCCAAATGGCAGCGTCGCTAGGAAAAATTTAGCAGAGACCTCTTGAGAGACTGTCCTAATAAAAAATTATTAAAAAACAAACTAATGGACTAAATGAACAAAATGTAAAAAATGATGATCTCGGGACAGTGCAAGCAAGTGAGAAGATCAATAAGGTTAATGAAGACAAAGAAAATAAAAATGAATTGTGAAGTTCGAAAGTGGCAATGGATATTTCTTTCCTTGGTGAACTGATGACCTTGGGCCCATGGTCATCATGGGGAAATCAAGGGGAAATTTCCGCCGTGCAGGTTTCACCGCAGCCATAGGTTAAAGGAATATCGGTAAGGATGTCACTCTTTGGAAAACCTTGTGAGCACCATTATTGAGTTATGACTGTCGCTGGAGCAGCGTATTCGATGGAATAGGATCTAAATTTCCCCAAGGCAAGAGCGAGTGCTCGGAAGCCAACGAAGTTTAGTGACACCCGTTCATTTTTCTACGCTCAAGTCCTTTGTCAGCTTCAGAACTAGGAAGTCAGCTATTAAATTAGAGAGGAAATAACGCCAGACTCCAGATGTGGCTGCTTCACCCTCCTGACTTTAGCCAGATGTGCCCAAACCATGGCATTCATCATGATTAGTGTGAAGGTGTGGAACGTGTCAGACAGCACACTGGCCAGAGTCCTGATCCCAGCTCGTTCACACAGGGAGACACCCCTCCCCAGCGGAGAACCGCTGCTCAAGGGGCAAGGGGTAGAGGCGAATGAAGTCTCTTTAAAAGTCCTGTAAAAGGTAGTAACAATTTTATTTTACAGGTAATTGATCCTAGCTCTAAGTTCCAATGACCTCCATTGGGTCATTTGCACAGCTATATTTAAGCAGTCGCCCCTGGTCCTGCAGCCGTCCTGTCTCCTTGGTACAGAATCTATCCCTATGTATTTGCTTTCTGTTTTGGGGTAAAGCCCTCCATGTTCCTCTCCTTTCACCCACTTTTGGTTGGTAGAAAGCTTGAATTGGCATCTGCTGGGAATTACGTCGAGGGCAACATGGAAGGACCTTGAATCTCAGCTAGTTTTTAGAGGACACTGAGGGATTAACTGAGGCTCCTGGTGGAAGATGGGGGGGTGGGTGTTGGGCAAGCTGGACTAAATTCTTGCTGAAGGTTTAGGGGCATTTAAGCCCAGTCACCCTGGTCTAGGTGTGGGCTGGTCTCCAGGGTGATCCTAAGAGGTCACAGGTTATCACTGTCCCACTATTAGACTCCACAAGTCACCTGCCTTTCACACCTGGCGATGAGACTGGGGATACCTGAAGGGTGTGAGTGTCAGAAGCTGCTGTTTGGATCAAGTGAAAATGAGCGAGTGCTTTCAGGGAATCTTCCCCGGAGCCTGCAGCCCACATAACTAGAATAGGTTTTGTCAAGCGGGAGACCAGTCATAGAATATGATTGGAAAGGACTGAGCTGTGCCCTGTATATAGTTTAAGGGTTCTATGTATATATTTTAAAAATGTTTATTTAGTTTTGAGAGAGAGAGAGAGAGAGAGAGAGAGATTGAGCACACAGGGGAGGGGCAGAGAAAGGGAGACAGAGCATCTGAAGCAGGTTCCGCACTGAGAGCAGAGAGCCCGATGTGGGGCTTGAACTCCTGAACTATGAGATCACGACCTGAGCCAAGTCAGACGCTTAACTGACTGAGCCACTCAGGTGCCCCTAAGGGTCCTACATATTGATGAAGAAGTTTTCCTTAGAGCCATAAACGCTCCTCTGAGAATTGTTTGTTCAAAGAGCACCCTCTTTGTTGAATGAAATGATAATAAGTACCCAGATCGAATGGTTCCTTCTCACATTAACTAAAACAAAATGGACAATGACAACAAAAAAAGTCACATGCAGGTTCTAAGTGTTTTATGCTGACCAAGCATGGTAGGTCACTTCTAAAATTCCCCAGACGAGATGGTGCTTTTTGTTTGGGCAAGGATATTAGCATTATTTGAAAAGAGTCTTTAGACTATTCTAACAGTTCTAATTGGCATTCTACTATGAACAAAAACCACACATGATTCTCTGAAGTATTTTTTAATAATACTCTTCACCTTGGCAGTGTAGATAAACTTCAATTTCCTTTCATTCCTTCTAAAAGGCAGAGAGGGAAGGAGGGAAGGACAGAGAGAAAGTGAGAGAGAGAGAGAGAGAGAGAGAGAGGGAGAATGGCAATGAGAATCATGAACAATTTTAGTTCATTCGGAAGTCGAGGAGACATATTTTTCAAATGTATTCTCTAAATCCAGATTCCTGTAACAGATGCTCTCACCTCTCAAGCTCTTTTCATCTGTAATTCAATTTCCTCCTAAACGTGATGCTGACATCTGTTGTAATGCAGATATGTCCTCAAGTACCTGCAGTTTCTCTGTCAAGCTCAGTGTCATGTTAAAGAACTGTGAACTTTGCAGGGCTTGGGAGCAGACAGTGGAATCCACGGGGCTGCAGGCAGAAAGAAATTTAATGTCTCTTTCATGGTTCTGATGTTTCAGCATCTTTTCTTCTGACACTGAAGCTCTCCTTAAAGGTTTTCAAGGGAACATAAAGTGTTTATTTAATAGTGCAATTGATTGTTTCAGCTTCACTTCTGGAGCCACCTGAAATCAGCACACGCTAAGGCTTAGCAGGGAGGCAGGGACTCGGTCTTCAGATTCTTCCTGACAGGGTGGATTAGATACATTACCACACAATTCTCTAAAGTATTTTAAAAACAAAGACAAAGCACTGCATGTTGCATTTAAAGATGCTGATCTTTGTCCTCTTTCTTTTTCATTCCCTTCCCATAGCATTACTATAAATCAAGAGCCTTTGAGGCATGGATTGAGCTCAATCATTCCATCATTAATTAATTCATTAAACAGGTATCTGTCGAGTCTGTTCCGTGACCGGTATTGTGCCAGGTGCTGGGGATGGAAAGGTTGATGTGACACAGGATCCATTTTCAAGGAATTCCAGCAGCATTTTGTTTTGTTTTTTTTTTTTTAAAAGTACAGAACCTCAACCCAGCCTCCAAGGGGGGAATGAAGACAGCCGTATGCCAAAGGAAAGTTCTGAATTCTGACAAGAATACAAGCCCACTGTTGGCTTAAATAATTTTCTTCTAGCAGGGACTTGTTTTCGAGCTTCCTAGGAAAGTGGGAATCTTTGCTCTATGCCAGCTAATTTGGAGCTGATAGCGATGGGGAAGAGTGGGACGTTCCTTCGCACCCTTTCTGCGTCTCTCACTGCAGACAATCAGCTGACATCTGAAGCATGACACTTGATTATCCATGTCATTTCTGTAGGTGGCTTTGCCAGGCCTACGTTAGGATCACGGAATCATTCAGGCCTTTAAAAAGGTTTGTCACAACACTTAACCTGGACATCTTCTCTACCAATTACCATCATTTCGGTTTTTGTATGACACCATCCAAGGGCTCAGCGGGCTGTGCGAATGCGTGGTTTGTGTCATTCCATGCTGACTTAGGGCTGAGTCTGGCTAGGACAGCCAGCGCAGCTGTGACTGGCAGTAGTACGAGACAGGGAATAGGACTGCAGGCTGCAGCCACACAGCTGCTTGAAGGTTGGTCTGGTGTAAGGGAGAGACAAAGGGGAGTCTGAATTATTCATCGTAATTTCTCAGCAATTTCCTTTAACTAAGATATTGCAGACTGTTAGGCCTGGGCTGAACCTGGGCCACAGATGTGTTATTATTGGGCCTGTACTGTATTAAAATTGTAATTTTTTAAAAATTGGTGGCCAGCACATAAACCCTGGGAGATTTCACATTAAAGATCTATCTTCCACTAAAAACTGGAACGTTTAGAGGCGCCCGGGTGGCTCAGTCAGTTAAGCATCTGACTTCGTCTCAGGTCATGATCTCACGGTTCATGAGTTCGAGACCCGCATCGGGCTCTGTGCTGACAGCTTGGAGCCTGGAGCCTGCTTTGGATTCTGTGTCTCCCTCTCTCTTTGCCCCTCCCCCACTCCTTCTTTTTCGCTCTGTCTTCTCTCTCTCTGCCTCTCTCTCTTTCTGTCTCAAAAATACATGAACACTAAAAAAATTTTTTTTCAATAAAAAAAATGGGAACATTCAGCAACACAGGGCCTACGTTGGTGGCAACAGTGAGCCCGGGTGGAGTTCAGCTATCCACTCAGACGGGACATCCATTTTCCATATGACCTCAGTTTTTACTCCTCTTAACTGTCTCCCACCCAGCTGGCTTCATTATTCAGCTACCTGCCTGGTCCCCTGTTCTACATGGATTAGTTCAACAAAAAGTCTTTTGGGTCAATTGAGAAGTTTTCATTGGGTCACTTCTCTGCTTGTAAGACCTTGCTAGGAACGGTGGGAAAAGCAAAAGATATTATCTCCTGCCCAAATGGGGAAGAATAGATGAACATGTGCAATAATGAGGGACATGGCTGAAAGACCACAAGTCAACGTCAGAATTCGGAGAAAGAGATGCCATGGATATTCTTAGTCATTAAGCTTCTTAAGCTTCTGTATTTGATTACTTCCAGTTTCCAGAAAAGGAGAAAAACCATTTCTCTTTCCTGCAAAAGAAATTCTTAGGAAGTTTAGAATGTAGCCATTTAACCCGTCTAAGTGCATGAGGCATCTGTATTCTGATCGCATTTTCAAGAAAATCTCTTTGTTAGGCAGAATAAGAACCCACATCCAGGCGATCAGTATCACTCACACCTGAGAGAATATAAAAAGAAGTGACGCTCAATAGACTACAGAGATTTGGAAGAAGGATTAATACCACTAGCTCCATTCTGCAACTCTTCGAGAGCCCACACGGAAAGGCTCATGCTTCAAAAGGATTGTCATTGTTGAGAAAGACCGGGGCAATGTTTTTAAAATTCTAAGTTTAATTTAATATCGACTCTCTGGCTAGACTTGTGGTCTGGGTTTGCTTTATGAGAGGAAGGCTGACACAGAAAGCAGGAAAGGTCAAGGTCTTATTGGCATTAAATAGGGAACAGTTGGCTACTTTCCCTAGGAGCAAACTCATGGCCCATTATGCCACCGCTTTGCTCATATTTGAAAACAAGAACTAGTCAGCACAGCGGGACAATTTAAAGACACTGCCGATGGCTGGGAGATTCCAGTCTCTCGCGTGATTTAGCGCATACACATACATGCACGAGATGCCGTGCTTCTGGTAATGAATGCTGATCAGTGAGGACACTGAGCAACTGGAACCATCAGTAAAGACCTTGTTTGAGTCTTAATAAAAATGAACATTTATCGACCACTTATTATGTCTTAGACACTGTCCTAAGTGCTTTGTATGTATTACTGAATCCTTACAACAGCCTTACAAAGTAAGCTCCATAATACTCCCATTTTACAGATTCAAAAAAGGAGGCAGAGAGAGGCTAAGTGAGTTCCCCGAGGTCACCAGCGACCCAGAGCACCAATGGGAGGTGAAGTCAAGTTTGAGGCCGGTGTGTATGCCATTAGCCACCAGGCGATACTTGGGTTCAGGGTGCCTTGCTCTTTCACTGTGGGGATTACGAGCCCTCAAACTTCTGCTTCTTAGAAGAAATTGGGTAATGTTAACAGTCTGGGCGTTCATGAGTTTATGAGTAGCCCCCCAGACCGAGGAAAAGACCACAGTCCTTTTCTTTCATTCCACTCCTGGACATCGCAGGAGAAAATCACAACATCAGGGCGAATGGTTTCATACAAGGACACCGTAAGCTCAGAAAGAGGTCCCAGAGCTGCTGAGCTCTGCTTGCATTCATCGGCAGGGGGCCAGTACAACTGCTGTCCCCAGGTGCCAGGCTCTTAGGCTGCAGTTCCCACCAACCCCTCTAGGATGACAGACCTCGGCAGAAGATCCTTGCTCCAATTCGCTGAGAAAATGAGACCAATGTGACATGATCTAGCCTCTCCTTCCCTGCTAGGATGCCCTGTGTGCTCACTCCTTCTTTACTTCAGCCCTGTTATCTCAGAGGGAAAAAAAGCTCCAGTCTTCCCATCAGAGACTGACCCTACTTTTGTGCTCACCACCCCCTCCCTGCGGCTTCCGAGGCCTGCTTCTGCAGTTACCTCTGGCATTTCTTGGCTGGGGAGTCTTTCTACCCTCTGTTGATCCCCCCTGGGGGTGAGGGGGTGGGCGGTGGAGTGAAGGCAGGGGCCTAGTGACTAGGAGCTCAGCTTCTGGATCAGGCTGCCTGGCTATACGCCCATGCATTAGTCACTGCCTGACCTCGGGCACGAAGGCTCAACTTCATCTTGACAATGGAACCGGTTGGGAAGCCTAGCATGGTCGAGACGACTGAGTGAGCTAAGTCGTGCTGAGCGCCGTCCGCATCCTGGATCTCGCTACTTCCTTTCTGTGTCAGTGTTCTTCGCTTCCTCCCTCCACCAGCTTTACGCTCACAAACGTCACTGCAACCACTCTAGGGGACACTACCACTTGCTCAGTTGGTTGAGCGTCGGACTCTTGATTTTGGCTCAGGTCAATGATCTCGTGGTTCGGGGGTTCGAGCCCTGCGTCAGGTTCCTGCTGGCAGCGTAGAGCCTGCTTGGGATTACTCTTTCTCCCTCTCGCTCTCTGCCCCTCCCCCAATTGGGTGCACTCTCTCTCTCAAAATAAGTAAACTTTAAAAAATCGGTTTGAAAAAAAAAAAAGAGGAAGAAACTTTAGTAACAGCAAAGTCTAGGTAGAACAGTGGAGACGTGCCCATGGGCTCTGAGGTCAGACCACCAGGCACTGCCTATTGCCCTCTGTGTGACCTCAGGGAAGTTCCTTAAGGGCTCTGTGCGTCAATTTCTCATCTCCCTGCGGAGTTGTTGAGAAGTCTAAAATTAGTGATTCTGAACAGAGCGCTCAGAAGAGGGCCTGTTCCAAATAGGCATTGAGGGAAAGGGTCCTTGTTATTATCAGAATTGGCACTTTAGAGACCTTTCTCATGTCCCATATCAGGAGATCAAGCAAATACACAGACTTGCATGAATCTTAACATCACAATCAGATGCGAGGGATCAGAGTTTATCGGCAAGAAGCCTGTTTACTAGATAAGGAAGTATGGGGCTATAGAAGGTTAAACTCAGAATAATAAAGTGCTGCAACACAGACTCGGTCCCAGCAGCTATGGCCCAGGAATCGTGATTAAGTCCAAAATTCTTACCAGCGGGATTGAAAGTCCTCCTGCCAGTTCCATCGCGACTGGTTCCGCCAAAACTCTGATCATGTGCCTCTTAAAGGAAGTTGGGAGCACAGGCGCAGAGCATAGAAAGCTGAAGGGGCTTTGGGGGATCCTGGCTTTGGGGTACCTTCCAGTTTCCACCGGTGAGCACAGCGCGCCGTGGGGGTTGCGGGCCGGCTCCTCACTCGGAAAACAGCGGGGTTTTAGACCCGGGGAGTCCCTCTTCCGGACCATGAGAAGCAGAGGCTCAGAGAGACACGTGCTGTCTGTGGACTCCTTTTGTGTGCACTTCCTGGGTGGTTCTTGCGTCTTTCATCTCAGTTACTGACTCAGCTTCACCCTGCTTAGCTTGCAAGACCTTTCAGGGAAACCAGAGCGCGAGATGCCGGCGCTGCGAGTGTCACCTATGATTAAGGAGCCGGAGGGAGTGATTTATGTGGAAAGATTAAAATCTCTCAATGTGGATGGCCGGTGCTGCTCTGACTGAGTGGGGCTTCAGGCATTTGCCAATTGCCCGGCCAAAGTGCCACAGGCTTCCGTCGTGGTGGGACGGTTGAAGGGTGATGCGGGTGGCAGAAACGTCATGATGTTAAATGAAACAAGGCGCTACTTCCGGAGGAGCTGAAAAGACCAGACTGAGACAGGAAATTCTTCTGCGGCTCTTGTCAGGCCACTGGATATCTCCGGAATTTTCTACACGTAGAACTTGAAGCTCCCTCATCAGAGAGACAGTTCTCAGTAGCTCTTACCTCTTTCCCCTGCAGAGCATGCCCCCCCCCCCATTCCTGGGGCTCCCTTTGCTTCCTCCCACTGTCCCTCCACTAAGGCCCCTACCCTCTACCCCCCGTCTTTCCTGCTACCCCTTTGCTCCTCCCCTCCCCAGAGCCCCTCTTCCACCATTCCAAAGAGAGTTCCTCTGTGCCCTGATTTTAAGTGAGGACCACGGGCCTAGAGTTAATTGGATAAATTCTTTACTATTCAACTTTAAGCAAGATAATTAACTGAGTCTCCCAGATAACACTGACCAAACCCTTCGGAAGCATTGAGACTTTTCAACCCCGGATGTGTGTGTATGTATGTGTGCTTTCATTTGTGTGTATAAACAGAAGCAAGGGTGCTTTACAACAGCCTGAACATGACCTCATGTAGGTGACAGTGTATTCCCAACATGGCTAAGCAAAGATGTGCGGTCATTGACTTAATTGGAGTGGTCAAGAAGTGCTTCTTAAGGAAGTGATGGTGAACGTCAAAGACTGAAGGATGAGTCTGAGTTAGCAAGGTGAAGGGGTGAGGCGGAAGAGAGAATTTCCTGAATGTTGACAAAGAAACTTATTTTGCAGTAGCCTACCCCATGTCATGATTTGGACAACGTGGTCACTATACCATTAACTATAATAGACAAAATACACAAATGGTGTCCTAGCCATATAGATTTTCTTTTTCTTTTTTTTTAAATTTAATTTTTTTTTTTAAATTTACATCCAAATTAGTTAGCATATAGTGCAACAATGATTTCAGGAGTAGATTCCTTGGTGCCCCTGACCCATTTAGCCCATCCTCCCTCCCACCAGCCCTCCAGTAACCCTCTGTTTGTTCTCCATATTTATGAGTCTCTTATGCTTTGTCCCCCTCCCTGCTTTTATATTATTTTTGTTTCCCTTCCCTTATGTTCATCTGGTTTGTCTCTTAAAGTCCTCATATGAGGGAAGTCATAGGATTTTTGTCTTTCTCTGACTGACTAATTTCACTTAGCGTAATACCCTCCAGTTCCATCCACGTAGTTGCAAATGGCAAGATTTCATTCTTTTTGATTGCCGAGTAATACTCCATTGTATATATATACCACATGTTATTTATTCATTCATCCATCGATGGCCATTTGGGCTCTTTCCATACTTTGGCTATTGTGGATAGTGCTGCTATAAACATGGGGGTGCATGTGTCCCTTCAAAACAGCACACCTGTATCGCTTGGATAAATACCTAGTAGTGCAATTGCTGGGTTGTAGGGTAGTTCTATTTTTAGTTTTCTGAGGAACCTCCATACTGTTTTCCAGAGTGGCTGCACCGGCTTGCATTCCCACAGATTTTCTTTTTCTAAAGAGCAAGACAAAGGTTATCTATACTTCTTCCCTTGTCCAGTGGCCTTCATATGGCACATTAAGCCGTTTTCAGTCTTCTCCTGACCCATCCCTAGTGGGCCTTGAGTTCTAGCCTTTATAACTCCCAGATCACATCACTCCCTTTTGGACCTCTGTACCCTTGAACAGTCTTTTCTTCTGTTTCTGGATTGTCCTCCACTGTTCGGATATGTCTGTAAAGCTCTTGACTTTTCTGCTAAGACCTGCCTTAAAAATCACCTCCTCTGGGAGGCCCTCCATGATCGAGTTAAGGGCATCTTTATAGCATTATAGTGCCTTATACCTGTCTCTATTTGGAACATAGGTCAATATCATGCATATTTGAATATAAGTTGCCCCTTCTGGCCTGTGAGTATGTTCGATTCTTTTTTTGGATGCTCAGTGCCTAGCATCGTGTTGGGCATAATGTAGGTGCTTAATAAATGTTTGTTGAACCAATAGATAAATTGCAGTATACATATGCATATTCCATAACTACAGTGTGTATGTATAAACACTCATGGATTAGCAATAAACTGAAGCTCAGAGAGTAGAACATTTGGACTTTCCGTTTTGTTGGGTAATTGAAAAAACACACAAACATTTAATCACTTAGCTCCAAGTAGTATAACTATTTTTTTTTTTTTTACGGGCAAAATGCAGGTGTCTCTCTTTAAAAATAATTTCCTTAAATGTGATAAGATTTATTATTTTTTTGGCTCATATCTGTTAGGTTATTATAGTGTTTTAAAATATCTGGCTTAGATCACTTGAAATTCTGAAATTATACTTTAAGCAGCTATTAGCATAATGATATTATCTATTAATAGAGATTCCTACAGGAGTTAAAGGTACCTGCAATTTACATGAAATCAGAAAACTTGGTGTGATTGGTAGCATCACAACAAACCCAGCATGACTATTGTAATGACTACATTTCTCATCACTGTAATTATCTCCTAAAACTTTTATTGGGAACATTGATTGCCATTTGCTCACTCATTCGCTTTGAGAAAGTGGAACGGTGAACAAGTGCCAGGAGCGAAACCATAGCCGTACGGGTCCTCTGCAAAGTACCCACTAGAGGACTACGGAAGGGTTTGCCATTGGCCGGGAGAGCTGTGTGACCCGTCCGTGTTCAAAATAATGACGGATTCCACATTTCTTTCAATTACCAAGAATTCCAGTGAAGAAGATGAATGAGACATGGCGATTTTCTAAGAGAAACTATGAAATGATAGTTTACAGTTGAAGAATATTTGGCAAAAATGTCTTGTGTTCCCTTCCCCGGCATGGTGCATCCTGAAGGTTCCCCTATTTGAAGGAAGGTAGGGATTCACCTTCTTCGTTCTCTCTCTAGGTTTCTTTTTAGATTATGTTTTAAAGTACTAAAAAATTAATAAAACACATTTAATGGAAGTATAGTTAGTGATTCTTGAGTCTGTCCACCTGTCTCGGTCTTCTGTGCCTGGTGGGTAAGCCAGGCGACCGTCGGCCCTCCCCCAGACCAATGCAGCTGCTTGCAACTGCCCTTCCCGCTTCTAACTGTGCCCAGCTCTCCAGGGCACTCTCTCCACTGCGGCCAAAGTGCTCCTTCTAAGTAGCAGATCTGATCATGTCACTCCCTTGCTTAAAGTACCTCTCTGACCCCCCCAAATCTTTATCATGGCTTATAAGGCCTCCATGATCTGATCCATGGGTAACCCTGCAGCCCTACACCTCAGCACATCCCTGTGGAATTCACACACTCCAGGCACAAGGGACCATTGGGGCTCCTACTGGGCTCTCGCTCCTGACCATGGCCTCCCTCTCCTGTCCCTCCTCAGGCCAACTTCTCATCACCAGGATAGACGGTTCCCTCTGCACTCCAACGGCATCCTTATCACGGCATCCTTATCACGCTGTCCCGAGGCTGCCTTTTGACTGGTCTGTTTCTGCCACTGCTCTGTAAATTCGATGAGAGCAAGACTGGGTCTGTCTGTTTTGTCTTGTATCCTCAGCACTGAACACGGAGAGATGGCAGCCAGGCACGGCTAAGAGAGGGAGCCACTCTGTTTCCCAATCTTGCTGGTTGTTGCCTTTAACTCAGGTCGAAGACAAAGCGTGCGTTGAGCCCCGGTATCTACTTCTAGGTATTGCTTCACACTTGGCCTTGTGCAAGTGGATTTTCCTTCTGGAAGATGGCTCAGAGAACAGAATGAAAAATAAGGCTGTGGTTCTAATCAGGTTGTTGTGAGGACAGAAATTGTAAACGTGGGTGATCAGGTTCAGTCTGTTTCTCCCAGACCCCGCAGGAAGCATCACAGGCTGGCAGAGCGGAATTGGAGCGTGTGCGCGTGCGTGTGTGGTGTGTGCGCGCAGACCTGGCTGCGTTGTGTGGCCGCGCCCGACGCTAGGTTAGCTTTGTTGGAAACTAATGCCTGTGAGTTCTTCAGATAAAGCAGTTGCTGATCTCTGCTTTCTTTGCCAGAGAATGACCTATGCGTGTTAAATGGCTTGTGTTAGAAAGAGAAAAGCTGCAAATCTTAGAAGGTTACACTGAGATGCCTGATATCTACTGTAGCCCAGATTTTATGACTCAAAAGTTTATTTAGTCTCATGGAACATGGCTATATATGTGTGTACATGTTGATTGGCATTGGACCAAACCAATTTAGAAGAATGTAGCTTCTATCAGGAAATGAGATTGCAGAATATAAGAAAAGGTAACCGGGACATACAGTGGTGGGTAGGTTGTAGAGATCTCCATTTCTTGGCACATATTAAAATTAGTTTGCGTATCACGTCTTTTTTTTCCCTTAAAAAAATGTTTTTTCTTAAAGTCTCCCCAAGAGCTCTCATTGAGGCTTCTTTGGAGGTGAGCTATACAAACTGCTGACTCTCTTCTTTCTGTTACAGACTAACAGATCATCGTGGAAATGTTTTCCTGCCATTGCTTAACCCTGTGCAGACACCTTGGGCCCCCTGGCTCCCTTTGTGTAACGGATGGCACAAATTGGGTAATACATTTGAACAAATCTGGCTGATTCCTGCCAGGATGCGGACAGAATAAGCAGCAAAGGAAGTCTACAAAATACCTGTTTCACTTCCTCTCTCCCTTCTCCGTCCCTTCCTTCCTCCCTGGGTCCACATAGTCCAATGCAGAGGCTTAGCAAGCACCAGGCATGTTGGCTTACTGATAAATCGCAAAGCAAATAGATGTTTTATTTGCATTTTTTCTTGGAAAACAATCAGGTGGTACGAGCCTGCCTGGGGTTGCTGGCAAGAACGTCAGTGATTGTTTAGCCACCCAAACAATTTCTTCTTTCTCTAGTTTTCTGTTGGGCGCTTTAAGTTGTATCTTGCTCCTTTAAGCAACATAGCTGACTTGACTTGTCTCTGACTTCTGGGAATAATTGAATTCTTATGTCAGGGGCTGAGTAACTGGAGAGCAGCAAATGAAAATTTCACCCTACAACATACCCACACTCTTCAACACGCAGACGTGTGGGCTCGTCCACGGCGATCTCTGTGGTTCAGAGAGACATTTGGGGGAATATCTGTGTACTATTTGCCTTTCTAATTTTCCAGCCAATCTTAGGGAGGGGTGGTCAATGCTATAAAGCTCAACAGGGGGGTTGAAAGGTAAACTTTGCATGATCGAGGAGCATGTGGAGTTTTAGAAGTTGAGAAGCACAGTGATGAAGAGAGGTGGGTCATTTAGTGATTTATCCAACCTGCACTTTTATGGAAAAACTGTGCCTTGGTAGAGAAGGAATCAGAAAGGCGAAGAAACTAATGTGAATTGGATGCTCAGTTATGCTCAATAATTAATTTGAGTGGATTAGCATATTTAATCCTTGCAACAAAGCTGTTGTCCCACCTATTTTACAGATGAGGAAGGTAAGGATTAGAGAGATCAAGTTCACTTGTCAAGTACACCCATCCAGTAAGAGACAGATTTAGTACCTGAACCCAGATTTCTCTGATGCCCAATATGGCTGCAATTCTATCACTTTAAATTATTGGGATGGGGGGGGGACCTCCAATGTATACCACTGTGGCCCATGCGGTCCCTAGTCCACCTTATCACAGCAGTGTCTTTCTCTTGCTGCCTGGCCTGTCTGTCTCTGCTGCTCTTAAAGCCTCATCGGTGCTGGATAGTTCTGGGGAATTCTCTGAGCACCACAGGCCATCCTTACCTTTGGAAGTGTGTTTGGCTTTAGCATGTATCCTTTACACAGAATTAGGAAGGAGCACTTAAAAAAAAGATTATTTATTTATTTTTATTTTTAGATCTACTTTGAAAGTTTTATTTATTTATTTTGAGAGAGACAGAGCCAGCCTCAGTGGGGCAGGGGCAGAGAAAGAGGGGGAGAGAGAGAGAGAGAGAGAAAGAGAGAGAGAGAGAGAGAGAATCCCAAGCTGGCTCTGCACTGTCAGCACAGAGCCTGACATGGAGCTCGGACCCAGGAACCATGAGATCATGACCTGAGCTGAAATCAAGAGTCAGTCGCTTAGCTGACTGAGCCACCCAGGGAACCCTGCTGGATGATTTCTTGAGCTCACCCATTACCTTTCTAACCATTTAGAATTAGTTTGGGTATCTACACTGAGTCATCAGTCAACATGCATTTTTGAAGGCCTTTCAGAGTAAACCATAGTCGTTATCTGCCTGGGAGATATAGGAAGACTCTCACTCCAGTTAAGATTCACGAACAGCCTAACAATCTAGTTGGGGAGATAGACAAGATACATATCTATCTCTCTGTCTCTTTTGATCTCTATCCCTATGTCTGTATATATGTCATTGAGTATAAAATTAAAGCAGTGAGAACATTTCTCAGGGCTTCAAACACCTGCTAATCAAGAAAATGAGTAAATATAACCAGGAGGTTTGGAAAAGACTTGAAATTGAGCATATTCTTTTTAGAACCTGATAATGCCTGCGTATTAGCTTTTCATGAGGACCAAAAAGGGTTATTCTCTTTAAAACACACACACACACACACACACACACACGCACACACACACACACACACACACAACAAAAAACCTCCTCTTTTGTACAGCAGTCGCCTGAATAGTCAGGAGTTGGCAGGGTCTTTTCTGATGTTTATTGGAGCAGCTGTGGAAATAATTTTGTACCTTGGATTCTGTGATTTATTTCCATTATGAATAAATTTGGAATTTATTTTAAGGCTTTCAAAAACTGGGAGTGCTGTGGTCTCAGAATTATTTTTTATTAAACATTGTCTCCCTGGCTGCATTTCAGGTGCTGGCTGAATTCTGCACCGTGGGCTGTGTTAGCATCAGAAATGCCTTTGAATGATAATAATTATAATAATTACATATATAAAAAGGATGGAATTGGGTTTCAGTTCTATTCGACTGAACTTGATATTTGACTTTACTGACTCAGTTTTGGCATCTTTAAAATGAAGATAATTGATAAGTACCTTGTTATCTCTGAGGAGTGGGCATGATCGTGCTTGAAAAGAGACTCGAATCCTTGAATAAATGTGCCCTGAATGCAAATTGTTACTTATTTCAATCAATGTGTTTTACAGGTTGACATCTTGGACAGGAAGGAAATCGTCCCTATACTTGAATTCAAGACTGACTTCCAAATGAGAACGAAATCAACATAGTAGACAAGGAGGCTGGGAAGATCTGACTCTCTCCAGAAGCAGCATTGCCACCTTGCTGCCACTGGGAACTAGAACTGCTGTCTTTCTCACAGAATCTTATTCTCGAAAGAGCAGTCACACTTTTTGCTCTTGGGGCAGAGCCACGTATCCCAGCCTCTTCCTTTTTTCCTTTGCCCTCTCGCCTTTATTCAAGCTCATTGATTCTCTGTTTCAGTGGGAGCTTCCAAGAGAAATGGAGTAAATCATTCAGCAAGGGGAAGACATCAGCCATCTAGAATCCTCAACATTAATTTAGAATTCACTTTTATATGGTTTAAACCATGAATAAACAATAGACAAGGGATGGGAGACTGAGGGAAGGAGAAAAGTGGATCATCTAGTGAGGTTCGTGGAAACAAATGAATCTACTGTGTCCACACTGACTCAGTACAACTCGTTTCTGGTCTCCAGGAGCTTAGAGTCCAGCTGGGGAGAAAAGACATACTCATCATTTATGAGACACGGTGAGAAAGTTTATGGCTGCCACCAAAGCGTCACTTCTGATCCATCTACAGACTATGGAGCCCCCTTTCTTGACTCCCAAGGGACCCGGAAATCTATACACAGCCTCTCTAACTGTCTAGGAGAGTATGCTGGTGGCAGAAGCACCCCTTGACTGGGTGAGGGGAGCCAGAATTGGGCTTATCTCCTATGGATGCTAGGTCCAGCAGCATGAGTCACTGTAGGGGATGGACCCTCTTCCCGTTCAATCTGCAGCCACTTCTAGTATCACAAATGGGTTCTCCAGTGCTTGGAGATGATGGGTCCAGATTCTTTGTCTAAGAGTCCTGATCTCTTTCCTTCTCTGCTCTCCCCACAGTTTCCTTCCCAGGGCCTGGAAATGTCTTCTCACACTCCTTTAAAACACGGTTTATGACATCCATGTTCCTGGAAGAATGGGGAGCCATCTTCCTATTCTCCTAAGTGTGCCTACTTTGTTGATGGTTACTCTCGTAAGGACTACCACGATGACATTCTGTCATATGTTTTGTCAAAGGGCAGAAAAACAAACAGAGAAAAGAAAACATAAAAATGGCCAATTAGCAAGTAAGCCAGGAAATATGTGCTGAGCAGCATATGACAAACGTTTGCATGTACTTTATTCTACTTAGTTTTCATGATAAAGCCCCCAGAGTAGTTGTTATTCTTCCTACTTTATTGAGCAGAAGCCTTAGGGTCACAGGAGTTAAACCACTTGCTCAAAGCTGTATACATAATAGAGCCCATAATGCGTATATTTTCTGTTGCCCAAGACACTGTTCCTTCTACTGTACCATGGCTGCTTCTAGGTCAAAAGAGGAAGAACTTCCTGTGGGTTAGAATGTCCTAGGGGTAGGTTTATGAGGAGGAGGTATTTGAACTGGCTCTCGACTGAATTATAGGCTCTGGCTAGACAGTGGAAGAAGGCAAGGCTATTCCTGGACTTGGAAGGATTAGGATGACTAAAACCACAGGTTGAAAAAAGTGGAAGGTGTATTTGGAAGACTGTGTGTAGACTGTTTTGGCTGGAGAGGAGGGCTCATTCATATAATGAAATGGCACCCAGCCAAAGAGACAGGAACAATGAAGACTGCTTTGCCATTGTTGTGATGCAGGAGTTTCAGGCACCTCTGTTCAATGAGGATAAACAGGGCTGACCTTCCCTCACAGGCAGTCTGGGATTCTGAATCATCGGTGACTGGGAAGTGGCATGCTCCATTATCTGAGGCATGATATTATATCCACCGGCTATTTTGTGCAGTTGAATTTTTGTTCCATTGAAATGATTCTCTCAGTGTGAGCTCAATAGCGACGGGCATGATGGTGGTTTTTCTATGTTGCGAGAAACTAGGTCTGAATTTCTTCCAGCGCCTCCTGCTCTAAAGCACCTCTTATGATTAATTAACCTTTTGTGGAGTAACTAGGACATCTGTGTGGGATGAGATGTACTTTGGTCAGACTTCAGTTTTCAGTTGTTCGGCAAGAGGATAATTAATTATAAGAGCTGAATCTGAACAGAAGACTTTGGAGGAAATCCAAATGAAGCAAAACATCTAATTATCAATGAACAGGAAGTATTTTTTTTTTATTGTTGTTGTTGTAGAAGTGAATAAAACACTTAATATAAATAAAAGGTAGTAACAACTTAAGATGCTTGCTTGGAGTGTACAGGTAATACGATAAATATTTGCTTTTTGGAGATAAAGTACGATGAACTCACCATAACTAGACAAATACGAAACAGGGGCCAAGTTAAGTGTCTACAATAATATGTATTCCCCTTAGAATTGCGTTGGCTTTAACAAGGGTATATCTAGAATCAGCTGGCTATCATTACTACTGGCAAATAACAGTAAACACCTCTTGTCTACAGAAGAGGGTTGGATTAAGATGCAAAGTAAGAGATAAGATGTGAGAAGCTAAAAACAGTGTAAAATCAATTTCTGTAACAGAAATGGCTGCTGTGACAGAGATGGTTTTTCCAAAGCTTAACTTTCTGAGGTGAATCACCTGCCGTAGTTAGCCCACATCTATGTGACACAATCTCCTATGAAACCCACAATCCCGACAGAGCCAGAGATTCTAGCTGGACGTACTGAACTGTGAAGATGGGTACTGTGGTGGACAATGAGAGAAATTTCCACTCTCAAACGAAACGATCCTCGGGGTTGGTTGTTGCCCACACTCACCGGTAACTTCTATACAAGTACTGCTTGGTTGTACTTCAGTGAGGGAATATGATTCTAGTCGTATTTGTAAGTATCACGAGGCTTCCACTCTATGAAGATGCTGTGTCCTTTCTTACTTATTTCTCCTGTTGCTATGAAATAATTTTCATTCCCATTTTCTTTCTACCTGTGGCTTCGGCTGCCTCACGTGAGCACTTGGTGCCCACGCTTTGTGCATCTCTCAGTTTCTACAGCTTCCTATTGTATGTTGTTGTCGGGAGACAATCTTCCACGGTGTCTTGCATTTCTGCATTCTGTTGTTCAGTACAGTAATGTCTCTGTCAGGGACAAAGGTAGGGAAGGTTTATCAGTAACCCAGTAAAAAAGATTTAAGTTTCCTAAGTCTGATGTTCCTCAACTATGATGCAAACCTACTGCATCACATGGCTGCTCTGTGTCACCCTTTTGGGACTCAGAGGGGTGCCGGGGACAAGGAAGGGGAACCAGGGCAAACACGAAGCTCCTGCTGTGTGCTGTGCTGTGAGTAGTAAGTCATTTGTCTCTGACTCAGGTGTCTTGTGTCTTCTGCCACATCCATGAAGGTATGCCAGGCTAAATTGTTAGATTGCAAGGAAGGTGGTATTTCTATATACTTCCTAACATATGGGTCTTACAACCAAACTCCCTCTGAGGATCTGACTGGGTCAGTTGGTCACCATCCAGTATGGAGGCTGCCTGTCGCACTGAGCTGTTGTGCTAGACCCTCTTCTAGGATAGTCGATAGATTGCAGCTTTTGGATCAGGAACTCTTTTTTGAACTAGCCATCTGTGGCCAACTTTTCAAGGTCACTTTGTTCAAATATTGAGGACTGTGAAGGAGGGTACAGGATCTCATTAAGAGGGGCCATGAGCTTGGCAAACCCTTGAAAGTTCTCAGAAGTGGACATTATAAGTTTTGCCTTTCACAGACCGTCCAGGGAAATGTTACTGAGAAATAGTTAATTCACCTCAACTCTCTGGAATATTCTGAGATTTTTGTGAATGAATATGGGTGTATGCCTTATCTGCAACTTACCAGTTCTCTGCCTAAAGAGGAAGGAAGCATCTGGTAAATTTTGTGCTCCTAACACTGGCTACTGAAGATGAATGCTCAGGTTCACCTTAGAGGTTCTCTCTTAGCGTGTATTCCACTATTGGGAGAGCAGACGTGTGGTTGGCTGGGATTCCCTCCACTGTCAGGTTCAGGCATGAACCCTCATTGGCCCAAATCAATCAGGCTTTTGTCTGTTGATACAGAGGAGGGCCTATGACTTTAAAGCATAGCTTTCACTCTGTCACTGTATTAGTCAGTGTTCTTCAGAGAAACATAACCAATAAGAGATATATATATCTGTGTGTATATATATATATATATATATATATATATGGCAATGTTACTATAAAACATAGCGCCTGGGTGGCTCAGTCTATTAAGCATCTGACTCTTGATTTCAGCTCAGGTCATGATCCCAGGATCATGGGACTGAGCCCTATGTTGGAGTCTGCCCTGAGCATGGAACCTGCTTAAGATGCACCCCCCTTTCCCCTCTCCTGCTCATGCTCTTTTCCTCATAATAAAAAAAGTTAAAAATTACCCGCCCCACATATAATATATAGAATATATACTTATATATGTAAAATCTCAGCATAATTAATTAATTAATTAATTGGAATTGGCTCATGAGATTTTTGGAGGCTGAGGGGTCCCACGGTCTGCTGTCTCTAAGCTTGAGACCCAGAAAAGCTGGTGGTGTAATTCGGAATACACCGAGATGTATTCTCGGCCAAATGCCCGAGAACCAGAGGGGCCAGTGGTATCCAAGGGCAGGGAAGATGAGATTAAATGTCCCAGTTCAAACAGGGAAGAAGACAAAGAGAGTTAAATTCCTCCTTCCTTTGCCTATTACTCTATTGAGGCCCTCAGTGGATTGGCTGATGCCCACACACTGCTTTACTGAGTCCTGTGATTCTACAAAAACTAAATCTTAGTGAGGGACACCTTCACAGACACACTCAGGAATAATGTTTTATCCGGGCAGCCTGTGGCCAGTTAGGTTGACACATAATATTAACCATCACGGTCACCAAGCTTGAAAATAAAGCTGACACTTGGAGGAAGGAAAGAAGGGTTGAAAGTCTGGCCAAAGTCGGAGTCAGAGCCCTGGTCAAACCATCCCCAGAGCCTATGTAACTTCTGGCCTTTTCTATTACATGAGCCGACAAATTAACTTTATTGTTAATGGCAGTTTGAATTGGGCTTTCTATTACTTAGAAACAAAAACATCCTAAGTGATTCACTTACTGGTTTTCATAACATCTGAGGTCACTCAAGGGTTAATGCTCTGAGATTATGTGGGTAATGCAGGCATCTTTCTTACTTTCTTCTTTCTTTTTATAAATGTTAAGGGGCAGAGAGAGAGGGAGACAGAGGATCGAAGTGGGCTTTTTGCTGACAGCAGAGACCCCCATGCAGGGCTCAGACTCACGAACCATGAGATCATGACCTGAAGTCAGATGCTTAACCAACTGAGCCATCCAGGAGCCCTAGACATCCTTCTGAAGTTGGGATGGTGCATGTTAATTCTGGATACATCAGATGCAAGTCTCACAGGTGTAATTCGCTGGTCTTTTCCCAGTGCCTGATGTACGGCACATGCTCACAAACATTTGTGGAAGGGATCCATGAACACTACTTATGGTTCCCCAGAACTTATTAATTATTTCCTGACACTTGTCACACCTCCTTGGTTGCTTTGATTGGGCTTTTGCTGCAGAATTTGGAGGATGAGTTTGGTTACTAAAGAGTTAAATAAAAAGATTAAAAAAAAAAAATCACACTGTTTCCGTGGACAATGGCGACCGATGTCATCTCGGACTCCACATCCTTTAGGGATGGGTTTCCACATTGGTGATTCAGCAGGCCAGGCCATACTAGTTAATCAGAAGTTATAATTTTGGTTTGCACTGTTCTGAGGTCCATTATAATCTACAGTTTACAGCTTGTGGTTAAAAGGACGGACTAACTTGTTTTGCTGCAGTACAGTGTTATTTTCTTCAGAAACTGATCAGACCTAGAGCCGTGCCTTAGATCCCAGCACTGCCTCTTTGCAGGCAAAAGAATACCCCCCTTTCTAACTGAAAACTGCCAGAGTAAAAACAAAAAAAAAAATCAAGACAGAGATGGTCTTACCTTATGTATATCTGCTGTAAGTCCAGGTACCAACAAGGATCACACCCGAAGTGGGAGAATCATACGGCCTTACTAACTATGGCTGAACCATGTTAAAGTCATGAAGAACCCTGATGGGACCTCAGGTTAATATTCCCAGCTTGCCAAGCCGCATGTTTGCTGATATCAGGATTTTCTAGTGGATGTGGAAAACAGTTGAAATCAGAGTATCTGGGTCAGCATAATTTAATGTGCTCTAACTGACAAAAACCTAACCTGAACAGCCTTCGCTAATGTTCAGAGTGTTCTCTTCCTCTCTTTCAAATGATTTGTCACACCCAAAGAATGGGAGAACTTCTTGGAATGTGTTCCTGACTATGGACAGCACGTCCACAATGCAACAAGTAGACAGCAGGGTAATTGCGTGATGGCCGACACTTCTGGGAATAAGGCAGGAGGTGCATCATTTATGCCACTAAACCCACCCACACACCCTGCAATGTCTTCCTGGAATCGCAAAGGTAGTTCGAAAAGAAACCCTGACCTTATAGGTAGATCTAAATCCAAGGCCATGTGGCACTGGGGAGAGCAAAGTGGCTGCTGGAGTTTCACTTACAAAGGACTTCTTGGGGCGCCTGGGTGGCGCAGTCGGTTAAGCGTCCGACTTCAGCCAGGTCACGATCTCGCGGTCCGTGAGTTCGAGCCCCACGTCGGGCTCTGGGCTGATGGCTCAGAGCCTGGAGCCTGTTTCCGATTCTGTGTCTCCCTCTCTCTCTGCCCCTCCCCCGTTCATGCTCTGTCTCTCTCTGTCCCAAAAATAAATAAACGTTAAAAAAAAAAAAAATAAAAAAAAAAAAAAAAAAAGGACTTCTTGTCCTGGTCAAACTTGAAAATTCAAAGAAATCCTTTTGTCAGCTAAATTCACAGTTTCTCTGATAGGGTTGCACTTCGGCCTTCATTATTTCATTAATGTAGCTTTAGGCACACTTATTTTCTGAAAGTCCAAGCTACCTCCATGTATTTCCTTTAGTATTTAGAAGGCTAAAACACCATCATACCATTGCCACTTTCCCTAAGCATCCTGACAGGTTTAGATTGCCAACTGACTTTTCCTTTTGGATCAGCAAAAAAAAAAAAAAAAAAAAAAAAATCCCTGCTAACCATTTCCCCATGGTATCCCTCCCAGCAGTAAAATTCTCAGCAAGGCTACTTAACAATTTCTTATGTGCTCGTTTTTTTTCCATAATGAGACTGCCAACAGATGCCCATATAATGGAAGTCTCCATTGACTCCCGTGAATCCGAATTTTGTAGCTGAGCTTTTTGTAAATCTGCATCAGCAAAGCATTTTCAAGATCCTCTGTCTCCCCGGATGGTCTGCTTCTCTTCTTGTCGCTCTCCAAATTCTCTTCACTTTGCTTCTACCTGTGTGCGTGTGCGTTTCCGTATTGGAGTATAGCCTTTTACTCTTATTCTAGCACTTGATTATACATACTCTGCTCTATTATTCTCGTCTCTGGTGTTTTTTTTTTTTTCTTCTAAGCATGGATTTATTTCATCCAGCTGATTCCAAGAATAGGAACCGTATCTTCTAATTCTTTGTATGCCTCTAAATACCACTCACCACGTTGACTATGGCTAATAAAGATGCTTCCCTGGTAACATCAGTTTGCTGGTCTTGGCTTCATTTGCAGTAGTTTGCTTTACTTTAAAAACACCCCTCCAATTTATTTTTAATATTTAATACTTGAACTGTTTATAAGCCATTTTTTAGGCCTCTCTTTGTAAGTCCATTTTGTCCAGTTGCAGGTCTATCGAAACTGGATTTGACCGGAAAGGAATCTTAGATGCGTGGACTGTAACTGGATATCTTCCTCATATTTAACTCAGCATCTAGTTTGTGGTTTTCTAGTTACTACTTTTAATTGGTTTATTAAGTGTGCTAAACTTGGTAGGGGTTAACCAAGGGACAGTATTTATTTTCCTGCCATGACTGTCCTTAATTGTACTTAGATTTTCCTTCTTGGCCTCCTTGGTGAGGCTGATCTCACAGCTTTGCAGTCAAAGTGTTAACAAATAGCACAGCCCAATCTAATATAAAAATTTCAATCTCGGGGCACCCGGGTGGCTCAGTCTGGTGGGCGTCCGACTTCGGCTCAGGTCATGATCTCGCGGTCCGTGAGTTCGAGCCCTGCGTTGGGCTCTGTGCTGACAGCTCAGAGCCTGGAGCCTGTTTCAGATTCTGTGTCTCCCTCTCTCTCTGACCTTCCCCCATTCATGCTCTTTCTCTGTCTCAAAAATGAATAAACGTCAAGAAAAATTTTTAAAAAATTTCAATCTCTCATCTAATCACAGCTTCTTCCCCAACACTGCCTACCAGTCCCCCCCCATCCCCCATTGCTCAGAGAAGACATGATCCCTCAGTGCAGTAGATGGGCAGGGAGGTATGGCTGGGTCTCCCTCTTGTCTACTGTGCTCCTTCACTCCCCGTCTCCACTCAGAACACTGCTGCTTTGGACTCTTACAGAGTTGGGGTGCTAAGTAGGGAGGAGAGGTAGACAGTGACCGTTTCCAACTTGACTGCTGCTGGCATAATCGGTGCCATTGTTCTCAGTGTGGCAGATGACCCAACACTGGGTTTCACTCAGGAATGTTTGTGGGATCTTTGTCCTGCATGGGGAAATGTGTTCTTTGGCTGACCTCTTATGACATCCCCTCCGTTCTTTGCTCTGGTTCTATACCCCACTGCGCTTTCTTTTGTTGGGGTCCCGATGCCCTGTAGGCAGAGTCCTGTCAAGATGGTGCCAGCCTGGCTCCCCTCTGTGGTATTCACATGGACTATCTTTATTCTTCTGCTGGCTGATGGAAGTACGGCCTGCTCCTCGGTTTGTTTATACTCCAGGGATAGTCGCGATCTTGGAGGACACTTTAGGTTCTCCCAACAACGCTTTTTTGCCCCATTCTTTAAGATCATTCTGCCAAGGACTAAGATGTCTGCCTTCTGTATGCAAGTGGTGGTGGCAAAGCCCCTTCTAGTTAGCAGGGTGTTTTGTGTGGCAGAGGGTGGGCAGAGAGTCAAAGGACCCCCAATTCTTTCTCCATGGGACAAAGACGGGACAATCCACTCCCATACATTTCTCCAGAGGATTTCTGGAGGTCTTATGTTTCTCTAATGAAAAATAAAGCACGGGTGCACATTCTTTCAGTGTTTATTCCAGATTCTTCTAGATGGTTCTTATATGAAAAGCAAGGCACTTTGAAAGCCCAGATGTTTGTTGTCTTAGCATAATATCACACGTATTATTACCGAATTCAAAGCATATGATTAAGGAAACAGGAATTAGACAGAAGAAAAATAGAGTCTAAATTTGTTGAGTGAGATTTGAATGCAGTATTCTTTTTGTAGATTTCTCTTTCAGTTGAGCAGTTATTTTCATTGAAATATTATTTGGTTGAGGAAACCTTCTACATAGTGAAACATATGGGCAGCGATTCTTGGCTTTAGGGCTTCCAGTTTCTGACAGGGTTTCAAGATGTCTTAATGCTGAGACTAGGTCTGCAGCTTTGGCACCTTGGACAAGGCATTTTTACAGAGCTGAGTTGTTTTATTTTTAAATTTGAGAAGATTTTACTCAGTAAGTGTTAAAATCCTTCAGGCCTCTAATAATTTGTAACATTTGCATAATGTACATTCATATTGGTAAGAATTGAAAAACACCAGCTTATGGAGCACCTGGGTGGCTCAGTCGGTTGAGCGTCCGACTTCGGCTCAGGTCATGATCTCACCATTCTGGAGTTCGAGCCCCGCATCGGGCTCTGTGCTGACAGCTCAGAGCCTGGAGCCCGCTTCAGATTCTGTGTCGCCCTCTCTCTCTCTGCCCCTCCCCTGCTCATGCTCTGTCTCTCTCTCTCAAAAATAAATACACATTTAAAAAAAGAAAGAAAGAAAAAGACCAGCTTAAAAAATGTAACTGCTATGAAAAAAAAAAATCTGATTGAACATTTGCATTAACAATAGTGCTGCTCATCAGGATTTCATCATTCAACTTATAATTCGTACAGCCTTTAATTTCATTATTTAACTTTGCTACACTTTCAATAATGGAAAGTTTAATAATCAGTGTCTTTAATTCAACACTTGTTCTAGTTCTGGCATTTTCCCTTTACTGGTTGCAAAACAAGTTACTAAGGGTTTCCTTTAGACTATATGCTATAAATAAATAAGTACCTGGTTTTTAAATTTTTTATAGCTACTAAATAGGACATTTAGTTTTCTCATCTGGACAGTGGATATAATAACACAGCCAAAAAAAAAAAAAATCCCCACGTCCCCCACAAACATGTTCCTCAAGCCATCCGAACAGAGGATGTGACCAAGCCACAAGCAAGGGGTCCGTCCCCTACGATTCTTCCTTCCCTCACTCTCGACATCTAATCAGCTAGAAAATCCTTGGCTCAACCTCCAAAGTGAATCTCAAGTTCATCCATTCTTCTCCACCTCTGCTGTTAACCACCAATTTTGTTAATTCTTGCCTGCAGTAAGGTAGAGACCTCTCTGTTTCTCTTGCCCTTAGACTCCACACAGCAGCCACAATGGTCTCTAAATACATAAACCAGGTCACCTTCATTCATCCTCTCTCTCAAACCTTTCAGTAGCATTTGTTTGGAGTTAGAGTAAAATCCAAGCTCCTTATCGTGGTATATAGTTAAAGTGATTCTAGCTGTGGTGATAAATGGAACTTGAAATTTCAGTGGCTTAACGTACGAAAATTCGCTCCTGGTTCAAGCAACAGTCAGCGCAGTTGATCCTGGTTTAGAGCAATTTGCCTCCACAGGATGATTCCGGGACCTAGCTTCTATTTCGTGGTCCTGCTGTTCACTAGCTGCCTCAGGGTCTTCTGCATCCAGCAGGCAGATGGAGGCAGTGGTTGGAGAGGGCACACCCACTTCTTAACTGTTGTGGGACTCATAAGACCACATTCCAATACTGCTTGCATACCATTGGTGAGAATTGATCACATGGCCCCACCCAGAAGCTAGGAAGGCTGGGAAATGTAGTCTTTGGCAGGGAGACCCTTAAAGGTACAAGTCTGGAGAGGTCAGCATGCATCTTTGGGGAAAGCCAGACATCCTGTCACACACAGTGTTTATTTTATTATTAAAATTTTTTCTTTAACGTTTACTTATTTTCGAGACAGAGAGAAAGAGAGAGAGAGAGCGCAAGGGAGGGGCAGAGGGAGAGGGGGACAGATGATCTGAAGCAGGCTCTGCGCTGACAGCAGAGAGCCCAATGCGGGGCTCAAACTCACGAACTGAATGGTGAGATCATGACCTGAGCCAAAGTCGGACTTAGCTACCCAGGCGCACCCCCACACAGTGTTTAAACACCCCCACCGGTTGCCTCAAACCGCCCTCCAGCCACCTCTTAAAAGCTTTCTGGGACTAGGTTCCAGCCATGCTGGTCTTCCTCCTCTTCCAATTCCAAGCTCATCCTTGATGAGCCCCACGTCCCCCACAAACATGTTCCATCCTTGGAACTCATCCTAGGACTTTTGTGTTCTCTTCTTTCTGGCTGGAAACTTTTATCTCCAGGCCTTTTCCTGGATAGTTCTCTTCAATTCCCAAATCTCAGTTCAAGTACCATCTCCCCAGGAGTCCCTGCCCGCCTACCCAATACAGTACTCTTCCATGTACCAGTTTTAATTGTCTTCACAGCACGAATCGACTATCTGGAATTACCTATGCTTGTTTACTTAGTTACTCTCCATTCCCCCCCCCCACTCATCATCTGTGTCATGTAAACTCCATGCCCGACTATCCCGCTCACTGCTATATGTATTTCCGGCACACAAAACATGACTGGCACATATAAATCAATCAATACATATTTATGGAATGAATGGAGGGAATCTTTTAGTCCTGGCAGTCCAAAATCCATAAAGGAGGGTTGATATGGGAAGGTTGACACCACTCCATAATCACTAGGATTCAGTTGTGCTGATCAATTTTCAACCAGTGAAATCAACTGTCTCTGCTATATTAAATCCTCATTGTATCTTCCTGGAAGAACCTCGTGGAATATATTAATCCAACAAAAAACCCAAATTTATATCCTATTAGAAATCCAGTTTTTTGCAAGTTTTTAAAGAACTACCAATGTTACTTGGTATTTTTAAAATAGTCCTTTTTTGACTAAATGTGAACATGTATTATAAGTGGTACATTTTGTTTGTGAGTAATTTTTATTGCTATTAATAATACTACTGGGGAATACAAATGAAGCCGCATAAAACAATTCTAATGGCTGCTCCACCAGCCAGTTTTCAAGCTGCTAATGGAACCTGAGGCATTCGAGGTTTGTGTGTACTCAGAATTTTAGAATGACTATTTAATTTCTTTCCTGATTATTTCCAGGGTGGAAATTCAAAGCCCTTTTGAATTCTCTTTCATGAAATTACTCATATGAAGGTAGCGTTTTATGAAGATGTATTTTATTCTACTGAGAAGCCACATAAGAGGGTGGAAAAAATATTTCTTTCAGACACTAAAACCCTGAGTTTGAATTTTTTGGGGTCTGCCATTTACTAGCTATGCGACCTTGCCCAGGTTATTAATTTTCTCTGTGCACCAGTCGCTTAATCTGCAAAAAGAGAATAATAACATCTGCCCCTGCAGGGCTTTTGTGAGGATAAATGTCAATGTTTTGCCTAAAGTCAGCACTTAGTAGGTGCTCAAAGAGTTCTTTTTTCTCTTCCTTTACGGTATCTGTTTTTCTTTACTCAATTTAGCCCAAAGTTGTGTAGAAGACAAAGACTGGTGGGGCAACTGTTAAAAAAAACAAAACAAAACAAAACAATTTCATATGGAATTTTTCACACACACTCAGGGTCAGACTGGAAATGTTGGGGTCACCTCTTTCTCTCTTGATCACATGTTTAGTAAGTTACAAGTGATGTTTGTGTTACTCTGGAATTATCCCTGGAAACCATCCTGGACACTTCATCTCTGACTTTGTCGCTAGGATAACTCTCAACTGCTCGCTTCCCTTTCAACTCTATTCTCCACATTGTGCCGGCTCCATCTTTCTAAAGTGTAGATATAATCATCTTCCTTTTCTTCGTGAGCCTCGGTGATACTTAATGTTCCGTGTCAACATGACTGGGCTCTGGAGTGCCTGGATACTTGGTTACACATGATTTCCGGGCTTGTGTGTGAGGGTGTTTCTGGGTGAGATCAGCATGTGAAGAGGTGGACTGAATAAAGAAGACTGTATTCCTAAGTATAAGTGGGCCTCACCCAATCCACTGAGAGCCTAAATAGAACAAAAAGGTGGCAGAAGGGGGGAATTCTCTCTCTCTGACTGACTGGTGAGCTGGCACATTGGTCTCCTGTCCTTGAACCGAGACTTGTACCATAGGTGCTCCAGTTCTCTGTCCTATTACAGGATATGTGTATCCTATTGGGTCTATATTTCTGGAGAATCCTGACAAGTACAGCCTCTGAGCCTCCAGATGCCCGTAGGTTAAAATTCGACCGTGCAATTGCTTAGCATGGTTTAGTTGTAAACAACCTTCCCAGATCATTTTACTTCCTTTCTACCCTCACACACCACACACTGCTGCTACTGTGCTCTCTTTACCATTGTCTGAGTGCTCTGCCTTTCTGCCTTGAAAAGTAGTTTTTTCTTTTTAAAAAAATTTTTTTTAAAGTTTATTTATTTTTGGGACAGAGAGAGACAGAGTATGAAGGGGGGAGGGTCAGAGAGGGAAGGAGACACAGAATCTGAAACAGGCTCCAGGCTCCGAGCTGTCAGCACAGAGCCTGACGCGGGGCTTGAACTCACGGACCGCGAGATCGTGACCTGAGCCGAAGTCGGACGCTCAACCGACTAAGCCACCCAGGTGCCCCGAAAAGTAGTTTTTTCTATCTAGGATATCCTGCCCCCTTTTCTCAGCCTGGTTCACTTCTATTCATCCTTCAGCATCCAGGTCACACATGACTTCTTCAGATCTATAAATCTTGTGACATTGATGAGAGTCCAGTGTTGTGACCACTGGTTGAGTAAAGGCTTCTCTAGTGGATCCTAAGGATTGGGGTGTGTGTGTGTGTGAGGGGGGTTCCCTTTTGCTGACAGCCCAGTTAGGACACATAAGCACATAATATTAAAAATATCGGGGTGCCTGTGTGGCTCAGTCTGTTGAGCGTCTGATTCTTGATTTCTGCTCAGTTCATGATCCCAGGGTCATGGAATCAAGCCCCACATTGGGCTCTGTGCTGATCATGGAGCCTGCTTAAGAGTTTCTCTCTCTCTTTCTCTCTCCTTCTGCCCCTCTCTTCTGCTCATGCTCTCTCTCTTTCTAAAATAAAAAAAATACTACTAAATTTATTTTAGATGATGTTCCTTAATAAGGCAATTCATATGTTTATAATCTGAAAAAAGAAGCCAAAACAAATCGGTTTAATATTTGTACATTATATATTTATATATAAAGCACTATACATCTGATATTGGTGTAATATTTTTTTAGCATAATTTGTTGTCAAATTGGCTAACACACAGTGTGTAAAGTGTGCTGTTGGTTTTGGGGGATAGATTCCCGTGGTTCATCGCTTACATACAACACTGAGTGCTCATCCCAACAGGTGCCCTCCTCAATGCCCATCACCCATAATATTGATAGAATATTAAAACATGCTATAAGAAGTCACAGTTTGCAACAAGAGGCCTACAGATTCAGTCAAGAGAGAATAACATAAACCAACTTCAAAGCAACTTCCTCAACAATGAAATTTGATCACAGATACAACATTAAAATCAGATAGTGCTGTGTGTGCTAATTATGGAGTCTATGAAATTCTAGCTTGCAATGAAAAACCCCTAGTGAAAGGGAAGTAAAAGAATATTGCTTAAGTTGATGATACTGCATTTCCTGATAATAACAATATAGCATCTTTTACAAATGAGATCTGCAAACTTTATTTATTTATTTTTTTTCAACGTTTTTATTTATTTATGGGACAGAGACAGAGCATGAACGGGGGAGGGGCAGAGAGAGAGGGAGACACAGAATCGGAAACAGGCTCCAGGCTCCGAGCCATCAGCCCAGAGCCCGACGCGGGGCTTGAACTCACGGACCGTGAGATAGTGACCTGGCTGAAGTCGGAGGCTTCACTGCGCCACCCAGGCGCCGACTGCGCCACCCAGGCGCCCCGAGATCTGCAACTTTAAATGAAGTAGTTATTCATTGATTTGCAGACAGAGAATGTTGTTCCTCACTGCTTTGGCCAACGCGTTAAAAGTCAGTCAACAAACGTTTTCAGAGTGCTTTCTGTGCTCTGGACATGGTGCTAGGCATTGTGGAGATCATAAAGACGTTGTTCCTGTCTTCAAGGGGATTTTAGGCTAGTATCTCACTCACCTTAGTGTCATCTCTGGTTCCCTTGCCTGACCTCGCCTTCAAGACAGATCAGCGAACACTGCCTGTATCCCTACCCTTCTGCATTTTGCCACATCAGCACGAGTTCTTCTCCCTTCAGCTCATCAAGTCTCACACTTGGTCTATCCTGACTGCAGACCACCCCGATCTGCATCTGTCCCTCTTCCGAAACGAGCGTGTTTAACTGGTTAATGTAACCCCCATCCTGCCCCAGGGGTCTCACCACTGTTTATACGAGTTAGGACTC